>NC_042991.1:6133758-6471258 GCF_901001165.1 Salmo trutta
CTCGCAATATCTTGTCTTGAATGCCTTGCAAATTCACCAAGTAGCCTGAAGTTTGCCTCTTCCTCTGTGTAATAAAAAAAAATAAAAAAATAAATCTCCACAGGCCTTCATAGCCTATCGGCTATAACATGTACAAAATATTTTGTGTGTAACTGTGATTTTACTTAAGTGCAGTGGGGGAAGACAGTTTTTTGGTTAGGGGTTTATATTGATTTATGGCTGGAATCTCGTTAACGGGATCGATATGACAACAGCCAGTGAATGTGCAGGGCCCCAAATTCAAACAGAAATCACATAATTCAAATTCCTCAAACATATGTATTTTACACCATTTTAAAGAAACTTTTTGTTAATCCCACCACAGGGTCCGATTTCAAAAAGGCTTTACAGCGAAAGCACACCAAACGATTATGTTAGGTCAGCGCCTAGTTACTGAAAAACACAGCCATTTTTCCAGTCGAAGAGAGGAGTCACAAAAAGCAGAAAGAGATAAAATGAATCACTAGACTTTGATCTTCATCAGACGACACTCATAGGACTTCATGTTACACAATACATGTATGTTTTGTTTGATAAAGTTCATATTTATATCCAAAAATCTCGGTTTACATTGGCGCGTTATGTTCAGTAATGTTTTGCTTCCAAAACATCCGGTGATTTTTGCAGAGAGCCACATCAATTTACAGAAATACTCATCATAAATGTTGATGAAAATACAAGTGTTATGCATGGAACTTCAGATACACTTCTCCTTAATGCAACCGCTGTGTCAGATTTCAAAAAAGCTTTACCGAAAAAGCACACCATGCAATGAGTACGGCGGTCACACAAAAACAAGCCATACATATCCGCCATGTTGGAGTCAACAGAAGTCAGAAATGGCATTATAAATATTCACTTACCTTTGATCTTCATCAGAATGCACTCCCAGGCATCCCAGTTCCACAATAACTGTTTGTTTTGTTCGATAAAGTCCATCCTTTATGTCCAAATACCGCCTTTTTGTTCGCGCCTTCAGTTCACAAATCCAAATTCACGATGCGCAGGCCAGACAAACTCAAAAAATTCCATTACAGTTCGTAGAAACATGTCAAACGATGTATAGAATCAATCTTTCGGATGTTTTTATCATAAATCTTCAATAAGATTTCAACCGGAGAATTCCTTTTGTCTTTAGAAATGCAATGGAACTCAGCTACCTCTCACGGGCGCGCACATGGCTGAAGCTCATGCCCATCTGGGAGTCCTCTCTCAATCAGCTCTTATTTTCCCCCACTTCACAGTAGAAGCCTCAAACAAGGTTCTAAAGACTGTTGACATCTAGTGGAAGCCGTAGGAAGTGCAATATGACCCCACAGACACTGTATATTGGATAGGCCAAGACTTAAAACTACAAACCTCAGATTTCCCACTTCCTGGTTGGATTTTGTCTCAGGTTTTTGCCTGCCATATGAGTTCTGTTATACTCACAGACATCATTCAAACAGTTTTAGAAACTTCAGTGTTTTCTATCCAAATCTACTAATAATATGCATATCTTAGCTTATGGGCCGGAGTAGCAGGCAGTTTACTACGGGCACCATATTCATCCTAGCTACTCAATACTGCCATCCAGCCATAAGAAGTTAACGTTAAGGATCCCAACTTTGATTTAATGTTCACACTCCTAGTATGGACTTTTTCTGTGATATTTCATGAAACATGGGACCAGCCATATCACCCAGTCATACCTGATTCCACATCAATTTCCTGTAATACTAACTAATAATTACTGTCCCTTCTCGATCTTGTGATATTGACGTGCAATATGTGTTCCTCTCCCCAGACCTGCACCTCTCAGACGAGCCCATGACGGGGATGTTGGACACAGACAGCCCGGAGAGTGGGGAGTCCCCAGAAATGGAGGGCAACGGAGAGGACTTCCTCCCCGACCTGCCTGTCCTCACGCATGCTGCTGAATGGACCATGGATCAGGTCAGTGGGAAATGCACGTGGGGTTTAACCTCTTTTTCCCTGGATGTAGTTGTAATGACAAGGCCAATGTATCCTTTTTGTTATTATTCTGTACAATAATATAGCAAATGCTATTTTGTCTGCCTGCATTACTAGTAGGTCTAAACACCAACACTTCCATCTTTCAATAGTGGTGCTCTCTCAAACATGAGGCAGTCCCTTGCCTATTTTCTTAGTTGCTTGCTGGTAATAATTTCCTTCCCCCTTGTCCAGGATCCCCATAACCTCACCACGGTTATCCACGACTCGGACTCAGAGTCCGATCAGTCGTCACCAGAGGTAATAGAGCAGCACCAGATCCAGCAGTCTGATCTAGGATCTGTTGAACAGGCAGTGCAGCACTTCCAGCTAGCGAGCGCTGAACTCTTCCAAGAGGAGCGTCGGGAGCATGAGGATTCAGATGAGCAGTCTCGTTCTCCACAGGCAGAACAACAGAACCAAATGGAGGCATCGTCAGACGAGAGTCAGGATGGGCACAACACAGCCACAGAGCCTCTGATACAGAGCGAGAAGTTGTCCGACGCTGTAGAACAGCAACAAGATCGAGTCCAAGCCCAGCCACCAATGGTTGCAGAAGATGGTAGCCCAGCTAACATGGAACTTGAAGAATCCAAAGAGACGGAGCAGGGGGAACCTGTTGAAGAACCAGCTGTCCCTACAGAGCCTCTTATCCCTTCTGAGTATGAGAAGCTGGCTAAAGGGTGTGAGGAGAACCCTGATGACTTCAATGGTTGGGTTTACCTGCTGCAGTATGTGGAGCAAGAGGTGAGTGTGGAAAAGTCCTGGAATGTTTGTTGACCCTTGCTTGTATTGTGACTAGGTTTTATCTGCTGTGTTAAACTACATGTAAACATTTGAGGTTGTTCTGTTAGGAAGCAAGTTGTAAATGTAATTTTTTTGCCGCCTCAGAATCATCTTGGTGTGGTGAGGGAGGCGTTTGATGCGTTTTTCTTGCGCTACCCCTACTGCTACGGCTACTGGAAGAAGTTAGCTGACACTGAGAAGAAACATGGCAATGCACAGGTGGCAGAGGAGGTAAGTCTCTGTCTTCCATGGCTGGGCTCATGCAGTGGTATTTAATAGTGTAAATGGACATCTTCTCCTCCTATCCTCTGTCCTGATCTGAAAGGGGTTGACAGGGTTAGTGGCTGGAGCTTTGTTCTGCTTTTCACACTGGTTGTCTCATTCCCCAATGTCATTTTTGCCTCCTATCCCCAGGTGTACCGGCGGGGTGTGCATGCCATCCCCCTCAGTGTGGACCTGTGGCTCCACTACCTGTCCTTCATCAAGGACAACGCTGACCCTGAAGACCCAGAGACACCGTCACGCATTAGAGCGTGAGTAAAGAGCTCTGTCCTCACTGAAAAGTGAAAGGCTGCACCTCAACACACACTCCTGTATATCCACAAGTTAGGTGCGCGAGAGCCTTGTGACAATTCCACAACCAAGTGTTTTACTGATTTTACAGGTCATAGTGTATTGTTAACAGGGTTGGGGAGTCATTTGTTTTCCAAAAAAATAACTAATCAGATTACAAATGCTTTTGAAAAATATTATTAATATTCAGAAAAGATGTTTGTGGAAAAAATGTATTGACACCTTTGTTTTCTCAATGATCTTCCATTCAGCATTGAAAAGGGGTGCAAGTTTGTTCCACCTGAGCTAGTCTGACCACAAGTCAAAGACCACTATGATGACACGGATCCTTTTTGTCTTCTTCTAATGCCTTTTTAAAGGGAAAGCAATCAGATTACGTTACTAAGTTTGGGTAATCCAACAGTTACATTACTGATAAATGTGGACAGGTAACTAACGGATTACATTTAGAAAGTAACCTACCCAACCCTGATCGTTAATCATGTCGTCTGTGTTCTATCCTACAGTGCGTATGAGCATGCCGTGTTGGCAGCAGGGACAGACTTCCGCTCTGACCGTCTGTGGGAGACCTACATCAACTGGGAGACGGAGCAGGAGAAATTGGCCAAAGTCACGGCCATCTACGATCGTATCCTGGGCATACCCACCCAGCTCTACTCACAGCACCTCCAGAGGTATGACGGGTCAGCTCATTCACAATAGGTTTTGATAAACCGTCCATGAGGGTTATGGTCTACATCTCAGGTAGTGGGTAGCTCAGAGAAATCAAACACTGGCATTAGTTCTAACCTTGTCAGCCACACTTACTTTCAGGGGCACTATTTTCTGGTAGTACTTTTTGTTCTCTTAGTGATGTACTGATTTGTCATTCTTCAGGTTCAAAGAGCATGTGCAGAACAACAACCCCAAACACTTCCTGTCAGAGGAGGAGTTTGTCCAGCTCAGGGTGGAGCTAGCCAAAGCCAATGCAGTCACCGTCAATGAGGAGGGAGAGGAAGCAACACCCGTGGAGCCCGAGGGACTCCCAGCCGGCACCGAGGACCTCCCAGATCCTGCTAAGGTACGCCTCCGCTGCCTCACCTTCAGGGGGGTTGATGTACCACAACATGCCAGAGGGTTAAGAAGGAGGCCCTTGTCTCTTCATCATCACCCATGGAGACGACATCCATGGGGTGAAACACACATCTGTGCAGGTTTGAAGAGGTGTCTTTCCATCAGCAGCCAAGCCAATGAGTACGTGGGCATCATCCAGTCAGGGATTTGGAATGGACAGATCGTGGGCTGGCTGGCCTAGTTGAGTGACTCCCCTCGTCCTCTCCAGTCCCCAGCACCAGGACTGGCCTACAGACAGGGTGTATATGGTACATACCCTGCCCCGGGGTGGGCCTCGGTCCCTGGGTAGGCCCCAACACCTTCGACAGGCAGAGCCCCTGCTTGTCTCTGGCTCTCTTTCAGCCTCAGGGTGATGTAAATAACCTTGGCAGCTGGACATGCAGTTTACACATCAGTGGAGAATGAGATGGTTACGAGATTGTTTGAAAGTCAAGCAGTTAACGTTGAGTGTCTTGTGCTATGTTTAGAGAGTGACGGAGATTGAGAACATGCGCCACAAGGTGATTGAGTCGCGCCAGGAGGTGTTCAACCAAAACGAGCAGGAGGTCAGCAAACGCTGGGCCTTCGAGGAAGGGGTGAGTTCTGACATCTGTCTTTTAATGATCAGAATATCATCCAATTTTATTTCATATTGTTAAAAGGAATAGTTCACCTCAAAGATTTCATACCTCTAAAGTGGGCTTTGTCAAGCTGGGTGGAGATGGAATTGGATGGTGCCACTCTTTCCCATTCATTTGGGATTGAGTCCTACAGATGTCTACACAATAGATGGAATACGAGGTATGAAAATATTTGACAAATGTTGATTTTTGGGGTGAACTATCCCTCATTCATTTCCTTCCATTGTTAATAACATTACTTTTGAAATGATTGTACATTTTGGTCCGCTGCCATTTTGAATGCCGTGTTTCCCTTTTCCCCTCGTAGATAAAACGGCCCTACTTCCACGTTAAAGCCCTGGAGAAGACCCAGCTCAGCAACTGGAAGGAGTATCTGGACTTTGAGATCGAGAATGGCACTCCCGAACGCGTGGTCGTTTTGTTCGAACGCTGCCTCATCGCCTGTGCTCTCTACGAGGACTTCTGGATGAAGGTAACCCAACCTTAACCTTTGACCTTCAACCCCACCTCAAAAATAATGACCCCTGCACTTCCCCCATCAACGATTGCATCACTTCCTGACAACAGTAAATCGTCCTGAACATCTCTTCTTTGCGTGTAACGTTGATCTGTTAATCACTGTATCTGTTGTATTAGGGGATGGCCAGCTTTGCCACACAAGATTTGACTCCAGCATTTGCCAACTACTACGTTGCATCTTCTCCGTCTCCCACTACCTTACAGAAACTTATCTTATTGGTTCCATGAAGGTGCTGATGGGTTTACAAAGAACATTTCTAAAAACACGATCTTGTCAATGAAGAAATTCACTGGTTGAGCAAACCGGAAATGGGTGTTTTAAAATGTTGTTGTCACCTTCCCTTCCTCGTCTTCTCTCCACCTCCTGCTCTCCACCCACCCCGTCCTCCCCTCTTTCTCCAACCCTCCTCTCTTTTTCTTGCTTCACACTGAAGTACGCAAAATATCTAGAGCGCTACAGCATTGAGGGAGTGCGACATGTGTACAAGAAGGCGTGTACCATCCACCTATCCAAGAAGCCCAACATTCACCTGCTGTGGGCCGCGTTCGAGGAGCAGCAGGGTGAGTGGTGTTTCTAGTTCCCACTTAACATCACATTCACATAAAGCTGTGACGGTTATGGAATTTTGGGTAAGAATTAATTGTCAAGCAAATTACCATGGTTGTCAATTTTGTTAAATGGTTTTGAACTTGTAATGTACCATAATGCATCTCTGAAAATCAGCTACTACATGCATACTTAATGAATGCAACACAGCTTTGGTAACCCCCCCCCCCCCCCCCCTCCCGTCTAATTTAAATGTTTTTGACCGCTTGGAACTTTTGGAAATGAAACATCTCCTCCCGACTGTGCTGTTTTTGCTTGTAAAAAAAAATGTACCAACCTTACCCACATGTACAGTTGAAGTCGGAAGTTTACATTCACTTAGGTTGGAGTCATTAACTCGTTTTAACCACTCCACAAATTTCTTGTTAACAAACTATAGTTTTGGCAAGTCGGTTAGGACATCTACTTTGTGCATGACACAAGTCATTTTTCCAACAATTGTTTACAGACAGATTATATCAATTATAACTCACTGTATCACAATTCCAGTGGGTCAGATGTTTACATACACTAAGTTGATTGTGCCTTTAAACAGCTTGGAAAATTCCAGAAAATGATGTCATGGCTTTAGAAGCTTCTGATAGGCTAATTGACATCATTTGAGTCAATTGGAGGTGTACCTGTGGATGTATTTCAAGGCCTACCTTCAAACTCAGTGCCTCTTTGCTTGACGTCATGTGAAAATCAAAAGAAATCAGCCAAGACCTCAGAAAATAAATTGTAGACCTTCACAAGTCTGGTTCATCCTTGGGAGCAATTTCCAAACGCCTGAAGGTACCACGTTCATCTGCACAAACAATAGTACGCAAGTATAAACACCATGGGACCACGCAGCCGTCATTCTCCTCAGGAAAGAGACGCGTTCTGTTCATCTCTAGGAGACGTACTTTGGTGTGAAAAGTGCAAATCAATCCCAGAACATCAGCAAAGGACCATGTGAAGATGCTGGAGGAAACGGGTACAAAAGTATCTATATCCACAGTAAAACGAGTCCTATATCGACATGACCTGAAAGGCCGCTCGGCAAGGAAGAAGCCACTGCTCTAAAACCGCCATTAAAAAAAGCCAGACTACAGTTTACAACTGCACATGGGGACAAAGATCATACTTCTTGGAGAAATGTCCTCTGGTCTGATGAAACAAAAATAGAACTGTTTGGCCATAATGACCATTGTTATGTTTGGAGGAAAAAGGGGGAGACTTGTAAGCCGAAGAACACCATCCCAACCGTGAAGCATGGGGGTGGCTGCATCTTGTCGTGGGGGTGCTTTGCTACAGGAGGGACTGGTGCACTTCACAAAATGGATGGCATCATGAGGTTGGAAAATGATGTGGATATATTGAAGCAACATCTCAAGACATCAGTCAGGAAGTTAAAGCTTGGTCGCAAATGGGTCTTCCAAATGGACAATAACCCCAAGCATATTTCCAAAGTTGTGGCAAAATGGCTTAAGGACAACAAAGTCAAGGTATTGGAGTGGCTGTCACAAAGCCCTGACCTCAATCCCATAGAAAATATGTGGGCAGAACTGAAAAAGCGTGTGCGAGCAAGGAGGCCTACAAACCTGACTCAGTTACACCAGCTTTGTCAGGAGGAATGGGCCAAAATTCACCCAACTTATTGTGGGAAGCTTGTGGAAGTCTTCCTGAAATGTTTGACCCAGGTTAAACAATTTAAAGGCAATGCTACTAAATACTAATTGAGTGTATGTAAACTTCTGACCCACTGGGAATGTGATGAAGGAAAAATAAGCCGAAATAACTCCGTCTCTCAACTATTATTCTGACATTTCACATTCTTAAAATAAAGTAGTGGTCCTAAGACAGGGGACTTTTACTTGGATTAAATGTCAGGAATTGTGAATCTGAGTTTAAATCTATTTGGCTAAGGTGTATGTAAACTTCTAACTTCAACTGTAAAAATGTAATGATTATTAGGTAAACTTTGTCTATTTGAAAATAAAAATGAATCCCCACCCTATTAAAATGAATGTGTTAAGACAATTCTGACAAAACAATTGTGGTTCATGGTGGTTGTCCATAATTGTTGGTTATACGATTATTGTGCCAGCCCCACGATTCACACACCTCACTTGTCAGACCTTTACCTGATGTGATTTACAAACAAGTGCATTCGACTAACGAGGCTGAGACGATCACGTAATAGAATTTCAAAAGCCTTGGTAGCCTTTGTCTACACAGACTAGTAAGAAACATTCAACCCAGAATTGGAACTGAGTTTTTGTGTGTTTCCCTGCAGGGAATATAGAGGAGGCACGCGGCATCCTGAAGTCTCTGGAAGAGGTGGTACCGGGCCTGGCCATGGTGCGTCTGCGGCGGGTCAGCCTGGAACGTCGCCACGGCAATCTGGAGGAGGCAGAGGCCCTGCTGAGCGAGGCGATGGCATCGGGGAAGAACGCCAGCGAGACGTCGTTCTACGCCGTGAAGCTGGCCCGGCAGCTGCTGAAGGTGCAGAGGAGCCTCGCCAAGGCCCGCAAGGTGCTGCTGGACACCATAGACAAGGACCAGGTAAGATCAGAGCTAGATGAATGGAATCACTTGGTTCAGGATCTTGATATTGAGATACAGTACATGGTGTCAAAGGGAGTTTGATTCAGAGAAAATGTGTTTTAGAGAAACCATTTGAGTTCATCATTAATCTGTGTGTGTCTCCAGACGAGTCCTAAGCTGTACCTGAACCTGCTAGAGCTGGAGTACAGTGGGGACGTGCAGCAGAATGAGGCGGAAATCTTGGCCTGCTTCGACCGCGCCCTGAGCAGCCCGCTGCCCCTCGACTGCCGCCTCACCTTCTCTCAGCGCAAGGTCGAGTTCCTCGAGGACTTTGGCAGCGACATCAATAAGTCAGTTCACCTACAGTACCTACACCCTCAAACAATGAGTACATTTTCACTGACCAGTGTTCTGATTAGTCAATGAATCCATATGGCATGCTTGCACTCCTAATCCCAACCATGTACTCTTTTTCCATCCTCACAGGTTAGTGACTGCATACGATGAACACCAGAAGCTTCTGAAAGAACATGAGTCGACAAAGAGGAAAGCAGAGAATGGGTAAGATTTGA
Organism: Salmo trutta; assembly: GCF_901001165.1. Lineage (NCBI taxonomy): Eukaryota > Metazoa > Chordata > Actinopteri > Salmoniformes > Salmonidae > Salmo > Salmo trutta. The sequence goes on from NC_042991.1 coordinate 6,143,091, forward strand.
ATTTGTTCACTTCTCTTTTTGTTTAACATTTACGACATTGAGTACAACACAGTAGGATGCTTCATAGCAGGTTGTGAATCGCCATACCTGAATTGATTTAGTTGGGTGCTCTTGATTGACATGAACCTGTTCCTTCGTGTCCCTGCAGCTCCCAGGAGCCCGAGTCGAAGAGACAGCGTACAGACGAGCACCCAGGTTCAGGGCACATGATGCAGGGAGACAACTCTGCCTACAACTACAACTGGTACCAAGTGAGTCCTATGCTAGAGCAGAGTCAAACATGGTTATACATGCAATTTGTATTGCAAGGTGACAAATGTAATACCATCCCTGACAAAGGCGTTCCATGACAATTGGTTCTCACTAGAATAACAAAAATGGGAGGACGATAGTGTTGAACTCTATCATATGGTGCCGCTGAAAGGAATGCCAACTAACCCTGTCTTTCCTTGCTTTCCTTCTACAGCAACAGTACAATAACTGGGGCCAGCATTCCTGGGGACAGTACAACCAGTATGCCCAGCAGTATAACCAGTACTACCCCCCTCCACCCACATGATGTGTTCAAAGACTGATGGACAGAGGTCCTTCTGAAGGAAGAAATTCAGAGGAAGCATCCTTTCTACCCAGCCCAACCGCTCAGCTCAGCTAGACCATCCTCCTCCTTTGATTTGTTGTTTGATGTCCTTTTGTTTCCATTGGCCATTTGACATATTCACTGTAATCACCATCTCACCATCATTCATTGACTTGCTGCTTTTTGTGTTCTTTATGCATGTGTTGTTGATGCAGACTTCAGATTATTATTTTTTCCCCCCCACAGTCAAAATTACGCCAAATTTTATGTTTTTAATTTTAGATTGGATGGCTACTTAGTTTGGTTCCTCTTCGATATCTCTGTGTGGGGAAACTAGTTATGTTTGATACAGATTATAGATTCGTATGGAGGTAGTGGTACCTGCTGTGCTCCGAGTCCTCCCTGAGCCTCTCCTCTGCTTTCCTAAGATTAAGGTTTGTTTTGTTTTGTGGGACAAGAACAGAAATGAATATAGATTCATTTTTTTTATTTTGACTTAATTTCATAATAAAGACATTGATATCCAATTTCTTATTATGTTGTTCCCTGAATTAACCCTTTTTATACAATATTAATATCACTGCCATTGTAGCATAACTGTTAAGATTGGGTAGGTACAGGCAATTTGCTCTCCAATCATAAGTTTCAGTAATTGACATGTACTTACTCTTGTACACATTTTATAGATGAAAGCATAGGTCATACTCAGCAGACATCAACCCTGGTTATGGTGTGGTACAGTAAGATGTGGCGTGTGCTGGCTTTTGTTCCAACTCCAACCCACCACTTTAAAGCTGATGTAGTTTATCATGGTCTTAATCAAGCAGTTCTAATTGGCTTTTTATGTTGTGGATGGGAGTGACCTCAGCCAGTGCACTACACAAACTCAGCAAAAAAAAGAAGAAACATCCCTTTTTACAGGACCCTGTCTTTCAAAGATAATTTGTGAAAATACAAATAACTTCACAGATCTTCATTGTAAAGGGTTTAAACACTGTTTCCCATGCTTGTTCAATGAACCATAAACAATGAATGAACATGTACCTGTGGAACGGTCATTAAGACACTAACAGCTTACAGACGGTAGGCAATTAAGGTCACAGTTATGAAAACTTAGGACACTAGAGGCCTTTCTACTGACTCTGAAAAACACCAAAAGAAAGATGCCCAGGGTCCCTGCTCATCTGCGTGAACGTGTCTTAGGCATGCTGCAAGGAAGTATGAGGATGCAGATGTGGCCAGGGCAATAAATTGCAATGTCTACTGTGAGACGTCAAAGACAGGACAGACAGCTGATTGTCCTCGCAGTGGTAGACCATGTGTAACAACGGCTGCACAGGATCGGTACATCCGAACGTCACACCTGCGAGACAGGTACAGGATGGAAACAACTGCCTGAGTTACACCAGGAGTGCTCAGACTGTCCGCAATAGGATGAGAGAGGCTGGACTGAGGGATTGTAGGCCTGTTGTAAGGCAGGTCCTCACCAGATATCACCGGCAACAACGCCGCCTATGGGCACAGACCCACCGTTTCTGGACCAGACAGGACTAGCAAAAAATGCTCTTCTCTGATGAGTCGCGGTTTTGTCTCACCAGGGGTGATGGTCGGATTCACGTTTATCGTTGAAGGAATGAGCGTTACACCGAGGCCTGTAATCTGGAGCAGGATTGATGTGGAGGTGGAGGGTCCGTCATGGTCTGGGGCGATGTGTCACATCATCGTCGGACTGAGCTTGTCAATGCAGGCAATCTCAACGCTCTGCGTTACAGAGATGATATCCTCCTGCCTCATGTGGTACCCTTCATGCAGGCTCATCCTGACATGACCCTCTAGCATGACAATGCCACCAGCCATACTGCTCATTCTGTGCATGATTTCCTGCAAGACAGGAATGTCAGTGTTATGCCATGGCCAGCGAAGAGCCCGGATCTCAATCCCATTGAGCACGTCTGGGACCTGTTGGATCGGAGGGTGAGGGCTAGGGCCATTCCCCCCAGAAATGTGGTAGAGTGGGGTAACATCTCACAGCAAGAACTGACAAATCTGGTGCAGTCCATGAGAAGGAGATGCACTGCGGTACTTAATGCAGCTGGTGGCCACACCAGATAGACTGTTACTTTTGATTTTGACCCCCCTTTGTTCAGGGACACATTATTCTATTTCTGTCACGTCTTTGGAACTTGTTCAGTTTACGTCTCAGTTGTTGAATCTTGTTATGTTCTTACAAATATTTACACGTTAAGTTTTCTGAAAACAAATGCAGTTGACAGTGAGAGGACATTTCTCTTTTTGCTGAGTTTAGAAATTAGGAATTGCAGTACTAGAAGGGATTCTAAGAACCGTGTCCCTTATGATGGTCCCAAGGTCATCCATATTGATCAGTCATGGTTTGCCAGTGCTGTGATAAGATATTGTTTAAAACATGAATTTGAAGAATGTATCTGCACTGTTAGAAACTGCTAGCCAGTTTTAGAGGGATGATTCCATGCATTTTTTCAAATTAACTGCCAACATTCCATTTGAACCATGCTGTCAATCCACAACCATACACTGGCTCAAATCAGTTAATGATAGGACTTAGACAAGTTGTAAATGCAACAAGTCCTGATATTGTATCATATAATAGGACTCACAGCTTTCCAGTAATTGATGGTCTGTTCACTATATTTTAGAGGCTACTTATGCAGAAAATGTGTATAAGACCCGTATAAACTCTGTAATTATGACTTTCTTAGGTTGACTAATATTCCATTACACCATTTCTGATACATCACATGCCTTTAATTTTTCTTCATAATTAAAAGCAGGAAAAGCATCACCTGTCTCTACTGCCATTCATTCCCAACTAGACTAGTTTGGAATTTCTCCCTGACCAAGATGGCTGCCATTCACGCTGCAATACGTAAATTTGAGGGTTTGTGACATGGCTCCTCTAGTAATTTAATAGGATCTCTATGGTTCTCTACTTATCGACGTCACACGTTGACACATGCGCACCGCCGACGCTCTCTAAGTCCTTTTTTAACCTAGTGTTGAACGACTAGCATCAAACGAGGTAAGGCCTGTGCAAAATGAGAGGAAATGTTGAATTTTATACCCTTTAGAGACAACATATCAGGTCGGAATATTGGTCGTAAGTACATCACCATCCACGACGAACAATAGTTTTTTTGGATTGCCTTATATAGGGCAATTTTAATCGTTTTTCCGAAACCGCATGCCTCGTGGCTAGCTTTAGCTAGCTAACGTTAATTACGTGACTGTCGGTAAGCAAACAAGTATGGATGTCTAGCTAGCTACAATTTGGTAGTATAATACATATATGGTCGTATAATCACTTATTTTCACATATTTGTCATGTTGCTGATTTGCAAACGTATTGCCGGGCTATGTCTAACTACAATGTTAGCCAGTGAACTTCATCATTCCTCAACCTTACTGCAATGCTAGCTAGTTGGCTATTTAACTAGCTAGCATTGCTCTCGTTCCTGCAAAGTTGTAGTTATTGGTTCCTAAATGGCTGTCTATTGATTTGTAGATATCTACAAATAGTTGAACATATTGCCTGCTTAAGTTGTCTCTTCAATCCTAGCTCAGTCATTGTTACTTTTTAGAGTGGATTCAAGTCACATGTGGACTTATGGTGACACCCCACTTCCTGCCTGCTGTTTTCATACTGGAAGCTAACTGGCCATCTCTTCCTATCCACAGCATCAAGATGCAGCTCTTCTTGCGTGCCCAGAACACTCACACCCTTGAGGTGACCGGACAGGAGACTGTCAGAGACCTCAAGGTGAGGCCAAGCTAGACTACATCAATGAAAATGTTAATTGTGTTGTAATGGAAACTGGTGTACTGTTTGGAGTCTACAATACCACAGTCTCAAATCGTATTCTGCATGCTCTTGTCTGGATTGTTACATGTATGTAAATTGTGTGGATCAAACCATCGTGTGTGGTTTCAGGTCCATGTCCAGAATCTGGAGGGTCTCCTAGTGGAGGACCAGGTGTTGTTGCTGGCTGGCTCCCCCCTGGAGGATGCTTCCTCTCTGGTGGAATGTGGCATCTCTGAGCACTGCACCCTGGAGGTGGCCGGCAGACTGCTGGGAGGTCAGTTCTCAATGATGGTGCATCAAATATGGCCTGATTTTGAATACTTTGAAAATGCTTCCTTCCCACCTTGAAAGTAATCACACATGAGGATTGGATTGTTGAAAGAAATAGGGTGGACACCTAGCTTTGACTTATTAAAAGGATTTCTGGTACATTTATTTTTATCGGCAATTGCACAAACAGTCCAACCGAAACGTGACTTCTGCTTTTAACAGAACCGTCTGAATCTGAGCAGTTCAGGGGGTTGCCACATTGGGGAGCTGTTGTGGGGTGTTAAGTGCCTTGCACAAGGGCAGAACAATAGATTATTCACCTTGTCGGCTCAGATTTGAAAAGGCAACCTTTTGGTTACTGGTGCAATGCTCTAACCGCTAGGCCACCTGCTGCACATACAGTTCCAGATCAATAGTTTACTCAAAGATACTCTATGAATTTCTGTTGTCATTTGTTCCGTTGCTGTATGTTCACTCAGGATAATCACTCTTGGGTTTCTCTCTCCACCAGGAAAGGTCCATGGCTCCCTGGCCCGTGCCGGTAAAGTGAGGGGACAGACACCCAAGGTCAGCAGATACTTGCTGCATTTAAAAATATATATATTTAGACTGTTTGTTGGCTATGATTTTGTGGCAGTTGTAACATTGTCTGGTTGTTTGAAAGTCATCGTAGCTCCTGGATTGTAATGTATTTCTGCAGAGTAATGACCATAGTAGCACTGTCCCTCTTTTTATCACTTCAGGTTGACAAACAGGAAAAGAAGAAAAAGAAGACGGGTCGTGCCAAGCGTCGCATCCAGTACAACAGGCGCTTCGTCAATGTTGTGCCCACCTTCGGCAAGAAGAAGGGCCCCAACGCCAACTCCTAAAAAGACTGCCCCCCCCCCCCTCAGGAGAATGCTTGTGATCACACCCCTTTCATTTTAACCCACTGAAAGGTTTTCCTCCTGTACAGAATAAAAATTTGGCTTAGACTAAAGAACTTGTTTGTCATTTCTTGGGTGTTTATGCATTTTGAGACTGGGTTGCTTGATAATATAAATGGCTTGTAATAGAAAGGATTGTTTGGACAACAAACTAACAAGTGATTGAGCCTGGCTGCAGTACTGCTGTTTTCTGTTGTACCTGATAATTGCACCCACCTTGTCCCAAATCTAAATCTGTCCCCGATTAGAGGGCAAACATTTAAATAAGCAGTTGAACTGGCTTGGAGGTCAATATGAATTTTCCTCTTCTAGTTTCTAATGGTTTATTTGGAAATGTAATGTTTTTTGTAAAGGCTACATATGGTGTATAACCATCAAACTCAACTCTGGGCCTTGAAGCCAGTTTCACAGCATTTTCTTTTTTATTCCCCTCTAATCAGGGACTGATTTAGACTTGAGACAACAGGTGGGTGCAATTCAGGTAAAACAGAACCAGCAGAATCTGGACCTCAATAGGGTAAGAGTTGAAACTGGCTTCAAGGTCCAGAGTTGAGTTTGAGTACACTGTCCAATGAAATGCTTACTTGCAGGTTCTGTATTGACAATGTTCATATTTGATTTCTTATTGTTGCAAAGTAAATGGCTCAGAATAAAAACATTTTAGCATAAGTGTAATACAGGTAGGAACAATATTTACATGTATCAGAGAAAGGAGGAAAGTGTTTAAATTGTGTAGCATTACTAAAGTCTGGAGAGTCAGTCAGCAGTCTGATGGCTTGTAGAATGACTCAGCCTGTTATCAGAGCATGAGGTCTAATACCATCTGCCTAACATTAAGGGCGTGAACAGCTCATGTGGGGGTCCTTGATGCTGCGGGACTTCCGCAGGCACCGTTTCAAGTGGGTGGGAACCTGTACCGTCTTCACCTGCTGGAGGGCCTTGCAGTTGTGGATGGAGCAATTCCCTTACTACGCCATGATGCTCTCGATGGCGCAGCGGTATTTGGAGGACCCTGGTTGGCATGCCAAATTTCTTCAGCTGCCTTAGGAAGTAGAGGCGCTGTTGGTCCATGTCAAGTCCTCTGATGTGAGCGCCGAGGAACTTCAAACTGCTGACTAGATGTAGTCTAAGATGTTATCAAAATCAAACTGGTAATACCAACACCGCGTGACAGTCCAAGAGGAGTTATATATAGTTCTGACAGCTATCTAAAGTGATTTGAGGCCAGACTTCTCTTGTGTAGTATAAATCTTCATACTAAAAATAGTGTTTCAAGTATACATTTCCAAAAAGAACTGGGCCATGTTCAGCAGGAGTCAAAGCACAAGGTTTGTCAACAGAACCAGAGCTGTTTAAAAAATATATATATATTGTGGCCCAGAGGGCAATTGTGTGCTACTACTACATGAAACTGCCCACCTTCAGGTTAAAAATGACAGGTATGACATCTGATGACATACCATTGGAACTCGCAAGTTAAGTTGTCACATGCACAAGTACAAGTGAAATGCCTTTCTTGCAAGCTCCAAACCCAACAATGCATTAATCAATAATGTAACACTCAAAGTAATTTAAATTAGAAATAAGAGGAAGAAAGCAAGCATACTATATACAGGGTCATTCAGTTCCAGGAACATATTTACAATGTTCAATGAAAAGAAATGCAAGAAATGCGTCTCACTGTACTTGTGCATGTGACATTGAAACTTGATCATACGTCTGATTTCAAGTGCAGGAACTTACTTCCAAACCATTCCCCGATGCCCAGTTTTCTTGACCATTCAAACACTTACTGAATGTGCACAATAAACAAGATTTCAGATGCATATGTCAATTTAGTCTCCAAAATTGGTTTAATCTTTACAAGAACATTATACATGCAATAAAAACAAAACAAAAACAGGAATAAAACAGAATATCCTGAGAGGCTTTCCTCTGCGGTGTGTAACTTGTCAGAAAGGATGCCCCGTCTGTACAGTGTTGCCCAGTCGTCACTATCTGGCCATGCTGGAAAGGACAGAAGTAAAGCACCTACTTAACTCAGCACAAATAACCCTAACCTGGTCCCATGTCTTTTCCTGCTTCAGACAATATGCCAAACATGCCAAGACAATGATAAAGAACTTGGCTTAAGCAGAAAAAGACTTGAAACAACCAGACTAACCTTAAACGTAAATTAAGACAATATATTACAGATTCTTTCTTCAAAGTTCTGACAATGAAAGCCACTTCTGTCCTTTTGCGCATGGCCATCTGGTGACTACTGCGTTTCCCCCGTCCATGGAGAGAAGTGCATGCTGAGTTGGTTTCTGCCGTTAATCGACAGCCACCAGCTCGACCTCGAAGATCAGCTTTGCGTTGGGTGGGATTCTGGTGGTGGGAGAGTTAAGGAAAGCACACAGGAAACAGTTGCATATCGATTCAAAGAGGGAGACATTCATTATATAGTTCATCTTTAAAAGACTTAGTGGTTAGAAATCCAGCTCAAATTCAATTAGTATCGACAAAGCTATGATAGAGCCATTGTACAGGAGAAGACTCCTCTAGGAGGATTGGCAATCTTTCTGACCATGACTGGTGGTGTAAAACATAGCAGAAAGTGAAGCCTCTTGACTTTAATCTCCTAGTTAAATATTAGCCCATAGTTCCCATGATATTCCAATGTAAAGGATACTTTGAGTCAGGAAGTCCCTTCTTCCCGTAGGCCCATTCTGGTTCAATCTCCAGTTTGGCCGTCTCCCCTTTGCTCATCGTTAGGATGCCTTCATCCCACTGTGGAGAAATTTTTTTTTCTCATAAGACTTAGTGATAACTGTTGCAATCTATTTTTCACAAGGGAAATGGTTGCAATAAGGCACATACATACATATGTATATTTTATTTAACCTTTAACTAGGCAAGTCAGTTAAGAACATTTTCTTATTGACAATGGACGGCCTACCCCGGACGACGCTGGGCCAATTGTGCGCCGCCCTATGGGACTCCCAATCACGGTTGGATGTGATACAGCCTGGATTTGAAACCAGGGACTGTAGTGACACCTCCTGCACTGAGATGCAGTGCCTTAGACCGCTGCGCCACTCAGAAGCCCGAAATATAACATCAATCTCTCTATGGTCTTACCCCTCTGATGACCCGGCCCAGGCCAACTTTGAAGCTCAGTGGCTTGCTCTGTTTCTTCTTTCTGGCAGCTGGAGAGGGGAGGACAGAGGAAACAGTCAAATCATTATTGGTATTAATGAGAGAAAGATAATTGAGGAGAAGGGAGTGTGTGTGACAGAGTGACAATATGTGTGTTTGAGACAGAGATAGTCTGCATGTGTGTGTATGAGAGAGAAAACATACTTGCAGGGATGTTGGTGTCGAACACTGTGCCGTCCTCCAGGGAGCCAGTGTACCAACAGCTCACATTGTCTCCCTTCTTAGGGAAGTTAGTCTTGTCTCCTTTCTTCAGCACAGACTTAAAGAACTTAGGAGGACCCTGGGAATTGAAATGCATAACACAAGTGACCATTTTAACAATAAAATTATTCTGACAACCAGTGGAAATTGGATGTAGTGGAGTTGCAGTAACTTCGAGATTTGTTCAATTTTGTTCAACACTTTTACCCTGATGCTTATTTCAGCGGGAAACGTTGAATCAAAAGCTTTTCAAACACGGGTCGTTTACCTCATCCACGACTTCCACAACTTCTTTGGGCTTGTCGTCAATCTTCACATTTTTCACATGCTCTGTCACATCTTCAATGGGTTCCGACCCTAAAAACCTCTGTTAGTCGCACAAAAAAAAAATAATCTTATCATTCATAATTCACATCTTATAATGTCATGCCATATGCTTCTAAAATATACATCACTCCATCCATGTTGTCCACCTACCTTGCTCTCAAACAAGTCATTGTAGGCAATAATCAATTGCTCTTTCTTCGCCGTTTTTGCGACATTCTTGATATTTCCCATCAGCTTGTGCTCGGCAAGAAACTGGAAAAGAAAAGTAATGAAGTCAAAGAGGGTAGTTGTGGCGTGAAAGCAACACTCAACCCTTTGGTGCAAATTGATGCTTTTGCATTATTATTATTTCCCAAAATTGGCGACCAAAAAAACAAGCCTGGCTGACGTGACTCATGGGACATAGTGACGTCGATTTAGGTGTTAGCGAGCCCATTCATAGACTAACTACCTTTTGTATCTATTAATGAAGGTATCTTCTGGCCAGGGAAGTTAAGTGCCCCGACTGCACTTAAACACGCATAGCTTGTAGTACGGTTTTGGAAACATAAGGAATGTATCTTTCATATCAGTGCAACATTATTTTATCTTCTTCAAAACAAAAATGTTAAACATAAAAATGTGTAAAAATTTTGAAGGTTCGGGTTCCCACGCAGCCATATTACAGCATGTTCATGCAAAACAGACGGAAGACAGAGGGCTAACTAACGGTTTGAACACACCGACAGCGTCTTTGCACTAAATAGTACGCGCTACAGAGGGGTCGAACTACCTGCCATCCAGTAACTCTATACCAGGCGGTGTAAGAGGAAGGCCCTAAAAATTGTCAAAGACACAAGTCATAAACTGTTTGCTCTGCTACCGCACGGCAAACGGTACCTAAGTCTGGAACAAAAAAGGCCCATGAACAGCTTCTACCCCAAGCAAGCGGCTACCCGTACTATCGACATTGACCCTTTTTGCAGTAACTCTGACTCTACCACCACACTCACGCCGACATATACACTGCTGCTATTGTCTATCTATCCTGTTTCCTAGTCACTTTACCCCTACCTATATGTACATATCTAGAGCATTCGGAAAGTATTCAGACCCCTTGACTTTTTCCACATTTTGTTATGTTACAGCCTTATCCTAAAATGTATTAATTTGTATTATTTTTCTCTCCAATCTACACACAATACCCCAAAATGACATAGCAGAAACAGGTTTCTATACATTTTTGCAAATATAAATAAAAAAGAAATGTCCTCTCACCGTCAATTGCGTTTATTTTCAGCAAACTTAAGATGTGTAAATATTTGTATGAACATAATTCAACAACTGAGACATAAAATGAACAAGTTCCAAAGACATGTCACTAACAGAAATGTAATAATGTGTCCCTGAACACATTATCAAAATCAAAAGTAACAGTCAGTATCTGGTGTAGCCACCAACTACATTAAGTACGGCAGTGCATCTCCTCCTCATGGACTGCACCAGATTTGTTCTTTCTGTGAGATGTTACCCCACTCTTCCACCAAGGCACCTGCAAATTCCCGGACATTTCTGGGGGGAATGGCCCTAGCCCTCAACCTTCGATCCAACAAGTCCGAGACGTGCTCAATGGGATTGAGACCTGGGCTCTTCGCTGGCCATGGCAGAACACTGACATTCGTGTCTTGCAGGAAATCACGCACAGAATGAGTAGTATGGCTGGTGGCATTGTCATGCTGGAGGGTCATGCCAGGATGAGCCTGCAGGAATGGTACCACGAGGGAGAAGGATGTCTTCCCTGTAACGCACAGCGTTGAGATTGCCTGCAATGACAACAAGCTCAGTCCGATGATGCTGTGACACACCGCTCCAGACCATGACAGACCCTCCACCTCCAAATCGATCCCGCTCCAGAGTACAGGCCTCGGTGTAACGCTCATGCCTTCGACGATAAACGCAAATCCGACCATCACCCCTGGTGAGACAAAACCGCGACTCATCAGTAGCTATCACTGGAGGGCTGGTCTCTCTGTATAATTGACTCAGGGCGATACATCTGTCCTCCTCTCACCCCGTCTGTGTGATGCACTATATCATCCAAACCACTCTGGTGAAGGTTGTTGTGACTGAATGTAGGCTAGAAGAAAAGGGTAGAGGAGTGCATTGTGTATAGTGCAGAATATCAAAACAAAAGTAGAACTAAGTACTATTTGGTTATGTCGAGGTCTACAATGTAACAGAATGTAATTGCTTGCTGTTTGGGGTTTTAGGCTGGGTTTCTGTATAGCACTTTGTGACATCGGCTGATGTAAAAATGGCTTTATAAATACATTTGATTGATTGGTCAGAGAAGAGCACTTTTTTCCAATCCTGTCTGGTCCAGCGACGGTGGGTTTGTGCTAATAGGCGACGTTGTTGCCTGCGATGTCTGGTGAGGACCTGCCTTACAACAGGCCTACAAGCCCTCAGTCCAGCCTCTCTTAGCCTATTGCGGACAGTCTGAGCACTGATGGAGGGATTGTGCGTTCCTGGTGTAACTCGAGCAGTTGTTGTTGCCATCCTGTACCTGTCCCGCAGGTGTGATGTTCGGATGTACCGATCCTGTGCAGGTGTTGTTACACGTGGTCTGCCACTGAGAGGACGATCAGCTGTCCGTCCTGTCTCCCTGTAGCGCTGTCTTAGGCATCTCACAGTACAGACATTGCAAGTTATTGCCCAGGCCACATCTGCAGTCCTCATGCCTCCTTGCAGCATGCCTAAGGCACGTTCACGCAGATGAGCAGGGATCCTGGGTATCTTTCTTGTCCTCTTTCGTGTCCTAAGTTTTCATAACTGTGATCTTAATTGCCTACCGTCTAAGCTGTTACTGTCTTAACGACCGTTCCACTGGTACATGTTCATACATTTATGGTTCATTGAACAAGCATGGGAAACAGTGTTTACAAGCATGGGAAACAGTGAGTGGCTGGGCCACTCAAGAACATTCAGAGACTTGTCCCGAAGCCACTCCTGTGTTGTCTTGGCTGTGTGCTTAGGTTCGTTGTCCTGTTGGAAGGTGAACCTTCACCCAAGTGTGAAATCCTGAGCGCTCTGGAGAAGGTTTTCATCAAGGATCTCTCTGTACTTTGCTACGTTCATCTTTCCCTCCATTACTAGTCTCCCAGGAAGAGTATTGGTGGTTCCAAACTTCTTCCATTTAAGAATGATGGAGGTCACTGTGTTCTTGGGGACCTTCAATGCTACATACATTTTTTGGTAAGCTTCCCCAGATCTGTGCCTCAACACAATCCTGTCTGAGCTCTACAGACAATTCCTTCTACGTCATGGCTTGGTTTTCACTCTGACATGCACTGTCAACTGTGGGACCTTATATAGACAGGTGTGTGCCTTTCCAAACCATGTACAATACATTGAATTGACCACAGGTGCACTCCAATCAAGTTGTAGAAACATCTCATGGATGATCAATGGAATCAGGATGCACTGGAGGTCAATTTCGAGTCTCATAGCAAAGGGTCTAAATACTTATATAAATGCGTACATTTTTTTACAATTCTAAAAACCTGTTTTCGCTTTATTACTATGGGGTATTGTGCGTAGATTGATGAGGAAAACAATATTTTATACATTTTACAATAAGGCTGTAACAAAATGTGGAAAAAGTAAAGGAGTCTGAATACTTTCCGAATGTACTGTACCTACCTAAATATACCCTATGTATATAACCAAGCTACCACTGCTCATTGTGTATTTATTCCTTTTTTAAAAAAAATATTTTTTTCTATATATTCTGCATTGTTGGGAAAGGCCTATACGTAAGCGTGTTACTGTTTAGCCTACACATTGATTTGAGGTGTTAACCAGACTAACCCAAAACACCGGGCTAACACCATCTCTGATTCGTAGCTTGTTGTTTACGGTCTGGTGCAATAACGCATTTGCTACCGGTTGGCCCAACGCCGAAAAATATATTCAAAGTTAAATAAGTAGTCGTATCAAAAAACTTAACACGGCACGGTGATATACAGAACGAATGGGACTATACATGCATGCCATGTTGAACTGTTACATGCTAGGCTAACAAGCTAGCATCAAGCTAAATTGGCAGTGGTGCGCCAATGCGGAGGTAACTGATATCACCATGCGTGCGCACTAAAAGTGAGAAATGGCGTTTTAGTTAGTGCTGTTAAACCAATGCATGCATTGATCAAACATAAAACATACCGAGTGGGCCGCATTGTCCTGAATGAACTTAATAACGTCTTTTTTGGATAGATCATCACTTTTGAGCTGCTCATCGCTCCACTCTCTGGTCAATTCAGCCGCCATTTTACAAGGCGCACTGCTGAACTTTCACCTCCGTTGTGGGAGGACCGGAGGCGTAAAGTCTTTGGGACACTTTTCACGCCACTTCGATACAAAGTGATTTTCGGAGCAGGTTAGGAGGACATTTTCGCCAACCCTAACACCAACCGTAACCTCCGTCTCATAACCTGCTTCTTAACTTCTCCTAACCTGCAACAAAACAGTATTTTTTTGTGGTTTGGCTTGCCTTGATGCAAAGGGAGATCATCATCATTAGTGCTTTGCTTAATAAATATATTTTACAGGACCAGAAAATAATTATTTAGACTTTGATTGCAAAATCTGACAAAGAAATCTGACATTTGATTCAGTTCTTTGTATTTTTTCCTTAAAAACATAGAAAATACAAAGTGTATATTCATGTTGAATATTGCAAATTAATAATGTGCATTTAATGAAACCACCTGTAAGAAAATTGCAAGTGATAATGTGGTCAGTTATATATATGGACATGTTCTTCAAGACCGTGCATGGGGTTGCAATTTATTGTAAATCAAATTCCTTCCGATGCCACCTTGTGGTAGAGATGTGTTAGAGAAACCATCTCAGTCCTTTTCCCGGCTTTGCCTGTGTTCTAAACTCATTCTTCCACAACTGAAGTGTATTAGAGTCCCACCTTAGTCTGTATAATCAGTGAATCCCTTACAAAAATATTTACAACATTTTGGTGGTAAATCTTTGTATAGCAGTTAATAAGTTGTATTCCGTCAAGAGGCAAAGCTATAGACAGACAACAGTTTTTTTTACTAATCTTTTGTAAAAACAAAAATAGACAAATGTTAGTGACTACTTTTGCATTGACTCCTTCCTACTACAGTTTGTTGCTGAAATAATAGTCAAGAAACCATGAACACATTACCTGAGGTTTATAAACCCCTGTTTTAGGCCTGACTGATATATCACGTGTGTCTGTCTACTGATGAAAATATAAAATGCTATGAAAATAGGAGTGAGAACTATCAAGAAACTGATTAAACAGCATGATCATTACACAGCTGGGTGGTGAGGAGTATTTCTGTCTGTAATAAAGCCCTTTGAGGGGAAAAACTCAGTCTGATTGGCTGGGCTTCCAAGTGGGTGGGCCTATGCCCTCCCAGGCCCACCCATGGCCTATGCCCTTCCCTGCCCAGTAATGTGAAATCCATAGATTAGGGATTCATTTATTTATTTAAATTGACTGATTTCCTTATATGAACTGTAACTCAGTAAAATCTTTGAAATAATTGCATGATGCGTTTATATTTTTGTTCAGTATACATCGACTGGCAAAAAAACTATAACAATGACAATCAGGGATTTAATGAATGCAATGAAATGTAAACACAGTTTTAAAGCGTCAATAAAGTACACGGTCAACAACAATATACTTTGTTAGCCTGGCTACCAAGATATCCTGTTTATTATAGCATATATATACACACTACATAACCAAAAGTATGTGAGCATTTGCTTGTCGAGCTTCTCATTCCAAAATCATGGGCATTGATATGGAGTTGGTCCTGCTATAACAGCCGCCACTCTTCTGGGAAGGCTTTCCAGTAGATGTTGGAACATTGCTACGGGGACTTGCTTCCATTCAGCCACAAGAGCTTTAGTGAGGTGGGGCACTGATGTTGGACGATTAGGCCTGGCTCGCAGCCGGCGTTCCAATTCAGCCCAAAGGTGTTCGATGGGGTTGAGGTCAGGTCTCTGTGCAGGCCAGTCAAGTTCTTCCACACCGATCTCGGCCAATCATTTCTGTATGGACATCACTTTGTGCATGGGGGCATTGTCATGCTGAAACAGGAAAGGGCCTTCCCCAAACTGTTGCCACTAAGTTGGAGGCACAGCATCGTCTAAAATGTAATTGTATGCTGTAGCGTTAAGTTTGACCTTCACTGGAACTAAGGGGCCTAGCTCGAACCATGAAAAACTGCCCTAGACCATTATTGCTCGTCCACCAAACTTTACAGTTGGCACTATGCATTGGGGCAGGTAGCGTTCTCCTGGCATCTGCCAAACCCAGATTCGTCCGTCGGACTGCCAGATGGTGAAGCGTGATTCATCACTCCAGAGAACGCGTTTCCACTGCTCCAGAGACCAGTGGTGGCGAGCTTTACTCCACTCCAGCCAAAGCTTGGCATTGCACATGATTATCTTAGGTTTGTGTGCAGCTGCTCGGCCATATTTTTCAGGCTTGTTTGGCATATACTACCAGAAGGGACAGCATCCTCTGAATGGAACAATGCATTCATCCACTGTAACATGAGGACCAGGATTGTACAGTAACTGTAGAATTTCCACCCGTTTGTATAACCGTGATACCAAACCCGGTCAATGTGAAAGAGACAAACTAGCTGAAATCAGATATGTATGGGACAAATGGGTGGAAATTCTACAGTTACTGTACACTCCTGGTCCTCATGTTACAGTGGATGAACGCCTTGTTCCATTCAGAGGATGCTCATCCTTCCGAAAGTATATGCCAAACAAGCCTGAAAAATATGGCATCAAAATATGGGCAGCATGGGACGCCAAATCAAGCTATGCATGGAATATGTAAGTATACACTGGGAAGCCACCCAGCGGAGTGCCTGAGAAGAATCAGGGGATGCGGTGGTGCTGGATATGAGTGAAGGGCTGCAAGGTCATAGCATCACGTGTTATGCAACAAACCAAAACAAATCGGAGTTTTCAAGATTGAGCCTGTGATTTTGTTGTAGGCAGAGCTAGAGCGCAACAGAGTAGAATTATATTGGCGGGTGTAGCCCACAAGTGGTCGTTCAATCACCCGCGAGTGAATACGCTTTTCAGATGAGCGCAGAGCCACGGGTGTGCACAACTCTTTGCTAGTTAGCCAGTTATTAGCTGGATGATAGATATGTATAAGTCAGCAATGGGGAGTTACTGCGTCTTACAAGAGCACAAAACGTGTAGGCTACATTGCAAGCTGTCTTTGAAAAGCCAGTCAGGTAAAAAGCTTGTCTTAATTAAAGGGGCAGTGTTGTATTTTGAGAAATGCTTGAATATGCAAATAAGCCAATAGGCAGAGGGGTAGCCTACATTGTCGAATTCTCTGTGTGGTAATAATAATACATTCTATTTTGTGGTTTCTTACAACACAATGCAATGCAATGTACAGTCACCTATTTGGCCAATGGTGTTACAGACCAAGTAAACAATAAGGAATTCATGTCTGGCCCTTCATAATGTAAAAACGTTTTTTTAAAGTCTCATGCAATGTAGGCCTGCATTGAACACCTCATATAGGCTACTGTAGGCTATATCATAGAAATCAAAAGCTATTTCCATGTGAAAATGTTCAGGGATTTGCTCCATTGGTTTTGTTGGTAGGCCTATATTAGTAGGCCACAATAGCCTATTGGCTACTGTCTAAAACTGTAAGGGTACAGCCTCAGTGTTCACTGCTAATTAGAATTAAAGTGAACATTGGTTGCAGCCCCCCCTTTTGCCCTCAGAACAGCCTCAATTCGTCGGGCAAGTTGGCTGGACGTCCTTTAGGTGATGAACCATTCGTTAAAAACCTAGCAGCGTTGCAGTTCTTGACACAAACAGTTGAGCCCGGCACCTACTACCATACCCCGACACCTACTCCCACATTCATAGCACATAATGACTACATAAAGCTTGTGACTCTACACATTTGTTGGATGCATTTGCTGTTTGATTTGGTTGTGTTTAAGATTATTTTGTGCCCAATAGAAATGAATGGTAAATAATGTATTGTGCCATTTTGGAGTCACATGTATTGTAAATAAGAATATAATATGTTTCTTAACACTTCTACATTAATGTAGATGCTACCATGATTACGGATAATCCTGAATGAATCTTGAATAATGATGAGTGAGAAAGTTAGATGCACTAATATCATACCTCCACCAATTTTTTAAAATATTTTTTATATTTTAGTTAATATTCTTTTTAAATATATGTTTTTACCCCTTTTTCGCCCGAATTTCGTGGTATCCAATTGGTTACAGTCTTGTCTCATCGCTGCAACTCCTGTACGGACTCGGGAGAGGCGAAGGTCGAGAGGCATGCGTCCTCCGAAACACTACCCAACCAAGCAGCACTGCTTCTTGACACAATGCCCATTTAACCCTGAAGCCAGCCACACCAATGTGTCGGAGGAAACACCATACAGCTGGTGACCGTGTTAGCGTGCATGCGCCCGGCCCGCCACAGGAGTCGCTAGAGCGCGATGGGACAAGGACATCCCTGCCGACCAAACCTTCCCCTAACCCAGACGATGCTGGGCCAATGGTGCGTCGCCCCATGGGTCTCCCGGTCACGGCCGGCTGTGACAGCCTGGACTCAAACCAGGATCTCTAGTGGCACAGCTAGCAACTGCAATCAAATCACATTTATTTATATAGCCCTTCTTACATCAGCTGATATCTCAAAGTGCTGTACAGAAACCCAGCCTAAAACCCCAAACAGCAAGCAAAGCAGATGTAGAAGCACGGTGGCTAGGAAAAACTCCCTAGAAAGGCCAAAACCTAGGAAGAAACCTAGAGAGGAACCAGGCTATGAGGGGTAGCCAGTCCTCATCTGGCTGTGCCGGGTGGAGATTATAACAGAACATGGCCAAGATGTTCAAATGTTCATAAATGACTAGCATGGTCAAATAATAATAATCACAGTAGTTGTCGAGGGTGCAACAGGTCAGCACCTCAGGAGTAAATGTCAGTTGGCTTTTCATAGCCGATCATTGAGAGTATCTCTACCGCTCCTGCTGTCTCTAGAGAGTTGAAAAAAGCAGGTCTGGGACAGGTAGCACGTCCAGTGAACAGGTCAGGGTTCCATAGCCACAGGCAGAACAGTTGAAACTGGAGCAGCAGCACGGCAAGGTGGACTGGGGACAGCAAGGAGTCATCATGGCAGGTAGTCCTGAGGCATGGTCCTAGGGCTCAGGTCCTCCGAGAGAGAGAAAGAAAGAGAGAAAGAGAATTAGAGAGAGAATACTTAAATTCACACAGGACACTGGATAAGACAGGATAAATAATCCAGATATAACAGACTGACCCTAGCCCCCCCCGACACATAAACTACTGCAGCATAAATACTGGAGGCTGAGACAGGAGGGGTCAGGAGACACTGTGGCCCCATCCGATGATACCCCCGGACAGGGCCAAACAGGCAGGATATAACCCCACCCACTTTGCCAAAGCACAGCCCCCACACCACTAGAAGGATATTTTCAACCACCAACTTACCATCCTGAGACAAGGCCGAGTGTAGCCCACAAAGATCTCTGCCACGGCACAACCCAGACAGGAAGACCACGTCAGCAATGCAGTGCCTTAGACCACTGTGCCACTCGGGAGACCCACAACAAGTCTAACCTCCTATGCCATTGTAAGGGTGAGAGGTTAGCTTGTCTTTGGGGTATGATGTGTGCGTCTAACATTCTCACTCATCATTATTCACGATTATCCATACAAAATGTTCTAAATGGTTCACCCGATATGTATGAAAATACCCTCAAATTAAAGCTGAAAGTCAGCACTTTAACCTTACATTGTTTGGTTTCAAATCCAAACTTTTGGAGTATAGAGCCAAAAGAAGAAAAAATGCTTTACAGAGGGCACTGTAGAAGGGTTTGATAGCAATAGAGCAAGCGAGAGAGAGAGACCTAGAAAGTGGTACTGTAGATACTGATTTGTTCCTATGTACTGTATCTAGCCATCTTCAATGGCTCAAAGGCATGCGTCAATACTCTGACAATTCTCCCCTGTTTACTCAAACTCAATGAACTCAAGCCAAGGATACTATCTTAACACTAGGCAAGACCCAAATGCAGACACAGGAGGCAGATGGTTGGAGTTTAAGATGTTTAATAAATCCAAAGGGAATAGGCAAGAGAATGGTCGTGGACAGGCAAAAGGTCATAACCAGATCAGAGTCCAGGAGGTACAGAGTGGCAGGCAGGCTTGACGTCAGGGCAGGCAGAATGGTCAGGCAGGCGGGTACAGAGTCCAGAACAGGCAAGGGTCAAAACCGGGAGGACTAGAAAAAGGAGACAAGGCAAAGCAGGAATACGGGGAAAACCCACTGGTAGGCTTGGACATACAAGACAAACTGGCACAGAGAGACAGGAAACACAGGGATAAATATACTGGGGAAAACAAGCAACACTTGGAGGGGGTGGAGACAATAACGAGGACAGGTGAAACAGATCAGGGTGTGACAGATAGAAGACAGGCTATATAAAGCAACTGCCTGTCGACTAGTCCATCTTTCCCTAATGGCGACAGAGGGCGCACAGAAGGAGCTAGCTTACCTTACCTTCTCTTCTCTTTGCGTGGGACCAGTGTGAAAGGGGCTTTCTCCCTGTCTGTTGTGCTCTCTCTGTCTGAGGTGAGCTGTTGGATAGGCTGCGCCATGTCTGGAAGGAGAGGGATAGAGGGGTTAGAGCCAGGCATGTTAGTAGGCCTATCATTCCCAGCTGTGTGTCTGTCAATCTACACAAGGTCTGGTGGAACAGGGAGGCACGAATGGTCACCTCCTGAAAAATCATGTTTAGTCAGAAGTAACCGACTACTTCTTTAATGAAAGTGCACATCCCTAGACTGGAAGGAAATCTGTTTGTGCTTTAGTCATTGTCAGAAATAGACCCCCAGAAAGGAAGGCCGGCAGACCGCTTCAGTGGATTCTTACCAGACTTAAAGGCTCTACGCTGTTGACAACAGATCGGCAACGGATTCGACGGAGGTTCTTTTCGTGTAGCTCTTTCCGTAGTTCTATATAATTTGGGGCGGTTTAATTTTGGGAATGCGATGCAGATTCAAATAGAGCTCCGTTTTCATAGACTGAAATCCCTGTGGAGAGCCCTGTACAGTGGTGCTATAACACTAGTAAAATACTGCTATAAGCTGGCAACAGACTGAAGGCAGATGGATCATCAGCCTCCTGATCCTACACACACAGGTATACAGCATAGGCTGGGGTGATGTCATCCAATCAGGGATAGTCTTTAAAGTGAGTTAATGTCCCTGGTGTGTCACACGACGCCACCTATAAGAAAAATGACCACATAAATAAGTGATCCGTTTCTCTTCCTCAGATGGCCTACATACCGCACAATAATAACCCTACTGTTGTGCTGTAGTACACTGGGGTCTGTGTAAAAGAAAAACAGTTTTGATGGGAATAATTTAGAAAAACGAGTAGACTTAGACAATCTCAAAATAGAAGATTTTGCCTGGGCTCAAAGAGGTGTATTGAGTGTTAGCCTACATTTCTGGCAAAGCATGTTCTCAGTGAGTGATCGAAGATGAGTGAGCTGAAGTTTAGGAAGCAATGAGAGCCCTAAGGAAGCACATCATAGGAACATTTAGCTAAAGAGAGGATGTGACAGAGAGACAGGTTTGCTAGCAGTTTGGATGACATCTGCAGAATCCACTGTACACTCAATATGACTCACATTTGCTTTGGAGTGTCCGTATGCTTGAACATTGGTCTATGCTCAAATATGACACACAACATAACTTCAAAGTCATCTTTCACAACCACTATTCTCTCTGTGACTTCAAGCCTTTGTTTGTTTTCCGTGTGGCCTATGACCTACTTTCTGTACAGGAGGAAAACCGCTAGGCTGAGAGACTTATTTTGTACATATTTGCACTAAAAACAAAATCTATTTAGCTGCTTAGCTCTGAGCTCTGGCTACAAATGAAAACCACTCACAAATCTGATTATGACCCTCTATTTTGAGATTAGAAAAGGGCAG
The DNA here is from genome assembly GCF_901001165.1 of Salmo trutta. Classification (NCBI taxonomy): domain Eukaryota; kingdom Metazoa; phylum Chordata; class Actinopteri; order Salmoniformes; family Salmonidae; genus Salmo; species Salmo trutta. Next base: position 6,164,510 of record NC_042991.1, read on the forward strand.
ATAGGCTTACATATCTAAACTGCCTAGCCTGTTAGACGTACCCCTATTTCACCAAATAACATGACGTTAGCCTATTGCCTTATCAAGGTGTAGGTGTTATATTCTCCTCCATTTTACAACAAGGGTGTACGTTTGACATGTTGCGGAACGGTTTGTATTGAAGGACATGCTTTCCCAAAACGCTCTTGTACGTTCTTGAACAGACTTTGAGGTACGTGTGTTTGGTGGGTGTGGCTTGAAGCAATGACTGACGCATTTAAAGTGCAGCGGCCATGCTGACAGTGAGGTGAACCCCTCCTGTTTTTAACTAGTCGTTCAGAACAGCACCGTTTCCATTTAATTGAACGTTGCAGCACGTTTTTTTCTCTCACTGAACGCAGCTAACTGTTGTGGTGCCTTTTGTCCTTTGAAAGCTGATTCTGAAAGGGTGAGTTGTTTTTATCCCCTAGTGTTGTGAACAAAGTTCAGACCTGCAATTAACCTAAAACGATGACAATGCGAGTTCACACTTCCAGGTCCCTTTGCTTGTTATGCTGCCTCACTCATGCCATATTGATGGTCTGTTCATTCAAATGTCTCCATCATGCTACATAACATGTGCCCCGTAGAAATGAGTAGGCTTGATGAGAAATTATGTTTATCTTGTGTTACTGGTGACAGTCCAAGACACATGTCATTGTGGCCATCATTGTACATAAGAATTTGTTCTTAACTGACTTGCCTCGTTAAATGAAGGTTAAATTAAAAAAAATGTAATTGTAATTGGTATGACTTACCCGTCTCGCTAGTTGTCTTATCAACTTTGGCCTTCCTCAATCTTTCGGCCAGAGCTCAGTAAAGCCACCCTAGCTTAGTGGTGGCGCCTGCTAGCTCAACATGCTACAATGGAGAGGGACCACTTACCTTATTAATACGATCAATATGAGTGCAGGTGGCTGTATTTGCTATGATCAGATAGCGTTGAGAAGATAATGAAAGTAACACACTCAATAACTCTTCCAGGTATTCATTGAATGACTAAACCGAGTGAACTGACGTTTCGGCACACTGGAGATATCAGGGAGTATTATAGCTAAGATTTATAGCACTGGAGTTAAGTCTTTCTTACCTCCATCAGAGTGAAGCACCAACTACATCCTGCTTTGCACAGACATCAATTCAACGTCTATTTTTGATCAAATCGAATCAAATTGTATTTGTTACATGCACCAAATACAACAGGTGTAGACCTTACCGTGAAATGCTTACTTACAAGCCCTTTAATCAAATGGGTGGCCATTTGATTAATTGTTCAGCATTCTTATGGCTTCGGAGTAGAAGCTGTTAAGGAGCATTTTGGCCCTAGACTTGGCGCTTCGGTACCGCTTGAAGTGCTGTAGCAGAGAGAACAGTTTATGACTTGGGAGACTGTAGTCTTGACAATTTTTGGGGCCTTCCTCTGACACCGCCTAGTATATAGGTCCTGGATGTCAGGAACCTTGGCCCCAGTGATGTACCGGGCCGTACGCACTACCCTTTGTAGCGCCTTGCAGTTGGATGCCAAGCAGTTGCCATACCAAGCGGTGATGCAGCCAATCCAGGGTCCAGGGTGTCTGGGATGATGGTGTTGATGTGAGCCATGACCAGCCTTTCAAAGCATTTCATGGCTTCAGATGTGAGTGCTATGGGGTGATAGTCATTTAGACATGATCCCTTGGCGTTCTTGGGCACAGGGACTATGGTGGTCCGCTTGAAACATGTAGGTATTATAGACTGGGTCAGAGAGAGGTTGAAAATGTCAGTGAAGACACTTGCCAGGTGGTCAGCGCATGCTCTGAGTATGCGTCCTGGTAATTCGTCTGGACCCACGGCCTTGTGAATGTTTACTTGTTTAAAGGTCTTGTTCACATTGGCTATGGAGAGTGAGATCACACAGTCATCTGGAACAGCTGGTGCTCTCATGCATTGAATTTAACTTGTCTAGTAGGCTCGCGTCACTGGGCATCTCGTTGCTGGGTTTCCCTTTGTAATCCGTGATAGTTTGCAAGCCCTGTCACTTCCGACGAACGTTAGAGCCGGAATTGTAGGACCCACAGACACTCGGCCCTCCGTGGAATGAGTTTGACACGTGTGTTACAGCCTAAATTCAAAATTGATTTAGTAGATTTTCTTTTTTTTTTCAAACCGATCGACACACAATACCCCATAATGACAAAGTGACAACATGTTTTTTTGAAGTATTTGCAAATATATGTTTTGACTGTTTAATGGCTCGTCGGTGGTCGTAGCAGGATGTCTAATAAGCGTCCAGATTAGCGTCCCGCTCCTTGAAAGCTGTAGCTCTAGCCTCTAGCTCAGTGCGGATGTTGCCTGTAATCGATGGCTTCGGATAGGGATATGTATGCACGGTCACTGTGGGAATGACGTCGTCGATGCACTTATTTATGAAGCCAGTGACTGATGTGGTAAACTCCTCAATGTTATCGGATGAATCCCAGAGCTTATTCCAGTCTGTGCTAGTGAAACGGTCCTGTAGCTTACCATCGGCTTCATTGGACCACTTCCATATTGAGCACGTCACTGGTACTTCCTGATTATAATTTTTACTTGTAAGCAGGGATCAGGAGGATAGAATTATGGTCAGATTTCCAAATGGAGGGCGAGGGAGATCTTTGTATGCGTTATTGTGTCTGGAGTATCGCTGATCTAGTGTTTTTTCCACTCTAGTTGCACTGGTGGAATAGAACCATAGAAAATACAATTTCACATTGTATTAATGTGAAGCTAGTCTTGTTTAAATACAAACTTTGCAAGTGTTAGCATATTTTTTTATTTAAAGATTGCCCAATGCAATAATACAAAATATAAAGAACTTGGTGCATCCCAGCATGGTTCATGATTCATGAGAGGTGAACTTCATCCTAAGAGAGGCCTCACCATGGCAACACCCAGCAATCGGGACGTCCTGAAGACATTTGGCGGCGTTCCCATTAGGTTTCTTATGGGTTCCGGTGTAACGTTATCCCACTGATGTTCTGAGAACGTCACTTGATAGTCCAAAGGTAACATTCTCAGGGGGACCTTTGTGTAGTTCCCTGTAAGTTACCAGTACATCACTGAGGACTGTGTCAGGACCTTTTTAGGCTGTTCTCAGGACTTTCATTTTACTAGTGCTTAGGACAACACTTGATGGCTCCCAGATGTCCCAAACCAGTATAAGTAAAGTAATGAAATGGTATGGGGGTTTTATGATAAGTGGTATGCTGTTCATCTGAAATAGTTAAAAAAACATGAATGAATTACAGTATTTGACATGATCATTTATTAGTGACTTTTCAATATGACCCCAACTGGAATTTGAACTCACAACTTCTGGATTTGGGGTATGCTGATCTGTAGAAATGTAGAAGTCCCCTAAACATTAATTACCTGTAATACATCTCTGCAGTTAGGAAGAGAGTACCATCTGAACTGCTATTTTAGTTATGGGTTAATCTGACTATTCTCTCATTGATTTCATTTAGTTATCAGTATAGTTGTCTTATGTTGGTGGGGCATATTATTCTGTTTTAATGTTACTTCTGAATTGCTATGATAAGTATAATAGGTGAAATCAGTCATTAATACAGACATGGTGGAGTAGCAGGAACATTGGAATGCGGTTGTGAGTTGAAATCCTAGGTAAGGACCTGTTTAATAATTACTGAATGAATACACATATAGTGCCTTCAGAAAGTATTCATACCCTTTGACTTAGTCCACATTTAGTTGTGTCACAGCAGGGGTGTCACACTCCTTCCATGGAGGGCCTAGTGTCTGCTGTTTTTTGTTCCTTTGTTTCGGTTAAAACCTAGACAACAAGGTGAGGGGAGTTCCTTACTAGTGACCTTAATTCTTAAATTAAGGATAAGGGGGGAGCGAAAACCCACAGACACTCGGCCCTCCGTGGAATGAGTTTGACACGTGTGTTACAGTCTACATTCAAAATTGATTAAGTAGATTTTCTTTTTTTTTCTTCAAACCGATCGACACACAATACCCCATAGTGACAAAGTGACAACATGTTTTTTGAAGTATTTGCAAATATATTGAAAATGAAAGACAGAAATATCTCACTTACATCAGTATTCACACCCATGAGTCAATACTTTGTAGAAGCACCTTTGGCAGAAATTACAGCTATTTTACCTTGGTAAGTTTCTAAGAGCTTTGCACACCTGGATTGTACATGTGTACATTATTATTAAAAAAATTCTTCAAGCTCTGTCAAGTTGGTTGTTGATCATTGATAGACAGCCATTTTCAAGTAGATTTTCAAGACGATTTTAAGTGAAACTGTAACTAGGCCACTCAGGAACATTCAATGCCATCTTGGTAAGCAACTCCAGTGTATATTTGGCCTTGTGTTTTAGGTTATTGTCCTGCTGAAAGGTGAATTTGTCTCCCAGTGTCTGTTGGAAAGTAGACTGAACCAGGTTATCCTCTAGGATTTAGTCTGTGCTTAGCTCCGTTCCGTTTCCTTTAATGACTCAAGACATTTCAGCGTTTTCATTTTATATTAATTTGTAAACATTTAGAAAAACATAATAGCACTTTGACATTATGGGGTATTGTATGTAGGCCTGTAACACAAAATCTCAGTTTAATCCATTTTAAATTCAGGCTGTAACACAAGAAAATGTGGAAAAAGTCAAGGGGTGTGAATACTTTCTGAAGACACTGTAATGTTGTATGTCAAATGTCAAAGTGTGTCCAATATGTACATCACTGTTTGTGTGTGTGTGTTGATGCCCCTAGCATTGCCAAAATAAATTGAACTGTGACTGGATTCATTCACTAATCAGGGCCTTGTAATGAAACTAGGGTGCACGTGCCTTGGGTAAAATGTTAGATTTTTGGGCGGGAACGTTTCTTTGTGACCATCAGGTGACATCCCTGGGACAAACCGAGAACTAGACAAAAACCTCCAGGGGACCATGACACAACGTCTGTAACGCGGGTCGTATAAAGGGGACCAAGGCGCAGCGTGTATAGTGCTCATATTTACTTTTAATGAATACACTTTAACAAAAACAACAAAACGACGGACAACAGTTCCGTCAGGTGACATACACTAAACAGAAACCAACTACCCACAAAACCCAGGAAGAAAAACCCCTACTTAAATATGATTTCTAATCAGAGACAACGAGGATCAGCTGCCTCCAATTAGAGATCAACCCAAACAATCCCAACATAGAAATAGAAAAACTAGAACTTAAACATAGAAATAGAAAACATGGAACAACCCAAAACACCCCCTGTCACGCCCTGACCTACTCTACTATAGAAAATAACATCTTACTAGGGTCAGGCCGTGACAACGTCCCACAATTCTTCAGGAGACCTTTAGGGGACCATGAGACAATAGCCAAAGAAAGTCCTAAAAATGTCCTCTGGGACATCCCCGTGACCAACCGGGAACTAGACAAAACCTCCAGGTGACCATGACACAGCGTCCTGACGACTTTAGGCTACCATTTCATGACGTCCTACCGACTCATTATTGTTTATAGGGCATACAAGTCTTATAAATGTCACAGGTGTGACGAATGCTCTTAATTACTGTGCCTGATTCTGCCCATGTGCTTTTAAGTGAGAGCTAGTTTATTGCTTGATTCATTGAGTGATGTGATTTTCTCACTGTGCTTCCCCGCCCCTTTATAACCTTTCTTTTGGTTGTGGTGTGGCTGCCCAGGGAAAGGTGCAGGTGAGAGGGAAGCAGTTGTGGTGAAGCTGTGGCAGAGCCGCTTTGGAAGCATTGTTTATTTTTTATTAAATTATGCTTTAAGTTAATGATAATGTTGAAATACTTTCCCTGCACTGAAACCTGTTTTTGTTTGAATGAATTGTTTTGTGGTATGTCCTTCCTCCATTTTCTTTGCTAAGCTAAAGCTATCTTGTGAACATACGCTCCTTGCTCCTGTCTGGAATCCCCCCTGAGAGAGTATGCCCCCCTCCCACACACACACTGAGTGTTAATGGAACAGAGGCTTTTCCCTGTTCCTGTGCAGTGTTAAATCAACAATGCTGGCACACCACCAGCTGTATCAGGGCTTCTCGGTTAACCCAGAACTAAAATCTTGGGTGATTTTTGTTCAGAAGCTCAATTTAAGAACGATTACTGTACTATTTGTTACGTCATCTGTCCGCGAGAGATTCAGAAACAGCAGGCCTACTATATCGCTGACAGACAGAGCTCTTTATTCCCTGACAGAAATGTCCAGTTGATCAACTAGCCCATGTTAGCTAATCAGCTATCCAGATCTTGTATGGCCAGAGTACGTGCCTAGGGGCCTTGACCCCTACGGGGTGCCGATTGATTTTGTTACGTTACTCAGGTATATGAACATAAGATATGGCAAAATGTGTAGAATTTGCAGGAAATGTGCTTTAAAACTAGAGGGGTGTTAACAGTTTGGGGTCCCGTGAGTTGCGAGGTGCGTGTTTGTTATTACACCGATATATGGCAGTATCCATCTGAACCTTTGCCACCTAGGAAATTTGTGTGACTGGACTTTCTCAAATAGTACTTGAGTACCCATGCTATATATTGTGTGCAACTTGTTTTCTTTTTTGACAGTTTACTCTCTGTTAGTCAGCACCTTTACCAAATGTTTTGGGTGTGCGTCAGCCCATGATTTTTACAGCCCAGCAGTAACACTAGATTCAAGGTCTGGCTGCTTGAGTCCGTGACTTGGATGATGGATCTATCCAGAAGTTTATTTTGTTTTTATTAGACATTTTAGTAATAATAATACATTTGATTTGTAACTCACTTTTCTTTTCAGAAACCCAAAGTGCATTACAAATGTAAAATGGAGAATCTCGAAAATTCGAGTTTCAACTTTTGTGTACAAAATATAGTGTTTTCAGTAGAGGCATTCATTCAATCTTAAATGAACTCCTTCCCCGTAATTTCACTCGCCATCGTTCATTGTATCATTCAATTTTTCTGTATTAGAAAGTAAGGCCTGCCCTCTTGGAAGGGTCATAGATCAACGCATTGCACTCTTTTTGTTTATAAAGCACTCCTGCATAAACTTCCACCGTACCGTACTTCATTGTTAACGTACGAGACACCAGACCCCGTCTCAGGAAAGGAGATCCCTTCGGTCTCTACTGAGTTAGGTAAATCTGCTTTTAGTTTTTTTTACACCTTTACTTGTAGAATGATCTCCAAAGCTCTCTAAAGTTGGATGAATTGGTGCCTCCAGGACAGGGCTGCCCAACCCTCTTCCTGGAGATCTACCGTCCTGTGGGTTTTCAGTCCAACCCTAGTTTAACACACCTGGTTATACTAATTAGCTGCTCAACAAGACCTTAACTAGCTGAATCAGAACTGCTAAATTAGGGTTGGACTGAAAACCTACAGGACAGTAGATCTCCAGGAAGAGGGTTGAGGGAAGAGTCCTGGTCTAGGGCAATTCAAAAGTCTGATTGAGGACCTTTTTTACTGAAGAATGTGTTTGTTTTCTGTGATTGTATTTAGCTTTTTGTGTATTGATGTGTATACAGGGCTCATCTGTGAAAGAGAAGTTGGCCTTAGCATGACTCCCTGTTAAAATAAAGGTTACATAAAAGAAAATTGTCCGTCAGTGAATTGCAGCTACTCTATACGGCCACACGGGGGTAGTATACCCCCCACTATGGATCATCAGAGCTCGGCTTCCTGTCGAGACATGAATCACACTGCAGATGGCTACTTCCACTAAACGAGGCTGACTGGGGTGCCTCAGCCCTGTTGGGCCAAAATGACCATGTTTACCTGAAGCAAGAAAAATGATGCCATAAGAAACCTCTGGTGCACTCAGTATAGAGGTAGTAGATTATGAGTATCAAAGGAAAAGGTTTTATATCCACCATTATAGTCAATTCACCTTAAAAGTCCATTCTTACACCTCACAAATCATGCATAATTAATAAGAGAGAAAAACATATTGTTAGTCTTAAAGATAAATGTTGGCTGTGTGGTCCTCTCCATCATATCAGATACAACCATGCTCTCCACCATTGTGAACATTTGTATGTAAATCGGGTTAGGCTGAACATACATTGACTTTCAGACTGAAGACAGGAGAAACCAACTAAGCCAGCTATGATACATGCCTTTGCCATGTAAGACTGTAGCATCCCCCAAAGACATACACAACAAGCTTCACCAGCAGTATAGCATGGAATATTTTCCTTGAGAGCTGCATGGGCTTACAGCAAACAACATGAGGAGAGAGCTGTCCAATGCCTATACATTGGTGTGTGTGTGTGCCTGTCTGCCAGTGGTGTAAAGTAAAAAATACCTTAATGTACTACTTAAGTGATTTTTTTGGGCGTATCTCTACCTTACTTGACTGTTCATATTTTTGAAAATGTTTATTTTTACTTCACTACATTCCTAAAGAAAATAATGTACTTTTTACTCTACATTTTTCCTGACACCCAAAAGTATATTTTTTATGTTTAGCAGGACAGGAAAATGGTCCAATTCACGCACTTATCAAGAGAACACATGGTCATCCCTACTGCCTCTGATCTGGCGGACTCATTAAACACAAATGCATTATGTGTGCCCCTGGCTATCCATAAATGTTAAAAACAAGAAAATGGTGCTGCATGCTTTGCTTAATGAAGGGAATTTGAAATTATTTGTATTTTACCCCCTTATCAATCTCATCACTGCAACGGGCTCGAGAGGTGAAGGTTGAGTCATGCGTTACACCCACCAAGCCGCACTTCTTAACACCCGCCTGCCAGCCACACCAATGTGTCAGAGGAAACACCGTTCACCTGACGACTGAGGTCAGCCTGCAGGTGCCAGGCCCACCAAGGAGTCACTAGAGAGCAATGAGCCAAGTAAAGTACCCCCCGGCCAAACCCTCCCCTAACCCAGACAACACTAGTCCAATTGTGCGCCGCCCTACGGGACTCTCGATCACGGCTGGTTGTGATACAGCCCGGGATCGAACCCAGGTCTGTAGTGACGCCTCTAGCACTGCGATACAGTGCCTTAGACCGCTGTGCCACTCGGGAGGCCCTTGAGTCATTTTCCATTAAAGTATTTTTACTTTTACTCAAGTATGACAATTGGGTACTTTTTCTACCACTGCTGTCTGCCTGCATGTGCTGTGCTGTGCGTGTCATCTCAGGCTTGATAAACACAGATAAAAGGTCCACTTGGTGCTGGTCCCTGGTGGGCAGAGAGACAGGAGCGACTGGATGCTCAGGCTGCTGGGTCTGTCTGCTCAGTCTGTCTGCCTGGGAGATATGAGGCCTTGGTGTACTGGAGCCATGTTCAGCCAAGATGGCTTTCTGAGGTGGAGGCAGCAACAGCCAGATAAAGAGAGCATTTGAAGGCGATGGGAGAAGGGGGTGTGTGTATAGCATTGTCATCAGTCCTGTTCATCTCATGCCAGACGTAAGCTGCAAATGACTTTCATGTTGTACACATGTTTAGCAGCAGATTGTGTGACACAAGTCTGGTGTATCTGCAGATAAACTGAATAAAACTATACCCTAAGGTAGGAAATAAGTGGAAGAAGTGTGTAGTATTATTGGATGTTATGTGTAGGAGGATGGTATTGCATGTACACTGCAGGTATGGTGCAATCCTCCTGCTACAAACATTTGTCTCAATCCAGAATTATTTTTGCCCTTCTGTCAATTGATATAGCAATGAAATAGTTTGTTGTTGTAATGGCAAATTGCCTGGACGGCAACATAAATGAATAATGATTTTGATATTTTCAACCACAAGCTGTTTATTGATTTACAAATGTATCTTGTTTTGTTTGGATCAGGTTTTTTTTCATGGCTAAGTTGTGAGAGTTGTGATCCCTGCTCTAAAGCCAGAACCACCCCGGGACACACTTGAAATCCAGAGACAGAGAGACAGCGAGAGGAGGAGAAGAGACAACATGGTCTCAGGGCATTTCGTATTATTTTATATGTAAATCTGAAACACTCCATTTAGTATAATATTTTACTTTACATTAGCTTACATTTTGAATGGAATAGCGGTCGTACAATATCATACGAATTAGAGGATGTATAGTATCATACGTCTTACCCAGTTGTACAATAGCATACAAATTGAATGACATACTGTAACTTATCATAGATCTTGGCGATGTGTAGTATTATATGCCATTCTTTGAGACCAGGTTGCTCGTTGCACTGTAACAACAAAGGAGAATAACACAGAGAATTTACATTGGTAGTTAGGAAAACTAACGAGAAAGGTTAGGATAATTAACGTGGAAGGTTACGGGAATTAAAACGACAAAGGTCAGGTGAATTTATGTAGCAGGTTAGGATGTTTAGAATAAGAGTCAGGGGAAGGGTGAGCTAAAATGCTACAGTTGTCCCCGACGCGACTTGAACACACAACCTTTGGATTTCTAGACCCAACCATCCTCCCTAACAAACCTCCCTACTTTAGTCTCTGTCTATAGTAGCTAGACCATTAGTATCAATCATACATCTTGGAGGTGCTCAGAATGACCTAAAGTATGTTTCGTATGGCTCTGAGGCCAGGCTGGAGGAGACGGAAAACACACCAAGGGCTTTGGCAAACGACACGAATCCTTTCGCCACCTGGTTTTGTGCCTGGTTTTAGATTTTCAGTTGAATGTCTTGGATGGTGGTTCTGCTGATCTCAGTTAAACTCTTAATACGCCCATTCATGGTGTGTAGCTGAGAGATTAGAACTGACAGGGCAGGTGTGACAGCTCTAGGGCTTTGCTTCAGCTTGGAAATGGTTAAAGAAATGGAAAAAGGCCAGGTCCAGAGGGCCTCTGCCTTGCACCATGGGTCAGTGGGAGTGAATAATGCAGAATCCCAAATCGAACCTGTGCCTCTAACCACGCCCTAGACACAGTGGCGGCCGTGTGAGGTCAACAAAGCAGCATGACAGAAATATGATGCAAAGTTTTCGAACTACTGGTAGTTTCTTTGAGAATATATACTGTGTAAAGCAATCTGTGGATTTGAACAACAGCATAAATACACCTATTTCACTTTTGCATGTCAAAAACCGAATGACCACTGCTGCACTGTTACGCTCGTCGATGGAAGGATCGGACCAAGGTGCAGCGTGGTATCTTACTTTATTAAATGACACCGAAAAAACAACAAATACAAAAAAAAATAAAGGCACAGTTCTGTAGGGCTGTAAAGCAACAGTACAAAAACAAGATCCCACAAACTAAAGGTGGAAAAAGGCTGCCTAAGTATGATCTCCAATCAGAGACAACGATAGACAGCTGCCTCTGATTGGGAGCCATACCCGGCCAACAAAGAAATAGAAAACATAGATTGCCCACCCTAGTCACACCCTGACCTAACCAAATAGAGAATAAAAGGAATCTCTAAGGTCAGGGCGTGACAGTACCCTCTCAAAGGTGCGGACTCTGGCCGCAAAACCTGACTCTATAGAGGAGGGTCCCGGGTGGGCATCTAGCCTCGGTGGCGGCTCTGGTGCGGGACGTAGACCCCGGAAGCTCCGGACCGTGGATCGTTGCCGGAGGAACCGGACCGTGGGTTGTCGCCGGAGACTCTGGACCGTAGGTTGTCACCGGGGACTCCGGATCGTAGATCGTCGCTGGGGACTCTGGACCGTAGATTGTCGCCGGAGACTCCGGACCGGGAACCGTCGCTGGAGGCTCCGGACCGCTGAAGGCTCCGGGCCATGGATCTTCTCAGGAGGCTCCGGGCCATGGATCTTCTCAGGAGGCTCCGGGCCATGGATCATCACTGGAGGCTCCGGGCCATGGATCATCACTGGAGGCTTGGTGCGTGGAGCCGGCACAGGGCTTACCAGGCTGGGGAGACGCACTGGAGACCGGGTGCGTGGAGCAGGCACAGGGCGTACCAGGCTGAGGAGACGCACTGGAGACCAGGTGCGCGGAGCTGGCACAGGATATACTGGGCCGTGGAGGCGCACTGGAGGTCTGGAGCGTAGAGCTGGCACAACCCGTCCTGGCTGAATGCTCACTAAAGCCTTGCAAGTGCGGGGCGCTGGCACAGGATGCACTGGGCTGTGAAGGCGCACTGACGACACAGTGCGTAGAGCCTGCGCAGGATATCCTGGACCGAGGAGGCATACTGGAGACCAGGAGCGCTGAGCCGGCACAACCCGTCCTGGCTGGATGCTCACTTTCGCACGGCAAGTGTGAGGAGCTGGCACAGAACGCACCGGGCTGTGGATGCGCACTGGAGACACATTGCGTATCACCGCATAACATGGTGCCTGAATGGTCACACGCTCCTTAAAGCGAGTGCGGGGAGTTGGCTCTGGTCTGAAACCTGGCTCCGCCAACCACCCCGTGTGCCCCCCCAAAAAGGCTGCCTCTCGGGCTTCCTTTGTGGTCGTGAACTTCGGAGTTGCCGTTGATCTTCCCTTGCTGCCTCCGTCTGCTCCCATGGAAGGCAATCCATTCCTGCCCGGATCTCTTCCCACGTCCAGGATCCCTTTCCGTCCAAGATATCATCCCATATCCAGGATGTCTGCTCCTCCTGGCCACGCTGCTTAGTCCGTTTGTGGTGGGATCTTCTGTTACACTCGTCAATGGAAGGATCGGACCAAGGTGCAGCGTGGTAGGCGTACATCTTACTTTATTAGATGACATCGAAAAAACAACAAATACAAAGAACAAAACGAAACGCACAGTTCTGTAGGGCTGTAAAGCAACAGTACAAAAACAAGATCCCACAAACTAAAGGTGGAAAAAGGCTGCCTGAGTATGATCCCCAATCAGAGACAACGATAGACAGCTGCCTCTGATTGGGAACCATACCCGGCCAACAAAGAAATAGAAAACATAGATTGCCCACGCTAGTCACACCCTGACCTAACCAAATAGAGAATAAAAGGGATCTCTAAGGTCAGGGCGTGACATGCACATGTTGCCTCTGTTTTGAACAGCTTAGATTATACTATTTAGAACGAGTGCTATCTAGCTGCTTATTAAAGGTAGAGAACCGGTTCATTTACAAAAACATTTAGCAAACTACAATATTTCTTAAATGTTTCTCAAAATGACTCTTTTAGCCCACACAACATGTCACCTAGTGTAGAACCTGATGAACAACATGTAGATCAGATCCGTGATGAGAAGGTTCTAGCTAGTGTTCACCTCTGTCCTCGAGTCTTGTTGGATGTAGTTGTCCGGTTTATCAGGTCCCAGGCTCCCATGATTCTTATGATTATTTATTTACAACTTCATTACAATTAGCTTTTTGATTTAGCGCTATCTCTACCTGATCGAACAGATCTAGTCTCACGTGGAAGTACTGTAAGCTGTCTGGCGTGAGAGACTCATCGGGAGGGAGACTAGAGCAGACCCAGAAGTTCTGACTGAACGCACATTTGAGCACCCCAGGAAGGTCCATTTACTTTGTGCTGTTATAATTTATCCTAGGAAATCCTGCGATTTCATTGGAGCAGTTCTCCCTCACAGTAAATAGCTGGCAAAACAATCCAAGCAATGTTCGCACGGCTTATGTGCCCCACGGAGGTGGAGCTGCTGCTGCTTCTGGCAGTCACTGAGGGGCGGAGTAGTAAGTAACTGAACAGCTTGTGTTTTTTTTAAAACAGGAAAATGTACACATTTAGCACACTTTTATGAGCATTTCATGAATTATATAATATATTTATTTTTTGACCTATCAAAAGTGGGGCGCCGCCCCTAACTCCCTGATGTGCTGAACGCCGCCGCCTAGACATTATGTGGCGGTCTGAGAGGATCCGATATGTAGGTTCTATGAGCGTTGTGTTCATAGCTAGCTCCATCTCCATCTATCGCCTTCACGATAGGAAGGGTGCCAGGGGTGGATTTGGAATTCAGTCTAACATAGAGAAAAGGTTGTCATTTTTGAACTGGGCCTATGAGTCATTGTCTGCATGAGGTTTAAGAGTTCGTTCTCACAGACGAGGTCTGGCGGATGGAGCATGTGAACTCTCTAAAGGCGATGGCTTCATGGCTTCATGGCCCAGGGCATCTGATTAGCCTGAAAGTGACTGAACTGCATTATGACCCGGCACAGAGGGACAGAATAGCGCCGCTAGGCAAGGGGATTCATCGACTTTATGAATGTCTGTAATTTTAGCCGTATTAGCAAGAGGAGGAGGAGAAATGTGAACAGGACTTTCAGCAGGTCTTTACTGTTGGTTCCTACTGAGAGAAACATGAATCTGAAGGGTTACGGTACGGTCATATGGCTCGTTAGGGCCAGAGGAGTGATGGAAAGAAGGAAGCAAGAAAGAAAAAGGAGCAAAAAGTTTCACAGCAACTGTGAAGAGAAGGAGCAGAGCATGTACAGAGGTAGATTAAACCAAAAAAGTACAAAAACACTTTCAAAAAGAAATAAAATACATTTACTTTTGAAATTATCTTTTGAGTACTTCAACATACAAAAAGCTATTTCATTGGAAAACTTTTATATATATATATATATATATATATATATATAAAACTTGAGATACTTGGGATCTAACGATGGAAACCTGAAACTTAAAATACAGTGTGAGTTAGATTAAAATACACTATTGTGTGTTTCTACAATGAAATCTAACAGTTATTGTGTGATCATTTGATGAGAAAATAGTTTGAATGGGTCTTGATTGGGCCAGAAACAAGATCCAGTAATTGCATACAAATAACAGGAACAGAACTCAAACCTTTCTTGATTGAAAAAATAAATAATAATATTGACCTTGTGTGTGTGCCTGCGTGTGTGTGTGCGTGTTGTCATTCTCTCCCTTTCTCACTCACTCTCTTCCACCGTGTAAGGTATAGGGCATTTTTTGCTTTGGCAGTCATTAAAGGCAAGCTATGATGCAGAGGCAACAAGCCACAGTAGCTCCCTGCATCAGCTGCAACATCTGTTTGTTATGCACTAACTAAAAGATAGCTAAATGTTGCTCTCTGGTGGCTTGAAGAGGAATTAATCTGAACATTGCCACACTTCACATCCCCCTCCATAAATAAAGTAAGTACTTCTAATGCTGCTATAAGCAAGGGAAAGACAAGGTCATGGTATGCTTTCTGATTCCGTAAATTCAATTGAATCGGTGACAAAAATAAAGTATTTTACGCTTGAATGGCTGAAGATTGAAATGAAAGGAGGATTGAGTTTTGAATATGATGTGATATAAGGAGGGCCTGTATTGAGAGCCTTTTCGGTTGGAAGCTCTTCTTACTCATAATTGTGCTTCTTAGAGGTTATACCTCTTCAAAAACCTCAAGGCCCAACAACACGAGAGCTACGAGTTTGAATGGAAGTGAATACTATGAATTGTTGTATATGGACCAAGTGGACTTGTAATGCCAACAGGAGACTGTACACAGACAAAGCATGATTGGACCCTTCAACTGTTTATGGTATTTTCTTGCACTGGCGTCTGGTTTGAGATGCCTTTCAATATATACTGAACAAAAATATAAACGCAACATGCAACAATTTCATTGATTTTACTGAGGAAATCAGTCAATTTAAACAAATTTATTAGGCCCTAATCTATGCATTTCACATGACTGGGAATACAGAATGGGCCTCGCAATGGGCCTCAGGATCTGGTCATGGTATTTTTATGCATTCAAATTGCCATCGTTAAAAATGCCCTTGTGTTCGTTGTCCGTAGCGTATGCCTGCCCATACCATAACCCCACTGCCACCATGGGGCACTCTGTTCACAACATTGACATCAGCAAAATGCTCGCCCACACATGGCCTGTGATTGTGAGGCCGGTTGGGATGTACTGCCAATTTCTTTAAAACGACGTTATGGCTTATGGTAGAGAAAGGAACATTCAATTTTCTGGCAACAGCTCTGGTGGACATTCCTGCAGTCAGCATGCCAATTACACACTCCCTCAAAACTGGAGACATCTGTGGCATTGTGTTGTGACAAAACTGCACATTTTAGAGTGGACTTTTATTGGCTCCAGCACAAGGTGCACCTGTGTAATGATCATGCTGTTTAATCAGCTTCTTGATATGCCACACATTGTAGGTGGATGGATTGCCTTAGGCAATAGAGAAATATTTGTGCACAGAATTTGAGAGAAATAAGCTTTTTTTTGTATAAGGAACATTTCAGGGATCTTTTATTTCAGCTCATGAAACATGGGACCATCATGTTGTGTTTATATTTTTGTTCTGTGTAAGTAAAGCCACTGGGCACAGACGTCAATTCGACACCTATTCCACATTGGTTCAACAGAATTTCAGTGGGAAGGGATTGAATAAAGGAAATGCCCACTGAGCACACACTAGTCGAATCAACATTTATTCCACGTCATTTCGAAGAAATTACACTGAACCAACGTGGAATAGACGTTGAATTGACGTCTGTGCCCAGTGGGTAGTCACATAAAGCTATACACAAACATTGGGATATTATGTAGGCGTACTGCACACAGGTGAAATCATTCCCGTCCTTGAACTGCTTACAGCCTTCTACATTGGTGCAGAACATACACAAGAAATAAGAGATTGAATGGGAAGATGTTAAATGAGAATTCATTCCTTGATATTGACTATCACACAGGTGAAAGCAGTTATTTTTTCGTGAACTGCTTAAATTTTTTCTATTAAGCTTAAATTCTGCCAACTATGTGATTCCCACCTGTATTTTCACTACATAACTGCATTCTCTTGGGTCAGATCTACAAAGGTTTTTGGTACCTGTTTGGGTTTGTTTGGGGTACTTTTGGGTACCTGTTTGGGGTACTTTGGGGTACTTGTTTGAGGTTGTTTGGTGCACTTTAAGGTTGTTTGGGGTGCTTTTGGGTACCTGTTTGGGGTTGTTTGACGCTGCCGGGAGGCCAGCTACCAAGCCCAATCCACAACCTGGGGTTGGCCTCCGGACTACTATCCACGCCAAAAGCCTTCATACCAAACTCTATCAACTACACTACTCCTTTCGTCAGATAGCGAGAAGCCAAACTCGTGAATAACCACTTAAAACTACTATCTGGATTGGATTGATTCACTCTCCACAATGGCGTAATAATTGAATCTGCTTCTGTTGAATCCGAGTTACTAAGCTATTCGTGTCAGTGTTACCAAGTTTTCTTCTCTTCGAACTCACACTCAGATCGACACATAAAGTTCTCTGACGATTTTGCAGAAGTTTGTTTTTTCCAATTACAAAAAGTATATAAATATTCATCAACACAGTACCTGCAGAACGTTTAGCAAAAAATAGAAATCTATTTCACTTTAACCAAACCTGTTCTGAAGTTTTGTTGAAAGATTGGACAGGATTTCATGACACGAACCGGAATTGCATTTCAGAGCGATTCCTCACACACACACACACACACACACACACACACACACACACACACACACACACACACACACACACACACACACACACACACACACACACACATACATACGCTGAGAGGAGAGGATCCTATGTAATTGAAAATAGGTTTCTGTTCTGGGGATGGCAAGCCATCTCATACCTTTCAGTTCCATCTCACAGCTGGGATGCTGCCAGCTTTTGTGTGGTTCTCATGTAAAATATATTGTGGCTGGTGGGATGCAAGTCTTCATAACTGTTTGATAAGTGCACAGCATGAGTGTAAAAAATGCAAAGGTTCAAATGTTGTAAATGGATGACATAGCTACCAGAGGTTGCATCTTACACTTGAACAGACAGATGGCTTCACAGAGTAGCCCAAATAACAAGTGTTGGTATAGGTATGTGTATGTGTGTGTGTGTGTGTGTGTGAGAGAGAGAGAGAGAGAGAGGGAGAGGTGGTGGTGGTGGGGGGAGGACAAGTACTTGGAACCAGCACATGTCAAGGGCACAGACCCCCGACCATTCATGTGACATTAAAGCCAAACAGCCATCGCCCAGTTGACCTGTCACTGTTTATATTCTATTGAACAGTATACCTGCCCTCTCCTCTGTGAATCAGTCCACCAGCTATCGCACTCCAGGTTGCTGCAGAGTTTGATCTCACCTGTGTTTGAAGCCTGCTGCAGATGGACAGAGCGCCATGCGGCTAGCATGAAAGGCCTTTCTCGCACAAACAATAATGCTCGGCACGAACACACGCACACGCACACACAGTTTTGTATTGCTATCCTTGTGGGGACCAAAATCCTAATTTCCCTTACCCCTAACCCTAAATCTAACCCTAAACCTAACCCTAACTCCTAACCCTAACCCCTAACCCTAACTTTAATTCTAACCATAACTCTGATTGTAACCCTAACATTCTGACCACACCGCTTGTGTTGTGTGCGCGCGTGAGCGTTGCGAAATAAATGTATACATACATGTTATTCGATCAGTGCACCCACACTGCTCGCGCGCCTCAGCACGGCCAGGCACTAAAATAGAAATAGGTTCGATTTGTGATGCTCAACGCGCTGCAAGTCCAGCCTCTCCCATCTCCTCATTGGTTTTTAGGAGCATATTTACATTTTAGTCATTTAGCAGACGCTCTTATCCAGAGCAACTTACAGTAGTCAATGTATACATTTCATACAATATTTATATTTTTTTCCGTACTGGTCCCCCGTGGGAATCGAACCCACAACCCTGGCGTTGCAAACACCATGCTCTACCAACTGAGCCACACAGGACCCACGTGGGTGATTGAAAGATGAACTGACGTCCATACTCCAGTCGTTGTAGTAATGCACCGTAAAGTAGGTTTCCAACCGCCATATAAAGTTCAAAGAAGTAAAAAAGAAGCCCGAGGAAGGAGGGGAGATGACGAGAAAGGAATTCGGTTTACCGTTTTATCTGTAGATTAATTGTCGGAGTAGAGGACCTTGTGCATTTCAGGTAAAATAACAACCCAATGTTTATATCCCAGGACAAATGATCTAGCAACAGCAAGCTAGCTAGCTAGATTGCCATGAATGTTCAATGATTTTGGACCTGTCCCCAAATGAATATAATTGGTTCAGAGTTTGTTTTGATATTTCAACCTGCGTGTTGTGATCGTGTCTGGTGTGGGGGCACAAAATCAACATGCACGCGCACGTCCGGTTTGGTCAGCATGTAACCCTCAACCTAACCGCTAAGCCCTCTTGGGGACCGGCAACATGTCTGAATTGTCCTTGTTTTACCATTCTTGTGAGGACTTCTGGTACCCACAAGGATAGTTAAACAAAAGCTCGCACACACACACACACACACACACACACACACACACACACACACACACACACACACACACACACACACACACACACACACACACACACACACAGCTTTGTGTCCAGCCTATACTATGGACAGCACACTTGAAATATGAAAAACACACACAGGCACTCCAATCCCCCGCTGTGCAAACACCCCTCTCTCAGGACTCCATTCATCCCAATTACTAGGGGAAAAGTGAGAGACAAGTTAGAGAGGAGCTCTAAATTTATGTTTTACGGATGAACTGGAAAAAAAGCACAATCTGGCCCCAGGGTCTGTGTTGTTACGGGTGTGTATGTGTGTCTCTTTTAAGAGGCTTTTTGATGTGTCTACTGCAAATGTGGCATCAATGAAGACCACTGGAGAGGCAAGGCTAGTTTCAAGTTTATCTGCAAGAGAACAGCACCGATGGACAGAGAGAGAGAGAGAGTAAAGCATTGAAGGAGAGAGAGAGAGAGAGGAAGGAAGTGAGAGAAAGCAATACAAATATACAAATGTAGAGATGAATGAGGAGAAATAAAGAGAGCGAAAGAAACCGACTTGGTGGTGCCATCAGTGCATCACTGCCCACAAACAAGCAGACAGTGATAGACTGGACAGTCCATTTGGAGTCCGGTCACACTAAAATAAACATTCTGTTAGTTTAGAGGCAAACAAAGGGAAGCCTACTCTCCCAGCCCACCTAAGACTCTCAACACTAAAGAAGCATTGGAGGGTAACATTGCCAAAGAGCAGACCTTAGAAATTGAGTATAAAATGGCGTGTTGCTCTTTGCTAAGAAGCTATTTTTGTTTATTTTTGACCATTTTAATTGAAAACAATCACAGTAAGGTACTTAGTCGTTACCCAGAAATGATTTGATATTGAGATTTAAAAAAAACGTCTGCATTGGACCTTTAAGAAGAGATTACCAGCCAATGGAACTTCCACAAATCTAGTGTAAATACATTGGGAGGCTTTTTGAACAAAACAAGCCCTTTAGCAATGCTTATCTGAACTCGGGCACACTCAAACCAAATATCAAACAGCGGGCACAACTTTTCAAAAACACTGCACTGCCATCCAGGGCGGCCAGGGCACCCGTGATACAAGTTAGTATTCAATGTTCATCCACGTCGGGAGATGACGTGGCAATCGGCCACTCGGCGCAACAGCGAGCGATGTTACCTTCAAGTAGCTTTCCGTTTTTGCTAGGGTGTTATGGACGGGGATGGCGGGTGGGCCTAAGCAAGCTTCAAACTTGAAACCTTTGGAATCAGAGACAGATGCTTAAAAATCTCAAAAACACATTTAGAAAACTTTCTAGATCCAGCAATAGAAAGTCGTATTTGAGATGTTTGTTTTTAGCCTATCCCAAACCTTAACCCTTACCTTAACCATCAGGAGTTAATGCCTAACCTTAAGATGTTGGTGTTAATGCCTAAACTTATCCCGAACTTAACTTGAAACACATTGACATTTTCAGTTTGTGAAACATGGATGAACGTCTAATTCCGACGTGAGACTGTGAGAGCTGGTTGATCCTTGGATAGTTTGGTGCAGTTTTTGCCGTAAACTCCTATAAACAACCTTTTTTTCGCCTCAAACCACTTCCATTGCTTGCAGAGAGTATCCATGTAACACGATGTGAGTCAGCATTGTACTGCCTCTGCCCATAGGACCAGGCTTTTGTGGGGCAGTCCGTAAGGCGCTTACCTCTTCACCATAGGAGCCACAGTCCGAATCCCCGTTGTGTGTTTGAGTATGTGTGTGTAATTGCTTGTTTGTGTGTGAGTGTGCTCACGTGTGTGTGTGTGTGTATATATGTTATTGCCCATGCTCTGTACACTCTTATAAAAAAAACTTAAAGGGTTCTTCGGCTGTTCCCACAGGACAACCCTTTGAAGAACCCTTTTTGGTTCTACCTGGAACCAAAAAGGGTTCTCCTATGGGGACAACCAAAAGAACCTTGTACGACTATAAAGAGAAGCAGAGAGACCGAGAGATAGAGTTCTGCTTTTAAACCTCTGACCCTGACACCATGATGGTGTATTCAGTCAGAGAAGCCAGCAGCTCATCCTTAATTATTTCTAACTGATGGGCCAATCCATCAAGAACGTCAGCCCCAGAGAGAGAAGAGAGGGAAGGAGGGAGGGAGAGGGAGGGAAGGAGGGAGGGAGAGAGAGGAGGAGTGAGGGAGGGAGAGGGAAGGTGCGAAAGGAGGAGGGAGAGGGCGAGCGAGAGTATAACTTCTCTGGTCAAAGGAAAGAGGTTCAGCGAGGTTCAACACAGGCACTAAATGGCGTTCTCAGGGCTCTGCCCTCTCTCTCTCTCTCTCTCTCTCTCTCTCTCTCTCTCTCTTTCTCTCTGCCCACTGTTTCATCTCTCCTCTGGAAATACAGCCCTCTGACGCAGAAACTTAAACTGAAACTGACTGCACTTTTCTACAAACAATTTCTGGTCTATATAGTGCAGCTAAATGCTACATTTTTATTGAGCTACAGTCACTGCCTATTCAAAGTCAATATTACAGCAATTGACAGTCTAACAAAGCTAAACTCTGACCTATATCTGTCCAGTACAGTAATCATTTTGAGATGGAGATACTATGACAAATAGAGGAATTCAATTCAGATCCCGTGGTTAAATTCAGATTTATGACATCAGGCCTCATCAAAACTCTCCCACCCCCTTACACCATTACACCTGAGCACTCATTCTTATCCTCCGTGGAGAGAGAGACTGAAAGATTAACAGAGAGAATCATAGAGATAAAAAGAGAGATAGAGGGAGAGACAGAAAGACACTGATAGATAGAGCGTGAGAGGGGGCGAGAGAGACAACTAGACAGAGAGAAAAATAGACAGAAGGAGATAGTGAGAGCGAGAGAGAGACGAAGAGGGAGACACACATGGAGACAAATAAAATGAGAGAGAGAGAGAGAGAGAGAGAGAGAGAGACATATAGACAGACTGAGACAGAAAGAGTGATGGAGAGAAAAAGAGAGAGATAGACACAGAGACAGAAAGAGCGATGGAGAGAAAAAGACAGAGAGGGACACAGAGACAGAAAGAGTTATAGACACAAAGACAGAAAGAGCGATCGAGAGAAAAAGACAGAGGGATAGACAGAGACAGAGGGATAGACACAGAGACGGAGAGATAAACAGAGACATAGAGATAGACACAGAGACAGAGAGATAAACAGACATAGAGATAGACACAGAGACAGAAAGAGCGATGGAGAGAAAAGACAGAGGGATAGACACAGAAACGGAGAGACAGCCACAGAGACAGACGGATAGACACAGAGACAGAGAGATAGACAGAGCGATAAACACAGAGACAGAGAGATAGACACAGAGACAGAAAGAGCAATGGAGAGATAGATGTAGAGTAAGAGGGAAGGATGTCCTCTCCTCCCCAGTCAGTCCCAGAGCCTGACTGAGATATATTCCTACCAGCACCATTAGCTGACGTCTCCAGATAACAAAGGAAGGATTAATCAGTATTCAGCAAGTGCCTCCGGCCTGTGCTGCCTAGGCTGCTCCACACCTTTATCACAGGGCCGCTGTGGCCTTCCTCTAAAGGTAAGGTTAAAACGCAGATTATGCACACCTCCTCTAATGAACCTTATCTCTCTTCCCCAAATACTCTTCTCTTTATTCTTTTCCTTTTTCTCTCTCACGTGCATGGATGCAGGCAGGGAAGCGTGCACTCTCTCTCTCTCTCTCTCTTTCTCTCTCTCTCGCTCTCTCTCGCTCTCTCGCTCTCTCGCTCTCTCTTTCTCTCTCTCTCGCTCTCTCTCTCTCGCTCTCTCTCTCTCTCTCTCTCTCTCTCTCTCTCTCTCTCTCTTTCTCTCTCTCTCTCGCTCTCTCTCGCTCTCTCTCTCTCTCTCTCTCTCTTTCTCTCTCTCTCGCTCTCTCTCTCTCGCTCTCTCTCTCTCTCACATGTTCCTATCTATTTATCTTCATCACTCTCTTTACTCGCTGCTCTCTATTCTCCTTCTCTCAATTTCTTTCTCTCTTCCTCCCCCTCCATCCACCCCCCCCTTTGTCTCTCCCCCCTCAATCTGTCTGCCATGTGTTATTGTATACTTCAGTAAGGATTCTGTGGGTAGAGGCCTGAACTAATTCCAGCGTGGCTGCAGACATGATCCCAGCACATCTTCTGGTTGGAAACATGCTGTAAACGTGATGCTTTAAGCTATAGGAGCGAGTGTTACACATACTGTATCTTTAAGATGAAAATATTACACATTATGCACTGACAACCACATATTTGATTAAGTGATGCATCTTGGTTTTCTCCACTTGTTCATATATAATATAATACAAAATACCCCATTTTAATTTTCTGCACACCCCAGACCTATACCACATCCCCAGGCTTCAGCAGATCCGTTCTACCAAGCAGTGCAATGCTATCTCTCAGCACCCTCTCTCTCGCCAGCATAGATCCAAAACCACCATTTTAAATCTGACTCACAGTACACGAACCCCAAACCACTTTTCCCCTCCCTACCTTCCCACATCCCTCCTCCCTTTCCTCCCTCCTGCCCCAGCTACCATGATGAATGTGTCACAGCACACAAACCCAAAACCATCTCTCCTCTCCTCCTCTCCCCCTACCTCCCCCTCTCCCCTTGATCTACACTCCCGCTCTTCCCTTTCCACCCTCCTCATCCCTCTATCTCTCCTGCCCCAGCTACCATGATGAATCTGTATCACAGCACAAACCAAAACCATCCCAATCTTCCCTCTCCCGCCTCTTCCCTTTCCTTCCTCCCTCCCTCATCCCTCCATCTTTGCCAGCACCAGCCCCCATAATGAATCTGTATAACTGTACAAACCGTTTAAACCCAAACCAACCCCTCCTCTTCTCCCTCCCAATCCCTCCATCTCTCCAGTCCCAGACTCATTTGATTTCCTGTCTAATCTGGGGCTGTGATCTGTGTTTGGTTGGGCTGCTGGTGTGCAGAGAAGTGATTGCTGTGCTCTGCTGAGTGCAGGCTATGAGATAGTGGAGAAGACACCCCGGAGACCATGCTGCTACTGCCACCACTACTGCTACAGGATGCTGCTGTATGCACACAACCCTGCTCTCTCTATTGGCAAGCCAGTGACTGTTGTGCCAGCTACAAGACTCCCTCTCTTCTTTGTGTGTGTGTCTCTCTCTCTCTCATTCCCTCTCGCTCTCTGACCCTTTCTCTCTCTCTCTGTCTCTTTCATCCGCTCCAATGATACAGGACCTTCTCTCTCTGTCTTTCTCCTTTCTCTATCTCTCTCTCTCTCTCTCTCTCTCTCTCTCTCTGTCTCTCTCTCTCAGCCACCATGCTTTTTCAATTTGATGTGGGATTAGTTCCCTCAACTTTAGCCGAGCTTGGCGTTGCCAATTACCACGCCGTGTTGCTTTCGCATTTTCAATTTCAAATTTTTACTCACAGAAAAGTAAACCTAAATATGTGTGGATGTATATTACACAGAGATTATGGAATCTTGCTCCCTCTGTGTCAGAGTGAGGAACCTGAAATGTTACGCCTGTCGGAAAGCAGAGCTAACCTTCTTTCTCCAAGACGCATTTTTAAGTAACTGTCCAGTGAAAATTCTCATACCCAAATAATGTTCTTGACTCATCCTATACTCGTAATCGTGGCCAAAGCATAAATTGGAGAAAAAACATAAAAAAAAAACATTTGAAAAAATGCTTGCGATTTCCTCATAGAGGAAGATGTCATCCTCCTGAGGATGAGCTGGCCAATCAGCAGTCAACTTGCATGAATAAGTTTAATGACCGGTGTACGCCCACACCATTCCAGCACAGAAAAGCTGATTTTTAACATACTTAATTACCATTTTTTGGTAGGAAAACCATTTCACTTATATTGCAATTAATTATATGTCATATGTCATAGAAAACTGGAAACACTGGACAGTTACTTTAAGTTCACTGTGGAAATGTACTGCTACATTTCTCAGGGGAATCAATTCAACATAATCATAACCACCCTGTCTACAGTAGCTACTGACTGGGAGTACCTAGTGAGAGACCTAATCTTTGTCTAGGAAGGCCTTAGGTCACTCAATAACATTTTAAAGTCTTGGACAATTACAGTACAAAAGTCTTTTAATGTACTGCCTTCATACAGTATAGTATAGTGCAGTGTAGCACGGTATAGTACTGTTCAATCTGGTACAGTGTAGCACAGTATAGTACAGTACCGTAATATACATTGTAGAACACTATAGTACAGTACAGGAAAGTAGAGTGCATCTCATTAATAATGAAGCCTATTCAACCAGACAATCTCACTCCACTGACGAGATACTAACTGAAGCCATCATCCCAAGGCTCCATGCCTACAGATTAATCATTGTAATGCAAAATGTAATTACACACTAATGCTGTAACAAATAGGAACTCATCTAATGTATAGGAAATCACATGGACGGAAACAAAGACAAACGGCACACACACACACACACACACACACACACACATTGGTTTTACTATCCAAGTGGGGACCCAAAAATGTATGCCCATTCAAAATCGTATTTTCCTTAACCCGAACCCTAACCCTAACCTTAACTTTAAACCCAAAGCCCTAACCCCTAACCCTAAAACCAAACCGAACACTTAAACCTAACCCTAATCCTAACCCTAATTGTGAGGACTTTTGGAATCCAAAGGGCAGTAAAGTTAGACCACACACACACACACACACACACACACACACACACACACACACACACACACACACACACACACACACACACAACACACACACACTGTCCTCCTCATGTCCTCCTCCTCCTCCACCCCCTCCTCCTCTTCTAACAATTAAGCCTCAATATGCTCCTGTACACGACAATCAAAATGAGCTTAATTACACGACATTGACAACCAAGCACTCAACTCTAAATTGGCTCCCATAAGAAAGGATTGGTGCCGATGCGTGGCTGGCTGGGTGAGTATGCTAAGTGATCTGAGTGAAGCTCTATTTTCACATTGTAAATATTCAGACTGTCAGCTGAGCTTCTCCCCTGTTTTCCAGTCCGGCCTTGAGATCCTCAGAGCCATGAGGGGAAGATTCAGCGGGGGAACCGAAATTTGACAGTGAGGGGGCGCTTTTTACCGCCAGACACCCTTCAGCCATGGACCTTCGCAGGAAATTATTAATTCAGGAAGTGCGGTACAGCAGAGGCAGGACGTGGTGCGGCACAGGGGCACTGGGCCTCCCCCGGCCGTTATTTAGAAGCTTCATTTACCCTTATCCTCTTATTGATTAATTCATGGCCCTGATACAATTTTCACAGGTCTGCCAATTGTCCTTCACAACTCCTGACTCCCCCGTCTCCCCCCTGACTCCCCCGTGGTTGTAGTGCCGGTGGAGAAGTGTGCCCTCCTCGCAATGGGGGAGAGGAAAACGCTAGTGATGGAAAGTTTTGCTCCCCTGTTAGTGGCCTTAGAGAACAGGGCTAAGAGTTCTCTCTAAGGATCATTCTATTCTTCTCTATTATCAGGCTAGTTCTTTTTTGGTGGGGGGGGGGTTAACGAAGGATAGGTTTGTTAAATATTGATGATATGTTACGTTTTCTATAATTGGGGACTAGTAGAAGAGCATCCTTAATTAACGTATTACAGAACAATGGCAGTCAATTAATGTCCTACCCCAGTCTCCTTTTTCAGTTATCACCTGATTTACTTAACAAAAGGCTCATCTCAATAGGTGGTCCAGGTATCCTCATTATTGCTCCTGCAAGCAAGGGGGAGGCCGATGACATCAGAAGGCACCATCAGACCGACTCCTTGAATGGCTTACTCCATGAAATTTACACTTGTGTCTAAAAAACACTATTTTGTTCAAAACGTACAGTATTTTTACTCTTAAGTGTGTGTAAATTATTGTTTTTAAATGTCGGATATGGTAAAAAACATTGCTGGAGTGCATATTTAAATCATGTCTTTACAGTACAACTCTTACAAATTCAGAATTTACAAAGTATTTAATAACAGCAATCTTGGCCTATAAACTTCTATGTCCACTATAGACACCTGTCATACTGATGCTAGCCTTGGCTTCAGGGACTCCCTCACGTTGTTCCCGAGAGCCTGGGAAAGTTTATATTGGAAAAGTAGGTATGAGTGGAGCGCTGATTGCCAGTGGCTGCTGGCTGATTGGCTGTGAGTAGATGTAAAAAATTTTTTAGAAACAACCACTCATTTCATCCTTCTTCAGAAGCACAAATGATCCAGAGTATGCTATTTTACATTGCTAGAATACTATAGTTTTGAGAATTGATATTTCGGATTTTGTATAATTTACACTGAACAAAAATATAAACATGCAACATGTCAAGTATTGGTCCCATGTTTCATGAGCTGAAAAAAAGATCCCCGAAAATGTCCATACGCACAACACGCTTATTTCTCTCAAATTTTGTGCACAAATTTGTTTACATCCCTGTTAGTGAGCATTTCTACTTTGCCCAGATAATTCATCCACCTGACAGATGTCGCATATCAAGAAGCTGATTAAACAGCACGCTAAAATGTGCAGTTTTGTCACACAACACTGCCACAGATCGTCTCCAGTTTTGAGGGAGCGTGCAATTGGCGTGCTGACTGCAGGAATGTCCACGAGAGCTGTTGCCAGATAATTTTATGTTAATTTGTCTACCATAAGTTGCCTCCAACATCGTTTTAGAGAACTTGGCAGTACATCCGACCACGTGTATGGCAATGTGTGGGCGAGTGGTTTGCTGATGTCAATGTTGTGAACAGGCATAAAAGCTAGGACAACAAACACAATTGCATTTTATCAATGGCAATTTGAATGCACAGCGATACCGTGACGAGATCCTGAGGCCCAATGTTGTAGCATTCATCCGCCGCCATCTCCTCGTCACAGCATGATAATGCACAGCCCCATGTCGAAAGGATCTGTAAACAATTTCTGGAAGCTAAAAATGTCCCCGTTTTTTCATGGCCTGCATACTCACCAGACATCATTCGCACAGAGGAGTGTAACAACTATCCACAGGCCACAATCAACAGCCTGATCAACTCTATGCGAAGGAGATGTGTCAATCATTCAATCAAATGTATTTATATAGCCCTTCTTACATCAGCTGATGTCACAAAGTGCTGTACAGAAACCCAGCCTAAAACCCCAAACAGCAGCAATGCAGGTGTAGAGGCCGAAACCTAGGAAGAAACATAGAGAGGAACCAGGCTATGAGGGGTGGCCAGTCCTCTTCTGGCTGTGCCAGGTGGAGATTATAACAGAACATGGCCAAGATGTGAAATGCTCAAAGATGACCAGCAGGGTCAGATAATAATAATCACAGTGGTTGGAGAGGGTGCAACAGGTCAGCACCTCAGGAGTAAATGTCAGTTGGCTTTTCATAGCCGATCATTTAGAGTATCTCTACCGCACCTGCTGTCTCTAGAGAGTTGAAAACAGCAGGTCTGGGACAAGGTAGCACGTCCGGTGAACAGGTCAGGGTTCCATAGGCACAAGTAGAACAGTTGAAACTGGAACAGCAGCACGACCAGGGGGACTGGGGACAGCAAGGAGTCATCAGGCCAGGTAGTCCCGAGGCATGGTCCTAGGGCTCAGGTCCTCCGAGAGAGAGGAAGAAAGAAAGAAATAGAGAAAAAGAGAGAAAAAGAGAGAGAAAATTAGAGTGCATACTTAAATTCACACAGGACACCGGATAATACAGGATAAATACTTCAGATATAACAGACTGACCCTAGCCCCCCGACAGCATAAATACTGAAGGCTGAGACAGGAAGGGTCGGGAGACACTGTGGCCCCGTCCGACGATAGCCCCAGACAGGGTCAAACAGGCAGAATATAACCCCACCCACGTTGCCAAAGCACAGCCCCACACCTCTAGAGGGATATCTTCAACTACCAACTTGCCATCCTGAGACAAGGCCGAGTATAGCCCACAAAGATCTCCACCATGGCACAACCCAAGGGGGGCACGCCAACCTGGACAGGAATATCACGTCAGTGACTCAACCCACTCAAGTGACGCACCCCTCCTAGGTATGGCATGGAAGAGCACCAGTAAGCCAGTGCTTCAGCCCCTGTAATAGGGTTAGAGGCAGAGAATCCCAGTGGAGAGAGGGGAACCGGCCAGGCAGAGACAGCAAGGGCGGTTCGTTGCTCCAGTGCCTTTCCGTTCACCTTCACACTCCTGGGCCAGACTACACTCAATCATAGGACCTACTGAAGAGATTAGTCTTCAATAAAGACTTAAAGGTTGAGACCGAGTCTGCGTCTCTCACATGGATAGGCAGACCATTCCATAGAAATGGAGCTCTATAGGAGAAAGCCCTGCCTCCAGCTGTTTGTTTAGAAATTCTAGGGACAGTAAGGAGGCCTGCGTCTTGTGACCGTAGCGTACGTGTAGGTATATACGGCAGGACCAAATCGGAAGATAGGTAGGAGCAAGCCCATGTAATGCTTTGTAGGTTAGCAGTAAAAACAGCCCTTGCCTTAACAGGAAGCCAGTGTAGAGAGGCTAGCACTGGAGTAATATGATACCATTTTTTGGTTCTAGTCAAGATTCTAGCAGCCGTGTTTAGCACTAACTGAAGTTTATTTAGTGCTTTATCCGGGTAGCCTGAAAGTAGATAATTGCATTAGTCTAACCTAGAAGTGACAAATGCATGGATGAATTTTTCTGCATAATTTTTGGACAGAAAGTTTCAGATTTTTGCAATGTTACGTAGATGGAAAAAAGCTGTCCTTGAAACAGTCTTGATATTTTCGTCAAAAGAGAGATCAGGTTTACAGAGTAATGCAGAGGTCCTTCACAGTTTTATTTGAGACGACTGTACAACCATCAAGATTAATTGTCAGATTCAACAGAATATCTCTTTGTTTCTTGAGACCTAGAACAAGCATCTCTGTTTTGTCCGAATTTAAAAGTAGAACATTTGCCGCCATCCACTTCTTTATGTCTGAAACACAGGCTTCCAGGGAGGGCAATTTTGGGGATTCACCATGTTTCATCGAAATGTACAGCTGTGTGTCATCCACATAGCAGTGAAAGTTAACATTATGTTTCCGAATGACATCACCAAGAGGTAAAATATAAGGTGAAAACAATAGTGGTCCTAAAATGGAGCCTTGAGGAACACCAAAATTTACAGTTGATTTGTCCGAGGACAAATATCTTTCCGACAGATAAGATCTAAACCAGGCCAGAATTTGTACATGTGAACCAATTTGTGTTTCCAATCTCTCCAAAAGAACGTGGTGATCGATGGTATCAAAAGCAGCACTAAGGTCTAGGAGCACGAGGACAGATGCAGAGCCTTGGTCTGATACCATTAAAAGGTAATTTACCACCTTCACAAGTGCAGTCTCAGTGCTATGATGGGGTCTAAAACCAGACTGAAGCATTTCGTATACATTGTTTGTCTTCAGGAAGGCAGTGAGTTTCTGCGCAACAGCTTTTAATTATTTTTTGAGAGGAATGGAAGATTCAATATATGCCAATAGTTTTTTATATTTTCTGGGTCAAGGTTTTGCTTTTTCAAGAGAGGCTTTATTACTGCCACTTTTAATGAGTTTGGTACACATCCGGTGGATAGAGAGCCGTTTATTATGTTCAACATAGGAGGGCCAAGCACAGGAAGCAGCACTTTCAGTAGTTTAGTTGGAATAGGGTCCAGTATGCAGCTTGAAGGTTTAGAGGCCATGATTATTTTCATCAATGTGTGAAGAGATATATAATAATAAAAAACTTGAGTGTCTCCCTTGATCCTAGGTCCTGGCAGAGTTGTGCAGACTCAGGACAACTGCGCTTTGGAGGAATAAGCAGATTTACAGGAGTCTGTAATTTGCTTTCTAATGATCATGATCTTTTCCTCAAAGAAGTTCATGAATTTATCACTGCTGAAGTGAAAGCCATCCTCTCTTGGGGAATGCTGCTTTTTAGTTAGCTTTGCAAAATAAGCAAAAATACATTTTGGATTGTTCTTATTTTCGTCAATTAAGTTGGAAAAATAGGATGATCGAGCAGCAGTGAGGGCTCTTCGATACTGCACGGTACTGTCTTTCCAAGCTAGTCGGAAGACTTACAGTTTGGTGTAGCGCCATTTCCGTTCCAATTTTCTGGAAGCTTGCTTCAGAGCTCGGGTATTTTCTGTATACCAGGGAGCTAGTTTCTTATGACAAATGTTTTTCGTTTTTAGGGGTGCGACTGCATCTAGGGTATTGCGCAAGGTTAAATTGAGTTCCTCAGTTAGGTGGTTAACTGATTTGTGTACTTTGACGTCCTTGGGTAGGTGGAGGGAGTCTAGAAGGGCATCTAGGAATCTTTGGGTTATCCGAGAATTTATACCACAACTTTTGATGATCCTTGGATGGTGTATGAGCAGATTATTTGTTGCGATTGCAATCGTAGTAAAATGGTGGTCCGATAGTCCAGGATTATGAGGAAAAACATTAAGATCCACAACATTTATTCTACGGGACAAAACTAGGTCCAGAGTCAGTGAGTAGGTCCGAAGACGTTGGACAAAAAAACAGTCAATGATGGCTCCGAAAGCCTTTTGGAGAGGGTCTGTGGACTTTTCCATGTGAATAATAAAGTCACCAAAAATGTGAATATTATCTGCCATGACTACAAGGTCCGATAGGAATTCAGGGAGCTCAGTGAGGAATGCTGTATATGGCCCATGAGGCCTGTAAACAGTAGCTATAAAAAGGGATTGAGTAGGCTGCATAGATTTCATGACTAGAAGCTCAAAAGACAAAAAGCATCTGTTTTTTTTTGTAAATTGTAATCTGCTATTGTAAATGTTAGCAACACCTCTGCCTTTGCGGGATGCATCGGGGGATATGGTAGTGTAACCAGGAGGTGATGCCTCATTTAACACAGCAAATTCATCAGGCTTAAGCCATGTTTCAGTCAGGCCAATCACATCAAGATTATGATCAGTGATTAGTTCATTGAATATAACTGCCTTGGAAGTGAGGGATCTAACATTAAGTAGCCCTATTTTGAGATGTGAGGTATCACAATCTCTTTCAATAATGGCAGGAATGGAGGAGGTCTTTATTTCAGTGAGATTGCTAAAGTGAACACCGCCATGTTTAGTTTTGCCCAACCTAGGTCGAGGCACAGACACGGTCTCAATGGGGATAGCTGAGCTGACTATACTGACTGTGCTAGTGGCAGACTCCACTAAGCTGGCAGGCTGGCTAACAGGCTGGCTAACAGCCTGCCAGTGTCGCGCTGCATGAGGCAAATGGTGGTCACACCAGATACTGACTGGTTTTCTGATCCACGCCCCTACTTTTTTTTTAAAGGTATCTGAGACCAACAGATAGATATCTGTATTCTCAGTCATGTGAAATCCATAGATTAGGGCCTAATTCATTTATTTTAGTTTACTGATTTCCTTATATGAACTATAACTAAAAGTAAAATCTTTGAAATTGTTGCATGTTGCGTTTATATTTTCTGTCTTACATACCGTAAATTCCGGACTATAAGCCGCAACTTTTTTCCCAGGCTTTGAACCTCGCGGCTTAAACAATGACGCGGCTAATATATGGATTTTCCCGCTTTCACATTTTTTTCTCCAAAAAAACACATTCTGTGACGTGCTCAGTTTTTTGGTGGCATGAAGCTTTCATTAGACCAATGAAATTGCCGAACGGGTTAAGGTCAAACAACTTTTTTGTTTACTGTTTAGATTAAATCGAGCGCTCTCAAACTTCCCATCATTCTGATTACGGTAGTCATTTTGCCACCCTCATCATGGCAAAGACACGGAGAAATGCATATGATGCAGCTTTCAAGTTGAAGGCGATTGATCTGGCTGTTGGAAAAGGAAATAGAGCTGCTGCACGGGAGCTTGGTCTTAATGAGTCAATGATAAGACGTTGGAAACAGCAGCTTGAGGAATTAACTCAGTGCAAAAAGACAACTAAAGCTTACTGCTAATTTTTTATTTTTTGTTACAAGCCGTGTTTCGTTAAAGCCTATTTATTTTTGTTACAAGCCATGTTTCGTTAAAGCCTGTGTAAAGTTAATTTGTTTCAATGTACCGGTAGGCACCTGCGGCTTATAGATATGTGCGGCTTATTTATGTTGAAAATAATATTATTTTTAAAATTCAGTGGGTGCGACTTATATTCAGGTGCGCTTAATAGTCCGGAAATTATGGTATATATATATATATACACACACATTACATGACCAACAGTATGTGGACACCTGCTCGTCGAACATCTCATTCCAAAATCATGGGCATTAATATGGAGTTGGTCCCCCCTTTGCTGCTATAACAACCTCTACTCTTCTGGGAAGGCTTTCAACTAAGTGTTGGAATATTGCTGCGGGGACTTGCTTCCATTCAGCCTCAACAGCATTAGTGAAGTCGAACACTGATTTTGGGCGATTAGTCCTGGCTCGCAGTCTGCGTTCCAATTCATCCCAAAGGTTTTCGATGGGATTGAGGTCAGGGCTCTGTGCAGCCCAGTCAAGTTCTTCCACACTGATCTCGACAAACCATTTCTGTATGGACCTCGCATTGTGCAGGGGGGCATTGTCATGCTGAAACAGGAAAGGGCCTTCCCCAAACTGTTGTCATAAAGTTGGAAGCACAGAATTGTCTAGAATGTAATTGTATGCTGTAGCGTTAAGATTTCTATTCACTGGAAATAATGGGCCTAGCCCGAACCATGAAAAACAACCCCAGACCATTATTCCTCCTATGCATTCAGAAAGTAGTTTTTTCCTGGTATCCACCAAACCCAGATTTGTCCATCGGACTGCCAATTCCTCCTGAGTCCAATGCCTGCGAGCTTTACACCACTCCAGCTGACGCTTGGCAATGCGCAGGGGGATCTTGGGCTTGTGGCTCAGCCATGGAAACCAATTTCATGAAGCTCTCGACAAACACTTCTTGTTCTGATGTTGCTTTTAGAAGCAGTTTGGAACTTGGTAGTGAGAGTTGCAACCGAGGATAGACGATTTTTACGGGCTACGCACTTCAGCACTCGGCGGTCCCATTCTGTGAGCTTGTGTGGCCTACCATTTGTCCCTAACACTAAAAACTAGTAAAGTGAATCTGAAAACGAATTGAAATAAAAACAAATATAAAAACACAAAACTATAATAACCTTGCTGTGGAGTTCATATGAATGTCTCATTTTTACAGGTATAACACGCTGATATAAAATTACTTTAATTTGAAATAACGACATCTATGAATATGTTACTGTGGTGCCCCCGGTGATGTGCCAGGGAAAGCCCCTGTTTGGAACGTCAGCCACACCCCACAACCAGCATTGTAGGCTGCAGCAAGCTAGGCTGCAGGGCTACACTCACACCTGAGGCCACTTGGCCTCATTAGGCTGCAACACACTTAGGGAAATTGAAGGGTCTGCTGTAGTTCAGCATGGGGGAGTTCCAGGCTGGACGTTGAGATCTGTGGACATTTTGTTCTCCACAGGAAGGAGTGAGGGACTGCGAGTGAAGCTGGTTAGCTGGGTAGCAGCCCGGCTAGTTTTCTTTCAAGTTAAGGCTATCGCTAGGTTCAGTTAAGTAGAGTGGGAGTGTTTTGTTTTCAGTTAATCTTTGAGAACCAGCTTTTTGAACCTTTTATTTTGAATAAATATGCCAGCCTGGCTTAAGGTGTGCCCCTTTGTGTTGGACTTATGTCATTGTTACTCCTCATTGCCTTCCTACCAGCCACCTACTAGCCACACCTAGCGAGTCATTACAGTTACCTCAGTAACGAGGCTGTGAAAATGGGTGAACATTGTAACTCATTCTTTCTTTTTTCCTTTGAGGAACAGCTTAATTGCCTAACAGGCTTGTTCTGTTATTTTCTTCTCCATAAAATATTCCCCCTTTCATGTTTCACTTTTTTCAAGGCAGCAGCACGTAAAACTAAAAGAACCCCTCTGACTATGAAAAATTGCTTTCATTTCTCTGCAATAATAGAGCCCGAAACATAACATTACCCCTGGGCCGGGCCACTCTAAAACTTCCCATGGCAGGGTCGTGGATATATCACAACCACAGATAAAATCAGCTGGACTGGAAATGTGGAGATGTGCTGCAGTGCATCTGTTGTGGTGCAGTGCATCAAATCACTTCAAACTTATTTGTCACACGCGCCGAATACAACAAGTGTAGACCATACTGTGAAATGCTTACTTACAAGCCCTTAACCAACAGTGCAGTTCAAGAAGAGTTAAGAAAATATTTACCAAATAAACTAAAGTAAAAAAATATTAAAGTAACACAATAACATAAAAATAATGAGGCTATATACAGGGGGTACCGGTACCGAGTCAGTGTGCGAGGGTACAGGTTAGAGGACATTTGTAGGTAGGGGTGAAGTGACTATGCATAGATAATAAACAGCCAGTAGCAGCAGTGTACAAAACAAATGGAGGGAGGGGTCAATGTAATAGTCCGGTGGCCATTTTAATAATTGTTCAGCAGTGTTATGGCTTGGGGGTAGAAGCTGTTAAGGAGCCTTTTGGTCATAGACTTGGCGCTCTGGTACCGCTTGCCGTGCGGTAGCAGAGAAAACAGTCTATGACTTGGGTGACTGGAGTCTCTAACAATTTTATGGGCCTTCCTCTGACACCGCCTAGTATATAGGTCCTGGATTGCAGGAAGCTTGGCCCCAGTGATGTACTGGGCCATACGCACTACCCTCTGTAGTGCCTTGTAGTGCCTTACGGTCAGATGCCGAGCAGTTGCCATACCAGGCGGTGATGCAACCGGTCAGGATGCTCTCGATGGTGCACCTGTAGAACTTTTTGAGGATCTGGGGACCCATGCCAAATCTTTTCAGTCTCCTGAGGGGGAAAAGGTCTGTTGTGGTGCAGTGCATCTGGAACCCTTTTCCCTCCCCAAAAAGCTGATGGCAGTCGCTGTACAAGCTTACAATCAACAAACGGACCGCTGACCTCGAGTGGAGGATCATACATGGGGCGATAGTCACCAATACACATCTGGTGCACCTAGATCCAAGCATTGTTAGATTTGTTTTAAACCTGAGTTAGCTCACCTCTTCATACAGTGTCCAAGACTGGTATGGATGTTTATCCTGCTAACTAGCTAGTTTTCGGGCTTGGGGGAGGTTTTCTCTTCCAGGTTGTTCATTTTAGGACCGAAGTACAGTTTCAGGCTAAACTTTCTCCTGGATAAGAACTGTACACAGGGACAGGGGTCTGTGGATGTGGCGGACATGCTCAAGGGGTTAGTGGCAGCAAGACTGAAGGTGGAGTTCGCCTAGATTGGTGGGGAACCTTGGGCTTTTCATCTATACATGGGGGTGATCTAAGGGATTTTAAACCCTCTCAAATTTCAGTTTTTACTTACAGGCTGGTACACATGAATTATGGTGATGCATGATTCCTGAGGGTTGAATGTTCATGGGAACAATAAAGTGGATTTTGAAATTCAGAATTCTCTCTCGGTTTCCACTTTCCTCTATTTTCAACTGGAAAAATTCTGTTCGGTCCACCGCTCACCTATCAGAGGCATCATCACCCCCACCTCCTCTCTTTCCTCTCCCTCACCCTGCTCCCACCCCTATACCTTAGCACGGCCATCACTCACCCCCCACTCCGCCTTCTATTTCTCGCTCTCTCTCTCCACCTCACGGGTGCATATCATGCCTTTCTCTCTCCCTCCATCTCTCCCTCCATCTTTCTAAACCTTTTCTTACTCTCTATCCTTCTTCTTCTGCTCTCTATTTCTCCCTCCCAAGTTCAGGGTTGTAAGGCGTGGCCCCTCACTCAGGCTCTCTCTCTCCTTCCCTCTTTCTTCCCTTTCCTTTCCCTTCCTCTTTACCTCTCCCCTTTACTTTCTCTCCCTCCCCCTCTCTCTCCCTCTCCCAGGGTTGTAAGGTGTGGCCCCTCACACAGGCTCTAACCCACAGTAAACTAATGAGCCTGTCACACCACAAACAATCTGCATTCATCATGTCTTATCAGCAGAACGGGGCCTCAGTTCTGCTCTGCCGTACGCTGCAGCTAAGATAAAACGCAAGGAAAAGGGGTGTGTCTGGACCTGTGGCGTGGGCTTGAGAGTCAAGGTCTACAGGCCTGGTGAAGTGCATAGCAGTGTGCAGTGCACAGTACACTGGCTCAAGCTACAGGGGAGAGGGGATGGGGAGGAGGATATCTGTCTGCAAAATCGCAGTGGGTATATGTCAGGGGTAGGGTAGTGGATGGATGTGGCTTGTGAGCAGAATTAAATATCCAGTAGTGAAGGAATAGTCGTTGGTTAGATAGTAAGGAAAGGTGAAACAAAGAGTCATGTGTCAGATGGACCGTAAGACAGAATAGCAGGGGAGGGTCAAATCAAAATGATTCATCCAGTGACGCAAATGGAAATAAAATGACCCTATAGGAAATATCTGGTGAGTCAGGGGGAGAGAGAGTGTGTCAGAGGGACAGAGAAGTTTTTTCAATTTATTTTTTATTACAGTTTTTCTCAGTCGCTTTGGTGCATTTTTCACATCATCCCTAACGTGTGCAAAATAATAAGTGCATTTCTCAGAACAATTTGTACAAACTGCAACATACAAGAGATGTGTTTCTAAAGCTAGTCAGTCACTAAAAATCCTTAGTACATCTCTCAAAAGTAAATATTCATGCCAATGATCATGTCAGTGTCATCAGAATGATAAGTCATTGAGTCATTGTTCACGAACAAGGTCGTCAAAATGTTTAGGCATGTTGTCAATGGAACTGTGTACTTTGACAGTATTACCTGATGTAAACTTAGGCTACAGTTTGGATGACAGTTACTGTATTGAAAATGCACAAGGCTGCACTTCTATGGCATATATCAATTTCAACAGTACTATTTACATATTACTGTATGTGGGTTATTGATTGAAAGAGACTGGACAACCCAAGGGGCACAAAGGGAAAAAACTAAATTAGAAAGAAACACAGGAAACCCACACCTTTGCCCGCAGCACTGTTCTAGTGCCGTCTCTACACATCCAGACGTTCCTGTCTGTCGGCCCACATATTCTCATCCACATCACACCGGATATTTTCCCTTCCAATGCAACGTGGAAAGAATCTTTTGGAATGCCTTGTCCATCCTCTGCAGGCGTCTACTGTGATGTCCTCACATGCTGCATCCATTGCAGCCAGCAGGGTCATCTGTGTGTGTGGCTGACGATCGTACACCTTCCACCTCCATGCTGAAAAGAACTCCTCAATTGGGTTAAGGAATGGTGAATAAGGTGGGACGAATTCTATGAGCATCCTCGGGTGGGTCACAAACCATTGCCTTATGATGTTTGATCGATG
Organism: Salmo trutta; assembly: GCF_901001165.1. NCBI lineage: Eukaryota > Metazoa > Chordata > Actinopteri > Salmoniformes > Salmonidae > Salmo > Salmo trutta. Next base: position 6,203,010 of record NC_042991.1, read on the forward strand.
GAAACTCACATTATCGCAAATGACCACATACTTTGGCAAATCCTCTCTAAACAGACCCCTCTCATCATCAGGGATGAGAGCCCTGTAGAGAGTCTCTAAAAAGTTCAGTAGATGCTGGGTGTTGTATGGCCCTATAAGGGGGATATGGGTTAGGACACCATGCTCTGAAATAGCAGCACACATGGTGATATTTCCTCCCCGTTGGCCTGGCAAATCCACAGTAGCTCTGTGACCGATGATATTCCCACCCCGCCTTCTGCATCTGGTCAGGTTGAAGCCAGCCTCATCCACGTATACAAAGTTGTGAGAGGGTTCACTTGATTCCAACTCCATTATACGCTATATCCAAGAACACACAGTTGAATTTGTTTTGGTAAGGAAGAGTGACATAAAATGTACATATATTGCATGTTCCTTCCGCAGCAATGGAAATGTGTGCAGTTTATGCTTACTGTACTATGTATCACTATAAAATGTTGCTGTAAAGTAGTTACATAGATATATGTTTTACCTGTACATACTGGTACCGTAGCTCCTTAACTCTGTCCTCATTCCTTTGGAATGGTACACGGTACAGCTGTTTCATACTCATCTGGTTTCTATGCAGCACCCTGTCGATGGTTGAGATGCTAACCGTATGGATGTTTTCAAAGACATCGTTGTCTCCTATAATGGTCCTTTGTATTTCCCTGAGTCTCATGGCATTGTTTGCTCAGACCATGGTGCAAATAGCCTTCTCCTGTTGAGGTGTGAAAAGGCTTCCTCTGCCACCGGTTTGAGGTAATCTTGCAGTCCTATGTGGGGAAAAATGCAGTGATGCATCGCACACTTTCACATAGACAAAAACTATGCGAACACACATTTTACTGTAAAACATACAGGTGGGTGCATGTAAGGTGCAGTATGTATCTGTATAGAGTATTTTTCTGTATGCTGTGAAATACAAGTGGACTACCGTAATATGAAGCATTGTAGGAAGTATACAGTATACTGCTTATATACAGTAACTGTGCACTGTACATTGGTGGACATACCTGTTCTCTCTTCGAAACGTTTGAACTATTGAGGACACGGTTGATCTCCCAATATTTGGCTGCACCCTTCGACCCGCCTCAGCCATTGTAAGGCCATGATTGACAACATGGTCTACAATAGTGGTCCTTATGTCATCAGATATGCGCCTATGTCCTCTTCTGCCTCTTCCTCTGTTTTGCCTTCCACCACGCATCCTTGCTCCTCTTCTTCCTCCTCTTGGCTGTTGACCCTGTTCGTTTCCTGGTCCATCCATTATTGGAAAATTGCAACTCTGTGTTGTGGTCTGTCTATATATGCTTGCCAATTGATTCTTCATGAGATGCACCTTTGAGCAATTTAGACAACTGGTTGATTGTTGGTTGAACTAACACTTTACATTCCTTCATGAGTGAGGGTCAATTTCACCTGCACCATTCATCAATTCACGTTTTTGTACAAAAGGTCTAATAGAAATGTGTAAAACTATGCTTGACAGTTTATGACAAATAGTTCAACAATTTTGCATGTAATGGCTTATGCAAGGAACTAATGCCTAGATGTTTTGAGGGGTAAGACTATTCAACAGAGAACCATCTACTATATTTTGATCAACATGACATGAGCAATTGAAAATGTGGAAAAAAGCTGACACTTGTACATTATCAATTGCAATATGTACAAAGGAATAAGAAATTGCTTTAATGATGTACACAAGTGACTAGATGATTTGGAATTTGTACAAGTAGTATCAAGAATGGCACTTTTGATCTAAGAAATGCACCAAAGCGACTGAGAAAAACTGTAATTTCACCTTTATTTAACCAGGTAGGCTAGTTGAGAACAAGTTCTCATTTACAACTGCGACCTGACCAAGACAAAGCATAGCAATTCAACACATACAACAACACAGAGTTACACATGGAATAAACAAAACATAGTCAATAATACAGTAGAACAAAAGAAAACAAAAAGTCTATATACAGTGAGTGCAAATGAGGTAAGTTAAGGCAATAAATAGGCCATGGTGGCGAAGTAATTACAATATTGCAATTAAACACTGGAATGGTAGATGTGCAGAAGATGAATGTGCAAGTAGAGATACTGGGGTGCAAAGGAGCAAGATAAATAAATAAATACAGTATGGGGATGAGGTAGGTAGATAGATGGGCTGTTTACAGATGGGCTATGTACAGGTGCAGTGATCTGTGAGCCGCTCTGACAGCTGGTGCTTAAAGCTAGTGAGGGAGATATTTTTATTTATTTATTTATTTTATTTCACCTTTATTTAACCAGGTAGGCAAGTTGAGAACAAGTTCTCATTTACAATTGCGACCTGGCCAAGATAAAGCAAAGCAGTTCGACAACATACATCAACACCGAGTTACACATGGAGTAAAACAAATAAACAGTCAATAATACAGTAGAAAAATAAGTCTATTTACAATGTGAGCAAATGAGGTGAGATAAGGGAGGTAAAGGAAAAAAAGTCCATGGTGGCAAAGTAAATACAATATAGCAAGTAAAACACTGGAATGGTAGATTTGTAGTAGAAGAAAGTGCAAAGTAGGAATAGAGATAATGGAGTGCAAAGGAGCAAAATAAAATAAATAAAATAAATAAAATAAATAAATACAGTAGGGGAAGAGGTAGTTGTTTGGGCTAAATTATAGATGGGCTATGTACAGGTGCAGTGATCTGTGAGCTGCTCTGACAGCTGGTGCTTAAAGCTAGTGAGGGAGATAAGTGTTTCCAGCTTCAGAGATTTTTGCAGTTCGTTCCAGTCATTGGGGGTGATCAGTGAGATATACATGCTGGAGCGCGTGCTACGAGTGGGTGCTGCTATGGTGACCAGTGAGCTGAGATAAGGCGGGGCTTTATCTAGCAGAGACTTGTAGATAACTTGTAGCCAGTGGGTTTGGCGATGAGTATGAAGCGAGGGCCAACCAACGAGAGCGTACAGGTCGCAATGGTGGGTTGTGTATGGGGCTTTGGTGACAAAACGGATGGCACTGTGATAGACTGCATCCAATTTGTTGAGTAGAGTGTTGGAGGCTATTTTATAGATGACATCACCGAAGTCGAGGATCGGTAGGATGGTCAGTTTTACTACGGTACGTTTGGCAGCATGAGTAAAGAATGCTTTGTTGCGATATAGGAAGCCAATTCTAGATTTAATTTTGGATTGGAGATGCTTAATGTGAGTCTGGAAGGAGAGTTTACAGTCTAACCAGACACCCAGGAATTTGTAGTAGTCCACGTATTCTAAGTCAGAGCCGTCCAGAGTAGTGATGCTAGAATGAGAAAGAAAGAGAAAGAAAGAGAGAGCAGAGGGAGGAGTGCGGCAGAGCAAATGAGAGTGAGAGAGAATGAGAAAAAGAGAGAGAGGGGGAGAGAGTGACTGAGCAAATGAGAGGGAGAGAGGAAGAGAGAGTGTGCAAGTGAGAACGGGGAAAGAGAGCGAAAATGAGAGCGAGTGAATAAGAAAGAGACAGGACAAAAGAGATCTTGATTAGAAAGGAGGTGATTGGAGTCGGAGGTCTGTAATTGAAGCTGTTCAGTGAGAATGGCAGCACCACAAAGGCAATGACTCTTGGTCAACTATTCACACACACACACACACACACACACACACACACACACACACACACACACACACACACACACACACACACACACACACACACACAGACCGACAGAGAGAGCGATCGGGGTCAGAATGGCAAACAGAGAGAGGGTTACACAATGGTGCCTCATTATAAACCAATTCTGGTCTTCCTCTTCTGGGTCACCATCACTGAAAGCAGAGGAGAACATCCCCTAACAACAATCAACAAATACATTTTTCATTTCACTTCTCCTGGCTAAATTATACATCATATCCTTGAAGAACTGAACTGAAGTTACTGTGAGTGTGTGTGTGTGCGTGTGTATGTCTGTATGTGTGCATGCATGCATCTGTGCATGCGTGTTTGAGCACTGGCTTTGGTGTGATTATTTCTGTCTGAGTTATGTGGTTGACTAGTTATGCCTGGAGGGAGGCCATGCTAAAACACACGTCTCCTGAAGCACTCGCTCCACTCACCATACCAGGTGAAAGTTAATGAGTACCTTGAACAATGTCCTTCTAAACAAATTAAGTCAACCCACTTTTTAATTCAATTTGGCTTTTCGATTAAGTCGTTAGTGATCGACTGAGCGCCTTCTCTCAGACCGCATTTGCATGCCTGTAAAGAACCAACCAGTACCTTTTTGTGTGTGTTGGACCCTGAAATGGATTCTCTTTATAAATCAACATGACTTGTCCTCTGCCCCACTGAGACACAAATGGCCTTTACTAATGGATATGATGCACAGCATATGTAATTAAATGTCATAACTGTATTTCTCATAACAAATGAAGTGGCTGGATGTCGTAGCCTAGGCCTACTGAAAAGGGCAAACTCAGTCACAGTCTTTATAAGCTGTACAAGCTAACAACAGCAAGAATGGGTGTGACTGTCAAGTAGCACCACTTACTGTAAACACAGACTTGTGTTATCACACTTACCTTCCATCTCAATTCCACATGGAAACCTGAGTGCTTTGGAATTGTACTTAATGTCTTCCTATGCTCAATGTACCTTCTAAAATCACAGTATTCCAAAGTCAATTTGATACTACTGAAATTCTACTTTTGCATGAGAAATGACTGCTAGTCAGTGGTATAAAATGTACTTAAAATGAATTAAGTAATCGTGACAACACTCCACTAATGCAATTTTAATTGTGTGACCCATTAAGATGCTGGGATATTTCAATTACTCTACATACATGCATTATAGTTCCACTCGCTAGCTAGAGACTCAAAGGGACCCAGGGCTAGGCTATGTTTAATATGATTCCACATAATTACTGGAAAATTAATTTTAAGTGTTATATTCCCGCTAAAAATAAATTGGCACACACACTGAATATACCAAACATTAGGAACACCTTCCTAATATTGAGTTGCACCCCCGATGAGTGTGAAAAACCCAGCAGCATTGCAGTTCTTAACACAAACCAGTGCACCTGGCACCTACTACCATACCCCATTCAAGGTACTTAAATATTTCGTCTTGCCATTCACCCTCTGAATGGCACATATACCCCAATCCATGTCTCAATTGTCTCAAGGCTTGAAAATCCTTCTTTAACCTGTCTCCTCCCCTTCATCTACACTGATTGAAGTGGATTTAAAAAGTGACAGGGATCATAGCTTTCACCTGGATTCACCTGGTCAGTCTATGCCATGGAATAAGAGCAGTTGTTCTTAAAGTTTTGTAGAATCAGTGTAGGTCTGCATGCCTCCCTGCTGTGAAGTGACTTTCATCTCAGTGATGGAGGCATTTCCAAATGGTCTATATGTGGCTAATGTTAGAAAATGGGTTATAGTAAGATTCCATTGTTTGTCTAAATAGAACCATGGAGAGACAAGATAGTAAATGTTCTATTAACCTATTGAAGTCAGTTGCCCCGTGGTTGAATCCACGCACGGTATATCCAGGGCTACACTCACAGTCACATGGTATGTCTCTACAGTCTGAAGTGTCATGAAATATGGACTGCATATATTTAGCAGCTGTACTCTATAGAATTCGTCTTTGATGTATAAGGAGCATTTCTGTTAGTGAGGTAACCTTACCTCAGATAACACACGGAGACCAAGTCGGATTGATCCTGCAGGTTCAAGCCCTCCAGCTACTAGTCTTGCCAGACTCTCTAAGCTCCATCTGTTCTATGAATACAGTATGGTTGCCATATAGAAATCGGCAAGCTCTGTTTGAGATTTGACATTTCGATGGGCTTCCATGTTAGCACCAGGAAAGTTTCAGTGCCAACATGGAGGAGTGATGAATTTCAGGTTGCCTCATTCCATTTCAAGGTGACTTCGAGAGAGACAGACTGGCACCTCGATGTACAGTATGTCTCCCTGGATGGAATTAATCTGATAATAAGCTGAAATATCTGTCTCTTTCTGTGTCAGCGCTGACGGCTGCTGTCGTCGTAGTGGATCTCTGCAGGTTCTTCTGGTGCAAAGATGAGCTCTCAGCTTTCCCTCCTTTCTAAATCAGGAGACAGCCTCTTCATAATTAGATTTGCTTTCTGTTGGGCTCCGGCGCTCCCTTCAATCTAATCTATTTATGCATTCCTTTTTTCAGGCCTCATTGAGATTCTATCGCCTGGTATTTGTACGTCGCCTGTCAAAACGGCCTTCTTTTCCCTCACAATTTCAGGCTCATTTCACCGGCGGAGATGGGCGATGATTGCCCGCCGGTCTCATGGCAAACGCAATGTGCCGGAACTTCAGAGGCTTTGCTCCTCGTTTTAGAGGGGATTCAGGGGGACTGGGTGCATGTGTGTGCTGTGCTGTGTGTGTGTGTGTGTCTGTGTGTACATTTGTGTTTATCATAATCTTAGAGTATTTGTATGTGTGTGTATTTGTATGACAGCATCCTGGGAAGTACATGTAATTCAGGATAATGGAGTCCTACCTTCTGCGTTATCTGTCTATGGCATTGTCACTGTATTGTCACTGTCTGTGATCTGTGAGGTAGTGTCACTGTGTGTCAGTCGTATCAGTGCGAGTGGCATTGTCCCCACAAGGAAGTAGCATCATTTCAGCACATTCTCACAATATTCACAATGATAGCTACAATGAATGTATTCTCATCACACAAGGATCCCAAAGCGCACTGTTTTGTGTTGTTGTGCACACATTGTATTATCCAGTATCCGGTGGCAGTGTGTAACGCCAAGTTGGCGTCATTGTGAGGTCCAACAATCAACATAAATCCAACAAGCTCTCACAGTCTGCCTTCAGAATTAGACGTTCATCCATGTTTCTCAAACGTCGAAGTTGTTCCAAATGTCACATTTTGAAGTGTTTAAGGTTAAGTTTAAGTTTAGGCATTAACTCACAAATCTTAAGGTTGGGCATGAACTCCTAATGGTTAAGGTAAGGGTTATGGTTAGGGATAGGCTTAAAAACAAAATCTCAAAAACAACTATCTATTGGTGGATTTGAACATGCATCCTTAGGCACATGCTTACACCCATCCACCATCCCTGTCCACAATGCTATAACAAAACCAAAACCTACTTGAAGGTAGCAGGGACAATGCTGGGTAAGGCATGGCAAATATGATCTTTACTTCATCTGTAAAGATCGTCCCTTGCTTCTCTCCTCTTATGTTTGCGAGGTAGATTTAGAGGAGTGGTGATGGTTATGTGACAGAGTGGACTAAAACACTGTTTGTCATCCTCAACATGCTATGAAAGCGCCAATGTCCTTTATCGTTTTTGAAGACTCCTTTTGAGACACTCATTGCAAATGCCGAACTGTAAAAACTATTGCTATGATCATTATTCTGTTTTACTTAACTCCAGTACTCTAGGTCTTGTTGCTACTGCAAGTGCATCACTGACAAAAAAAGTCCCTTTCATAGCATACTATTCTACTGGACGTTTTTGGTAGACGGTTTGGTTCCTGAAAGGCCCAACAACAAGCTCTATCCAGCTGGTGACAGAGTGTTTAGCTGAGAGCTACCGTGCCTCAGAGCTGCCATGTCTGGTAGAGGCTTCTGTCACGACTTTCTAAAGCAGCCAGTCAGGCAGCGGACTGCACAGTCTGAACAGTCTCAGTCACTGAAAGGTCCCTTCTAGCGCCAGAGGGATAAACAGAGTCGCTGCTAGTCTGTTTTCATTTACAATGTGGTTGTGGCTAAACTATTTCAGTGCTTGTCAGTTGATTTAAAATAAGGCTTAAAAGGCTTGATGTGTTTTAGAATCTGTACAAGACTCCAATTAAAGGATTTGATGGAGATTTCTACACTGATGTCCTAATTTATTTCTCATATAGCCTGCTGCATTCCTCACCGACCAAACACTTCCACAATATGGTAGTTGAGCGCATAAGGTTTACTGTGAGTGGGTTGTTTGTGTTGTGTGTTTGAACATCTGGTTTGCTAAAATGTGTGACTCTAGCTGTGTGTGTGTGTGTGTGTGTGTGTGTGTGTGTGTGTTGATACTTATTTTGACTCTCAGCTCTCACGCTCATGGTAGCACCATGAGCTTATCCCCCCACAATACTTTGAAAATAAGATTAGAGCAATTTAATTATGCAGAAAGCCTGGGTAATAAAGCCATTAAATTAGTCATCGACGCAGGGCAGGAATGGCAAGGATTCACGCTAATTAACCTGTGTCTCTTAGACTCTCCAAGAGCTCAGTCCGCTTGTCATTATGGACCAGGCTTGTTGCTGCTATGACCCCCGTGTCCTAACCTTGTCCCCAGCACTTAAATTGTCATCTAGTTAGAAAATGGGTGAACCTCATTAGACAGAACATGCAAAGTGTCGACAGAGAGGAGTGCGTGTGTGTGGAGTGTGGGGGTGAATGTGTGTGTGTGCGTGTGTCTCTGGAAGGTTGGGGGCTGTGTGTGTGTATGTGTGTATGTATATGTGTGTGAGCGTGTGCGAGTGCGTGCGTGTGTGTGCGTGTGTGTGCGTGTGTGTGCGTGCGTGTGTGTGTGTGTGTGTGTGTGAGAGTATGTGTGTGAGGGTGTGTGAGAGTCTGTGTGTGTGTAAGGTTGGGGTGAGTGTGTGCACGCGTGTGACGGGACTCTGTTGTTGTTTATTGTGTGTGTGGGTGCGTGCAGACGTACGCCACCCGCGTGTTCTTTTGGCCGTGCAGTGTATATAAATCTCTTCTCCACCGGATACACGATGGTTGGCTAATATGAAAAAGGCTTGGGCATGAAGACTTCACACGGGTCGTCCTCGTGGGTGCTTTCAAGTCCACTAATCATCCTTCCCTTCCATCTGAACTAAGCGGAAACATTATCACAGCACAGTGTGTGTAAACAACAACAGTGCATCCCTGTTTGAGGTTGAGAAGTCATCTACGCTTTTTAAGGGCAGCCATGCACCACGAGTCACTTCAGCTTTAATTGCACATCAAACTCATGACCATCTTGAACTGGAAACCACCTTTCAAGCAGAATTCTTCCCTGTGTAGTCTGTGATTGAAAGATGGCATCTCTTTTGATTCGGGGACTGTGCATCACCATCAAACGACGAGGACCCGCACTTATTTATATTATCATCACTTTAACGCTGGAGTGAAAGCAGTGGAAAATGTTGAAAATGAGAGGGTATGATAACAAACACGGTCTTTGAGTTCATCGGTTCACATATTGAGCTGTTTGGGAACCACAGACGCTTCACAGCTCTAGGGGACTGAAACATTTTCATGAGACCAGAAATACCAGAAATGTGTGTGTGTGTGTGTGTGTGTGCGCATCAAAAAAGACCTTGACATAGAGAAACATCAGGGGAGCAAACAGAATGTTAATATCTTTACTTCTCCTCCAACAGAATTAGAGGCAATACCTGTTGTCAATACCTGTTGTAAAGCACTCCAATTTATATACACTACATGAACAAATGAGTGGCTATTTCAGCCACACCCATTGCTGACTATAAAACTGTAAAGTCTATCAATCTCCATAGACAAACATTGGCAGTAGAATGGCCCGTACTGAAGAGCTTAGTGTCATTCAACAAGGCACCGTCATAGGATGCCACCTTTCCAACAAGTCAGTTCATCAAATTTCTGCCCTGCTAGAGCTGCCTCGGTCAACTGTAAGTGCTGTTATTGTGAAGTGGAAGCATCTAGGAGCAACAACGGCTCAGCCGCGAAGTGGTAGGCCACACAAGCTCACAGAACAGGGCTGCCGAGTGCTGAAGCGGGTAGCGAATGAAAATTGTCTGTCCTCGGTTGCAACACTCTCTGCCGATTTCCAAACTGCCTCTGGAAGCAATGTCAGCACAATAACTGTCCCCTGCCATTGGACTCTGGAGCAGTTGAAACGCATTCTCTGGAATGATGAATCACGCTTCACCATCTGGCAGTCCGACGAACAAATCTGGGTTTGGAGGATGCCAGGAGAACGCCACCTGCCCCAATGCATAGTGCAAACTGTAAAGTTTGGAGGAATAATGGTCTGAGGCTGTTTTACATGTTTTGGGCTAGGCCCCTTAGTTCCAGTGAAGGGAAATCTTAACGCTACAGCATACAATAACATTCTAGACGATTCTGTGCTTTTTACTGTGCTACCAAAGAAAGTGTAACTAGAAAACTATTCAATCATGTTAAGTTGTGGGCTTCATTTGTCATCCTCAATGGCATCATTGGTTCACTATCAGTGGCGTGTACTCATGGATCCCAAGGGAAGTTTCCCCAAAAATGTACAAAAATACAATAAAGCATCCAAGCTTGCGAAACACCACCCCTCTGTCTCTGTATGTGTAGGCAATCTATCTGTCTATCTGGTAATAAAGGGTATGACCTTGTTGCCGCCCGAAGCATTGACTGCAAGGGAAGCCGGCGAGCATTTGGCCTCCTTTGACAAAATAATAGCCAATCAGCCTAGAGCTAAACTGAATGAGCTCAACTGGGAATGGTTCTGGCGCAAGAAAAAGAAAGTGTCAAGGGAAGCCAGTCTCAAGAGAAATACGTAATTGACAGAAACAACTTGAATTGTTGCATCTTGTTGCGCTGTTGTCCTCCGGTGGCCAGCTAGCTAAAATGGGCCATTTCCTAAATTAGCCATGGATGGAGATAGGGATTTGTACATGTGGTTTTACTTAATTCTCCATACAGGCTAATGATTATATTGCCGATTCTGATCCAACCATAAATTCATACATTGTGCCCCTTGACTGAGAGGATGGAAGTTTGTTATGTAGCTAGATGTACAAGGCTAATGTTAATCTCTCTGGGCTAGGTGGGACGCTTGCTCGTTTTTTATTACAAAGAGAGTGAAAGTAAAAGCATGCTATCCCCTCATGCACGAGCCTCAGTCTGATGGCCCTCTGATAGAGCACTTGCCAAACGCGCTAGTGTGTTTCAGCCTGGGCCTTGAATTACGTCATTCAGCTTTTTCCCGGGTTCTGAGAGCCTATGGGAGCCGTAGGAAGTGTTACGTCATGCCAGAGATCCCCTGTTTTTGTTAGAGATGATCAAGGAGGGCAAGAAATGGTCAGACAGGCCACTTCCTGTACAGAATCTTCTCAGGTTTTGGCCTGCCAAATGAGTTCTGTTATACTCACAGACACCATTCAAACAGTTTTAGAAACTTTAGGGTGTTTTCTATCCAAAGCCAATAAGTATATGCATATTCTAGTTACTGGGCAGGAGTAGTAACCAGATTAAATCGGGTACGTTTTTTATCCGGCCGTGCAAATACTGCCCCCTAGCCCCAACAGGTTAACTTCTTAGAGATCCAATCCCTTTAGCGGGATCGATTTGACAACAACCAGAGAAAGTGCAGGGCGCAAAATTCAAACAACAGAAATCTCATAATTAAAATTCCTCAAACATACAAGTATTATACACCATTTTAAAGATACATTTCTTGTTAATCCAACCACACTGTCCAATTTCAAAAAGGCTTTACTGCGAAAGCATACCTTGTGATTATGTTAGGTCAGCAACCTAGTCACAAAAAAATTGCCATTTTCCAGCCAAAGAGAGGAGTCACAAAAAGCAGAAATAGAGATAAAATGAATCACTAACCTTTGATGATCTTTATCAGATGGCACTCATAGGACTTCATGTTACACAATACATGTATGTTTTGTTCGATAAAATTCATATTTATATCCAAAAATCTCAGTTTACATTGGCGCGTTATGTTCAGTAATGTTTTGCCTCCAAAACCCGGTGATTTTGCAGAGAATCACATCAATTTACAGAAATACTCATCATAAACGTTGATATAAGATACAAGTGTTTTGCATAGAATTAAAGATACACTTCTCCTTAATGCAACCGCTGTGTCAGATTTCAAAAAAGCTGTACTGCAAAAGCACACCATGCGATAATCTGAGTACAGCGCTCAGGCACCAAACAAGCCATACAGATACCCGCCATGTTGTGGAGTCAACAGAAGTCAGAAATAGCGTTATAAATATTCACTTACCTTTGATGATCTTCATCGGAATGCACTCCCAGGAATCCCAGTTCCACAATAAATGTTTGTTTTGTTCGATAAATCCATATTTATGTCCAAATACCTCCCTTTTGTCCGCGCGTTCAGTCCAAATGCAAAATGCGTGAGCGCTAAGTTCAGACGAAAAGTCAAAGAAGTTCAATTACAGTTCGTAGAAACATGTCAAACAATGTATAGAATCAATCTTTAGGATGTTTTTATCATAAATCTTTAATAATATTCCAACCAGACAATTCCTATGTCGTAAGAAAAGAAAAGGAACCCAGCTCGCTCTCACGGCCGTGCTCATGACTGAGCTCATGGCAATTTTCCAGACACCTGATTCCAATAGCTCTTATTCTCTCCCTATTCACATTAGAAGCATGAAACAACGTTCTAAAGACTGTTGACATCTAGTGGAAGCCTTAGGAAGTGCAATATGACCCCATTTACACTGTATATTGGATAGGCAATCATTGAAAAACTACAAACCTCAGATTTCCCACTTCCTGGTTGGATTTTTCTCAGGTTTTCGCCTTCCATATGAGTTCTGTTATACCCACAGACATCATTCAAACAGTTTTAGAAACTTCAGAGTGTTTTCTATCCAAATCAGCTGATAATATGCATATGCTAGCTTCTGGGCTTGAGTAGCAGGCAGTTTACTCTGGGCATGCTTTTCATCCGCACGTCAAAATACTGCCCCCTAGCCCAAAGAGGTTTTAAGTGTCTTTTATTGTTATTCAACAAAATCATGAGCATAAGGTTTCCAGATGTTAATATTGAGGGGCAGTCAGTCTTGAAATTGATTTCAGAACAGACTTTGTGGTTCAAGAAAATGTATGTGTACAGTATTGATGTACTGTATACATTGGACCATAGTCAACACACTGTAAACCTTTAAAAAACACTCAAACCAATCGTGAAGAGTAAAGGTCGAGTCAATAAGATGACACAGTGGCAGAAAATATTCATTCACACCTTTGTTTCATCACAAACCTGGAGAGCAACCTCTGTCCGGTGAAGTCCACAAAGAACATTGCATGTAACAAACAGTTACATGACCTACAGCACGGTCAAGTAAGTTAACGTTTTCAACATTTTCGGACTGCTAAACAACTATTGATTTAGAACCACAGAGAGTTACCGCAAGTCGCAAAGAAAACAGGAGCTGCCTCCACTATTCCAGCACCATTTCAAATTCAACATTTCAACATCATGCTTGCTCGCTAACCTAACTTCCTTTCATGGGCAACGTAAGCTAGTTATTAAAAACTCAAATCCCATTTATGTTGGAGGGAAAAAAAATACACAAAATCCATAACAATCCCCTGTTGACATGCAGAGATAAAATAATCCATCTAAGAGGTTGAGCATAAGCTTCTGAACAACACCTTGTATTTTCACTGGTCTTTGACATGGCATCCGTTTTGGTGGGTAGTCCTGGCATTGCTGGGGCCCTCTTTGGTACCCACGAGACCAAGCCTAGTCCCTGGCATTGTCATCCTCTATCAATCAGATGGGAAAAGGCTAACAAGATCTCCAGGCTACGTCTGTCCAGTTTGCCTAGCTGCTCACTGCCTTACTAACATTGTTAGAAACCTCCTCTCTGCTGCTCAAGGTTTAGTGTATTGTACACTGGAGGCCGTTCCCGCTGCTGTGTCTTGACCTTAATGTTTAGTAGCAAAACGCTAACAAAAGACTGCAGAGGGATATACACTTTGTGTTTATCGAAAAATCGATTACTATTTGAAAGAGATCAAAATAAACTATTTTAATTGGAAGATTCACATCCCCTCTGGTTTCATTTCTCCCCCTCTCTCTTTCTATATGCTTCTCTCTTTCTCTTTGCTCTCTTGCTCCCCGGCCCACACCCTGATTGATAATTGCTCAAGTTACATGACCAGTTTTAGGTGTATGGCCTATAACCAGGGTTGGTGTAATAATATAGAGATATAAATGTATGTCTGTGGTGTGGCTCATTAGATTATTCCTCCACACAGAGTATCAGATCAACTGCAGTGATCCTGGACCTGGTACCTGCGGCATGCATAGCAATCAAACCTCTTTGACCTGCACTGGTGAACCCGTTTTTACTCCGCTGCTTGCCCTCTCCACTCACGCTTCCTCATTAGTGGCAGGCTTCTCCATGAGAAATTCTATTAGTGATCTCTTTTTCCCTCTCTCTCTCTTCCTTTCTCTTTCTTTTGTTCTTCCTCCTCCTCTCTTTTTCTCTCTCTCTCTCTCACTCTCTCTCCTTCTCTACCTCCCCTCTCTCTTTACTGCGGAACCCACTGAGGACACACAGGCATGCAACTCCTCCTAGGCGTGTCCCCCAGTACATCGTCTCTCATAGTCTCTGAGAGCCCTTACCCTTTTCTTGTTTGGATCTAAACTGGGCTGCCCTGATCTCTGGCAAGTGGAAGATGGCCTGTGGAAACAACTAGAGAAGGGTCAAGGCCTTAACAATAACACAACAAATCACTGACTCAGTCTCTACTCTCACCGCTAGCTAACTCACTGACTCACTAGGGCAGAGGCAACCTTGATCTTCTGAATGCTTTCGGCGTGATCAGATTGCAGCAGACATCCACGTTTACATGAGTCTCATGTGCACATTCATGTATGCATGATAAAACATGTAAATGAGGCAGTCATGTAAATTTACTTTGAAATGCACTTCACTTGGAATGAACGATATGACTTTGCTATGTGATTTGGATACTAATTATTATGCATTTTATAACAAAAAAGGTCTGTTGGTGGAAAAATCTAAAGAGCATTAAAAAAGTGAATGATGGAAAAATCTAAAGAGCATTAAAAAAGTTAATTACCTGAAAGACAATGACCATACTATGAGTCAGATCTGACTGAATAAAAATCCTCATCGCCATTATTACCTTTATGAATCAATACAAAAATCAACAAATCAGACAATTACACAATTAAGTGTTACCTGTAAACACCCTGAAGCTACATGATGCAATCCAAATTAAACCAGTTACAATGCAGGTGTTCTTCCCCCAGTCTCAGTCCTGTAATTATCTGTTTTTGCTCTGCAATTTGTTCTAATTGAAAATGTCAGGAACAAAAGTCTAGCACAAACAAAGCGTGGCTAATTGTGGCATACTACAATGGCTGGTGTGAGGAATTAATTAGCCAGCAGGACAACAGTGTGTGTGTGTGTGTGTGTGTGTGTGTGTGTGTGTGTGTGTGTGTGTGTGTGTGTGTGTGTGTGTGTGTGTGTGTGTGTGTGTGTGTGTGTGTGTAGAAACACATGGGGGCAATCAGAAAGCATAAAGGAGGGATGAGATGATGGTTGAAAAGATGGAAAGGTGTGGTGTCTGCTGCCAAAAGCACAGATGCAAAACAGTCAATTCCTTTTACTGTGGAAATTACAGGTATTTACAAGAATCCAGGTCCACTCCTGTCCATCCTGTCCATCCACTCCTGTCCGTCCTGTCCTTCCACTCCTGTCCATCCTGTCCATCCACTCCTGTCCGTCCTGTCCTTCCACTCCTGTCCGTCCTGTACTTCCACTCCTGTCCGTCCTGTCCTTCCACTCCTGTCCGTCCTGTACTTCCACTCCTGTCCGTCCTGTCCTCCCACTCCTGTCCGTCCTGTCCTTCCACTCCTGTTCCAGACTTGTGTCCTCACGCCACAGCTGGCCACCCCTCTGTCACACACACACCCGCACACACACACGCACGTTCAGGCGATTAAACGCACATGGCCATTATTCAATCCAGCACTCAGTCATCCAGATAATGACTTTGGGGAGAAACAGTCAGGCTGGGGGACAGAAGGGACAGGAGGCTCTGTCTCAAAAAAGGAAGAGGCGGCGTTACAGAGGCCGCATTGCGGGATACCTGACGAGACTAGTTGGCGAGTGGATAAACCGCCTCCACCCTCCGTTCTATTGGAGAACGTGCAATCACTAGAGAATAAATTGGACGAGCTGTTCCTCCAGCGTTCGTTCCTGAACTGCCTGTTGTGCTTGTTGGGCCCGGACGAACTGAGCTATCAACTCATCCATGCTGATACTGTGTAAACGTCAACCCTGATCTGACCACGTTATCAGACGTGTCCACATTCTCCACCACTTGTGGCAGACCAGGGGGTTTGGTTAAGACATTTACCCATATCAGACACGGACAGCTGTGCAAGGTCCATAAAGCTGCCAGAAGGGCAGCACACAGGAGGAATGGGGGAAGAAAGGACTCCCGTGGTATTGTTGATGGTTGCAGAGGTAAGAAGAGGGAGTTCAGTTTTGTGCCCGACAGGATACAGCCAGACCCGGAATACCAGAAGACGGCATCCCGGAGAGGGTCTCATAGGGGAGACCTATCCTTTTCATTTTGATCTATTATTTAAATAAACATCCTTGAAACTGAGCTAATCCTTCTCTGTCCATGTCTGATATGGGTAAACGTCTTGACCAAACCCCCTGGCCTGCCACACTGTCTATTTACCACCACAAACCGATGCTGGCACTAAGACCCCACTCAACAAGCTCTATAGCGCCTTAAGTAAACAAGAAAATGCTTACCCAGAGGCGGCGCTCCTATTGGTAAGGGATTTTAGAGCAATAAAACTGAAATGGACGGACACGACACGAAAGCGCTATTAGACTCCGGGAGCATGGTTACGCTCGTAATCACGAGCCTGCTGAACCAGAAGACCGAACGGGGTAGGGAGACGTCCATTTCCTGTGTTCACGGGGACACAAAGCGGTATCCCACCG
The DNA here is from genome assembly GCF_901001165.1 of Salmo trutta. NCBI lineage: Eukaryota > Metazoa > Chordata > Actinopteri > Salmoniformes > Salmonidae > Salmo > Salmo trutta. Next base: position 6,219,781 of record NC_042991.1, read on the forward strand.
TATGGACCAACATCGTGACGCCACAAGGGAGCTGTCAGTTGATGGTGGGTGCAGTACCAGAGCTGTCGGTACCTCTCCTAGTGGGACGGGATTGTCCACTGTTCGTGGCCCTATGGGGGCACGAATTGAGGAAGAAGGTACAAGCAAGCCAAAAAAGAGAGCGGGGACGACCAATAGCCTGTGCGGCCTGGAAGAAACCGGTTAACCTCTTACATCTAGATGTTCCGCTAGCGGAACGCCTCGCCAATATCCAATGATAGAGCGTGGCACGAATTACAAACTCCTCAAAAATCCCCAAACTTCCATTTTTCAAACATATTACTATTTTACACCATTTTAAAGACAAGACTCTCCTTTATCCTCTTGACGCACGCAAAGGATAGGGGGCGCTACAGCGATTTTTGAAAAAAATACGTGCCCATTTTAAACGGCCTCCTACTCAAACTCAGAAGCTAGGATATGCATATAATTAGTAGATGTGGATAGAACACACCCTAAAGTTTCTAAAACTGTTTGAATGATGTCTGTGAGTATAACAGAACTCATATGGCAGTCAAAACCCCGAGACAGATCCTAACAGGATGTGGAAATCTGATTTGCGGACTCAACTTCAGCACTTTGCCTATAAATCATACCGTGAGTTAGGATTCATTGAGCACTTCCTATGGCTTCCACTAGATATCCCCAGTCTTTACAAAGTGGTTTGAGTCTTCTACAGTACAAACTGACCGAATGAGAGTCTGTGGAACCTGGTCATAGGGGGAGGGCCATTACCATTATGACGCGGGCGCCCCTGGCTACCCTCCCCTTTCGAAACGTTTAGAAAGACAATGCAACCGTCCCCCTTGAATATTATTGAAGCTCTGGTTGAAAAAGGCCCTAAAGATTTATGTTATACAACGTTTGACATGTTTGAACGAACTTAAATATATTTTTTTGCACTTTCGTGAGGAGAAGTCCCACGCACGACGAGTAGCCTTCGGAACGCGCTAACAAGAAGAAGCTATTGGGACATAAATTAACTTTTTCGAACAAAACTACATTTGTTGTGGACAAATATTGTAAATCTTATACTAAATCTGAATTTGGTGAGGGCCAAACTTGGTGGGTGTCAAAATAGCTAGTCCGTGATGGCGAGCTGTCTACTCAGAATATTGCAAAATGTGCTTTTGCCGAAAAGCTATTTTAAAATCGATTGCATAAAGGAGTTCTGTATCTATAATTCTTAAAATAATTGTTATGTTTTTGTGAACGTTTATCGTGAGTAATTTAGTAAATTCACCGGAAGTTTGCGGTGGGTATGCTAGTTCTGAACGTCACATGCTAATGTAAAAAGCTTGTTTTTGATATAAATATGAACTTGATTGAACAAAACATGCATGTATTGTATAATGTAATGTCCTAGGAGTGTCATCTGATGAAGATCATCAAAGGTTAGTGCTGCATTTAGCTGTGGTTTTGTTTTTTGTGACATTATATGCTAGCTTGAAAAATGGGTGTCTGATTATTTCTGGCTGGGTACTCTGCTGACATAATCTAATGTTTTGCTTTCATTGTAAAGCCTTTTTGAAATCGGACAGTGTGGTTAGATTAACGAGAGTCTTGTCGTCCCACATACCCTAGAGAGGTTAATAAAACGCTCAAACAGATGCTTCGGAAGGTCATCGAGCAGGACGGGAAGAACTGGGACAGCTACTACCCCACCTAATGTTCTCAATCCAGGAAGTACCCCAATCCTCCACTGGGTTTTCCCCGTTCGAACTCCTCTATGGGAGGAGGCCACGTGGCCTACTGGACCTCGCCAAGGGGGTGTGGGAAGCCCAACCGACCCCCTTACGCAGCATTGTAGAGCACGTGGAGATGATGCGGGAGCGGATGACAGCCATATGGCCAGCCGTGAGGGAACATATGGAGAAGGCCCAATGCGCCCAAGGCTATGCTGGGGGTCATGGAAGAGTCCCACAGTGAATGGTGCAGCCCCATCGTGTTGGTGCCCAAACCGGACGGTAGCCTCCACTTCTGTAACGATTTCTGGGGGGTGAACGACATCAGCTTGTTCGACGCATATCCCATGCCGAGGGTGGACGAGCTCATCGATCGATTGGGAAAGGCCCGGTACATCAGCAGCCTTGACCTGACCAAAGGTTATTGGCAGGTACCTTTGTCAGCCTCCTCCCTGGAGAAGACGGCGTTTTCGACACCAGACGGGTTGTATCAGTACCGGGGACTCCCGTTCAGTATCCACAGAGCCCCGCCCACATTCCAACGGCTGAGTGCTTCGACCCCACCAGCAGTATGCACCAGCAGTTAGCAACACCGCGCCTCCACGCGGTGTTGGACGCGCTCTGACAAGCCGGGTTGACCGCAAACCCCAAGAAATGCAAGCTAGTGTTTGAGGAGGTGGAGTACCTGGGGTATTTGATCGGACAGGGGTACGTCAAGCCCCAGGAGAGAACGTTCACACAGTGCGTGACTGGCCTGTTCCATACACCAAGACACAGGTCAAGTCCTTCCTGGGACTGGCAGGATACTATAGCCGGTTTATCCCCAACTTTGCGGCTATAGCTTCCCCCCTCACCAATCTAACCAGGGCTCGCCTCCCGAAAACAGTGAAATGGACGGACGAGACAGAAGCGGCGTTCAACGGTCTGAAGGAAGCGCTGTGCTCCCATCCGATTCTTGTAACGCTCGATTTCCAGGTGCCGGTGGTGGTCCAGACGGACGCATGTGATACGGGACTAGGGGTCGTTCTGCTCCAGGTACACGAGGGGGAGGAGCACTCCATCATGTACATCAGCCGAAAGCTGATGCCTTGGGAAAATAAATACTCTATCGTTGAGAAAGAGTGTCTAACGGTGAAGTGGGCGCTAGACACTCTCAAGTATTACCTGCTAGGTACCCACTTCACCCTGGTCACGGACCATGCTCCCCTGGTCTGGATGGCCAGGAGAAAGGGCACGAACGATCAGGTCACCAGGTGGTTCTTGTCCCTTCAATGCTTCTCTTTTGCTGTTGTGCACGGGTCAGGGGCGAAGCATGGAAACGCGGATTCCCTATCGAGAAGGGAGACCTACGTTGCACTGATGACAGTCCCCTCCCTGACAGAGCTAATGGGGGTGGGGGGGGGGGGTGGGGGGGGTGTGGCGTACAGCAGGTCAGCCACCATGGGGAGACTCGTCGTGGCCTGGTAACAGATTGAGTATACATCCCGAGGCGATGGCTCCAGGTCTCAACGGGCTCTCCAGCCAGGACTAATTGGGGCTGATTGGGAGCCAAATGGTTGGGAGCCAAATGATATCTCTTTGTTAACAACAACTGGTGCGCGATCTCTAATATTAAGGAAGTCTCAAGGTTCTGCTCGCCTGAGCCGGAATACCTCAAGAGAGTTTTCATCTATATTTTTTGTAGCTTTTGTAACGTACAGCAGGTCAGCCACCAGGGGGAGACTCGTCGAGGCCTGGTAACAGATGGAGTGTACATCACGAGGCGATGGCTCCATGTGCTGGATGTGCCAGGTCTCAACGGGCTCTCCAGCCAGGACTAATTGGGGCTGATTGGGAGCTGGTGAGTAATCAAGGGCGGATTGCTCACCAGCTGTGCAAGGCCCATAAAGCTGCCAGAAGGGCAGCACACAGGAGGAATGGGGGAAGAAAGGGAGTTCAGTTTTGTGCCCGACAGGATACAGCCAGACCCGGAATACCAGAAGACGGCATCCCGGAGAGGGTCTCATAGGGGAGACCTATCCTTTTCATTTTGATCTATTATTTAAATAAACATCCTTGAAACTGAGCTAATCCTTCTCTGTCCGTGTCTGATATGGGTAAACGTCTTGACCAAACATCCTGGCCTGCCACACTGTCTATTTACCACCACAAACCGATGCTGGCACTAAGACCCCACTCAACAAGCTCTATAGCGCCTTAAGTAAACAAGAAAATGCTTACCCAGAGGCGGCGCTCCTATTGGTAAGGGATTTTAGAGCAATAAAACTGAAATGCATCATATCTAATTTCTACCACCATTTCACCTGTGCCAGTAGAGGCAAAAAACTCTCGCACTCCATTTGGCAAATCTAACCATAACTCTATCCTCCTAATTCCTGCTTACAAGGATAAACTCAAACAGGAAGTACCAGTGACGTGCTCAATACGGAATTGGTCCGATGAAGCGGATGCTAAGCTAGAGGACTGTTTCGCTGTCACAGACTGGAATATGTTCCGGGATTCATCCGATGGCATTGAGGAGTTTATCACATCAGTCACTGGCTTCATTAATAAGTGCATCGATGAAGTCATCCCCACAGTGACCGTACGTACATATCCCAACCAGAAGCCATGGATTACAGGCAACCTCCTCACTGAGCTAAAGGCTAGAGCTGCCGCTTTGACGAAACGGGATACAAATTCGGATGCTTGTAAGAAATCCCTCTACGCCCTTCCCATTAATTAGGCAAAGTGCCAATACAGGATTAAGATCGAATCCTACTACACTGGCTTTGACCCTCGTCGGAGGTGGCAGGGCTTGCAAACTATCATGGATTACAAAGGGAAACCCAGCCGTGCTGCCCAGTGACGTGAGCATACCAGATGAGCTAAATGCCTTCTATGCAGCGATTCTGGACCTGGTACTGGCGATCTGCATAGCAATCACACCTCTTTGACCTGCACTGGTAACCCCGTGGTCACTCCGCGGCTTGCCTTCTCCACGCCGCTTCCTCATTAGTGGCAGACTCCTCGGTGAGGAATCCTATTAGTTATCTATTTTTCCCTCTCTCTTCCCCCGTGCTCTCTCCCTCTCTCTTACACTGTTTTGCTCTTCCTCCCTCTCTTCTCACACTCTCTCATCCTTTCTCTTTTATTCTTTCACACTGTTTTGCTCTTCCTCCTCTCTTTCTCTATATCCCTCTCTCCTTCTCTACCTCTCCCTCTCTTTACTGTGGAACACCCTGACTACACACACACACACACACACACACACACACACACACACACACACACACACACACACACACACACACACACACACACACACACACACACACACACACACACACACACACACACACACACACCTCCTCCTACTCGTGTCCCCCAGTACATCGTCTGTCGTAGTTTTTGAGAGCCCTTACCCCACTCCTGTTTGGATCTAAACTGGGCTGCCCTGATCTCTGGGAAGTGGAAGATGGCCTGTGGAAACAACTAGAGAAGGGTCAAGGCCTTAACAATAACACAACAAATCACTGACTCGGTCTCTACTCTCACCGCTAGCTAACTCACTGACTCACTAGGGCAGAGGCAACCTTGAACTTCTGATTGATTTCGGCGTGATCAGATTTCAGCAGACATCCACATTTACATGAGTCTCATGTGTACATTCATGTATGCGTGATAAAACATGTAAATGAGGAAGTGTCATGTAAATATACTTTGAAATGTACTTCACTTGGAATGAACGATATGACTTTGCTATGTGATTTGTATACTAATTGTTGTGCATTTTATTACAAACAAGCCTGTTTATGATGGACACATCTAAAAATCATTAAAAAAAGTGAATTACCTGAAAGACAATGACCATACTATGAGTCAGATCTGACTGAATACAAATCCCCATCGCCATTATTACCTTTATGAATCAATACAAAAATCAACAAATCAGACAATTACACAATTAATTTAAGTGTTACCTGCAAACACCCTAGAGCTACATGATGCAATCCAGACCAAATTAGACCAATTACAATGCTAGGTTTTCTTCCCCCAGTGTCAGTCCTGTAATTAAAAAATTCTGCTCCACAATTTGTTCTAATTGAAATTGTCAGGAACAAGCGTCTGGCACAACACAGTGTGGCTAACTGTGGCGTACTACAATGGCTGGTGTGAGGAATGCATTAGCCAGCAGGACAACAGTGTGTGCGTGTGTGTGTGTGCGTGCGTGTGTGTGCGTGCGTGTGTGTGCGTGCGTGTGTGCAGAAACGCATGGGTGTAATCAGAACATATAAAGGAGGGATGAGATGATGGTTGAAAAGATAGGGAGGTGTGGTGTCTGCTTCCGAAAGCACAAATGCAAAACAGTCAATTCCTTTTACTGTGGAAATTAGAACCTACAAACATGCAATTAACAACTTGTTAATACACCTTACATAAATGTTGCATCCTGCACAAGATAGACTGAAGAAGAGAAATGTTCATAGCTAATAGAATACACAGAACAAATTGGATAGAATTCATGGAAGAATGTTGTTAATAGAACATGGAAAAACATCAGTTAGATGGTTCCAGGTCCACTCCTGTCCAACACTTGTGTCCATACACCACAGCTGGCCACCCCTCTGTCACACACACACACACACACACACACACACACACACACACACACACACGCGCGCGCACACACACACACACACACACACACACACACACACACACACACACACACACACACACACACACACACACACACACACACACACACACACACACACACACACACACACACACACACACACACACACACACAGAGGTTAAACGCACATGGCCATTATTCAATCCAGCACTTGGTCATCCAGTTAATGACCTTGGGGAGAGACAGTCAGGCTGGGGGACAGAAGGGACAAGAGGCTCTGGCTCCCCAGACATGACAGGGACCAGACGGGATAAAGAGACAGGGAGGGGGCCACTCTGGGATGGGATGGAGCTGAACAACCCTACTGCTTAAGTGGCTGAACTGCCAGGGTCAGTGTAGTATGTGTGCCTGGACATGCCAGTGTGACTTGTGTGTGTGTGTGTGTGTGTGTGTGTGTGTGTGTGTGTGTGTGTGTGTGTGTGTGTGTGTGTGTGTGTGTGTGTGTGTGTGTGTGTGTGTGTGTGTGTGTGTGTGTGTGTGTGTGTGTGTGTGTGTGTGTGTGTGTGTGTGTGTGACATAAGCTGACATAAAGCATGCACAGTGCACGAGTAGAACAGAGTACAGCAGCTTCGACAGTAGTCTGGTTTGAGGTTACAGGGAAAACCATCATGTTGAGATTTCCGCTGGGGCGAAAAGGGTCAATATCAGGGGATATCTGTATCTATATATGTCTGGATATCTGCTATTTTATTAGATATAAGGAGTAAACATTTTCCAGATACACATGTCCTTAATTTCATATACGGAGCTACGTAGGATATTCTCCGTAATGGGACAGTTTCTACATGCATCCAATCTGAACCTCTGAAATCTCCCTGCTACCGTATGAGTCTAGGGAGATATCTGGGGTGAGATATGTTCAAGACAAGCACCTGATGCACTTACATATTTGTATAATAGTCTAACTCCGGAAAGGAAATGTGTCAACATGTTGACCTATCTAAGCCTTTATACTTTTAAGCATGAACAAATTCACATATTTTCAGAAATGTATCATATCTGTAGTCAGTGCCTGATCATTTTTGTATCAGTTTTTCTTAGAAAATTCATAATTTCAAGACATATCGAGACTAGGTAGCCTAGTGGTTGGAGTGTTGGACTTGTAACTGAAAGGTTGCAAGATCAAATCCCTGTGCTGACAAGGTAAAAAAACAGTTGTTCTGCCCCTGAACAAAGCAGTTAACCCTCTCTTCCTAGGCTGTCATTGAAAATAAGAATTTGTTCTAAACTGACTTGCATAGTTAATAAAAAAAAATATTCATCCTTATCTGATTGAAAATGGGCTAAATCCAACTAAGGAAATGTCAAATTATGTAACCTATTTTTGGTGCCAAAAATCATTGTGCTTCTTCACATCAAGGTGACACACTATCTGAGCATACATTTGCACCATATTCAGTAGTAGGCTATACAAGGCACAGAAAGGCAAGCATCGTCATATTGAATCCAAATTGCTATCTCTGTTTAAAAAAATGCAGTATAGCAAATACAGAGCTACAGTCACAACCCGTTTTTTTAGTAAAGATGCAAACGTAGGACCATCTTTGCTAAAAATGTCCATTTATTTACTTAACAGGAAGTTAAAGTTGAACACCCCCAATACCCCTGTCTGCCCTGTTTGTTATGAACGATGGATGCGATGGGTGCATATTGGGTTGTCAGCGGTGGTCCCTCGCAGTCCAGACCCAACATGGTGGTAGTGTTGGTCTGTGATACACTCCAAATTGTCAATGCATAAAACATGAATCATGTCGATATTGCAAGAAAATATTGTCATTTCACATAACCATACCGCAAGGTAGCTAGCTACTCTACCTGCTTCATTCGTAATTAAAAAACTAACTGGGACAAGCTAGCTAGCTAGCTAGCAAGAACGATGTGGATTTAATATTTGTCAAATTATTGAGCATGTTCTCAAAACTCAAATGAGAATCAGAAATTGTGACTATTTGGCATATCAAAAATCATGTCAAGATCCTAAGTCAAGAGCATATGCATTGGATGTGTTGAGAAAATATACAGTACCTTCAGAAAATATTCACTCCCCTTGACTTTTTCCACATTTTGATGCGTTAAAGTACATGGATAAAATTGTCACTGGCCTACACACAAAACCCCATAATGTCAAAGCGGAATTATGTTTTTCAAAATGTTTACAAATTAACAATGAAAAGCTGAAATGTCTTGAGTCAATAAGTATTCAAACCTTTTGTTATGGCAAGCGTAAATAAGTTATGGAGTAAAAATGTGCTTAACAAGTCACATAATAAGTTGCATGGACTTACTCTGTGTGCAATAATAGTGTTTAACATGATTTTTGAATTACTACCTCATCTCTGTACCCCACACATACAATTATCTATATGGTCCCTCAGTCGAGCAGTGAATTTTAAACACGGATTCAACCACAAAGACCAGGGAGGTTTTCCAGTGCCTCGCAAAGGAGGATAGATGAGTACAATTAAATAATAATCAGACACTGCATATCTGTAAGTCTCTAAGAGCTTTCCACACCTGTATTGTGCAACATTTGCTAATTATTATTATTTTTTATTCTCTAAGCTCTGTGAAATTTGTTGTTGATCATTGCTAGACAACCATTTTCAGGTCTTGCCGTAGATTGTCAAGCAGATTTAAGTGAAAACTGTAACTCGGCCACTCAGGAACATTCACCATCTTCTTGGTAAGCAACTCCAGTGTAGATTTGGCCTTGTGTTTTAGATTATTGTCCTGCTGAAAGGTGAATTCATCTCCCATTGTCTGGTGGAAAGCAGACTGAACAAGCTTTTCCTCTAGCATTTTTACCTCCATTACATTTATATATTCATCCTGAAAAATTCCCCAGTCCTTACCGATTGCAAGCATACCCACATTGTTTGCAGAAAACAGGATCCCCATTATAGTGAAGGGGAAAATGGCAATCGTTGTGGTCAATTTTATGTAAATAAATACACATTTTAAAGACAATCAGGGTACCAATAATTGCTTCTATTACACCAGATGTATGTCCTTGATCCAATAATTTTTTAAATCACCCACAGAAGAAGTTATATTTATTTATTTAATTTTTATTTATCCAGGTAAGTTGACTGAGAACACGTTCTCATTTGCAGCAATGACCTGGGGAATAGTTACAGGGGAGAGGAGGGGGATGAATGAGCCAATTGGAAACTGGGGATTATTAGGTGACCATGATGGTTTGAGGGCCAGATTGGGAATTTAGCCAGGACACCGGGGTTAACACCCCTACTCTTACAATAAGTGACATGGGATCTTTAATGACCTCAGAGAGTCAGGACACCCATTTAACGTCCCATCCAAAAGACAGCAACCTACACAGGGCAATGTCCCCAATCACTGCCCTGGGGCATTGGGATATTGTTTTAGACCAGAGGAAAGAGTGCCTCCTACTGGCCCTCCAACACCACTCCCAGCAGCATCTGGTCTCCCATCCAGGGACTGACCAGGACCAACCCGGCTTAGCTTCGGAAGCAAGCCAGTAGTGGGGTGCAGGGTGGTATGCTGCTGGCTAAGGATAATTGTGTTGTTAACGGCAGCCTGCTATCATCAAGGCAAAGGGTGGCTACTTTGAAGAATCTAAAATCTAAAATCTGAAATCTAAAATATGTTTTGATTTGTTTATCACTTTTTTGGTTACTACATGATTCCATATGTGTTATTTCATAGTTTTGATGTCTTCACTATTATCCCACAATAGAGAAAAACCTTTGAATGATTAGGTTTGTCCAAACTTTTGACTGGTACTGTACATGGAACGGATGCTTCTCCCTGTCACGGATGCCATGGTTGCCCTTACTTAGTCTAAAGATGTAATCCGGAGACAGGTGTTTTCTCAATCTCCTTAGCTATCATACTCTAATTCCACTGATTTCAAGTCTTGGTCCTCCAAGTGGAGAGCAACACATGCAGTTCTAGTACGCAATATATAAAAGAAAGTCGCGTTAGACAGGATTACCTACACATACTGACCAGCTCAAATAGACAGAAGCGTGCTACTTGGCAGACCAATCCGAACTCATCTCTCGTCATGTCCAGTCCACTCATTATCTCAGCCAATCATGGCTAGCGGGAAGGTTAATGTATTTTTCTGTGGCTAAACCAACTAGGCTCGTAATTTAACAGTTGTATTCGTATTTACAGATGGCATACAAGTTTGCTATTAAGGCTCATGAAAGTTCACATGTTCCAGAAGGAATTTCTGCCATAAAAACGCATTTTGATTTTAAAAAACGTTCATACGGCTCTCCTGTGTAGTTGTGATGCGTGACATACGCCTAGTTTCCTGTAACGAGTCACATATGCTAAGCCATGTGGTCCATCTCAATGATAGGCTATACAGGAAGCCACTTTAAAGTATTGCTCTGTAGTCATTTCTAATTTTTATATGAGAAGACTGCTACAGTGCTGTAACTAGTCTGTCTCGCCATGTGGTAGATGCATGCTAGCGGCCACAGCTGTAGTGTGCATTGTCCCTGAATGGCAGCAACTGTCTGCCCCGTTGTGTACTCTCATTATCACACTCCCAGCTCTCCACATAGGGAATATGGCTGACAGTCACATATGGTGAGTGACTATTGGTGAGTGACTGTTGGAATGCACCCAGGGGGTGAAGATAATGTTGTCACCTATCCTTAGTTTCTGTGCAGATAAGGGAAAGAGACAAGAAGAGGAAGCCAGCTCAGATTATTGAGCTGCACCCAGGGCATACAGTATTTACCTAGTCAATGAAGTGAACTGACGAGACATTCTCTGTGACAGTACAGCCACATACGGCCCTGTTGAGTGCTGTGCTGCAGTGCTGGAGCTGTAGCTGTGGTTTTGAGGGAGATGCCATGTTCTAAGTACAGATAGGCACAGCTGTGACGCGCTGGCATACGCTCCGCGCTGTTCTGCTCTGCTCTGGGTCACCCTCCCCTGGGCCTGGCGTGGCTAAACGCTGCAGCTGTGGCGAACCTCTGCCACACATACATACACACACACTCCACCATCTCCAGGGATGGCCCACCTCCGTCTGTGGATCCAGTGGAAAACAAACTACCATCCGCCAGCAGCATATGCCCTCTTCTAACGGAACATATTTTGGGGGGCTATTCGGCCCTGTTGGTTTGTGTTTGGAGCGGGATATATTTGTAAGTACTTGCAATTCCGTCATTTTCCATTTTCTCCCTTTTTCTCATTGTTGTTAGCTACTCGTTTTAGTTTTACTTTGGCCCATGTCCTTGCCAGTGGTATAGTGTGGATATGTTAGAGAAGATTAATATTCAATATTACACTGAGTTAGAATCACAGAAGCCTGGATGTGGTATTTTTTGGTCCACTGTTGCATATAGAAAACCTGGAGAATTAAAGTGTCCTTTATAATGTATTTCTATTGGTCCAATGCTTTAATGTATTTGACATGAATACATTTTATTTGACATGAAACATTCCAACGTATTATATCAGAGCCAAGGAATATAAATATCAAAGACTTTTTCTTTGTTTTGTTTTGTTTAGTAATCTCTCTATCGTCTCTCTCTCTCTCTCTCTCTCTCTCTCTCTCTCTCTCTTCCGCTCTCATACTGATGTAACATAGGAATAGACACACATGACTCTTCCATGTATGCTGAGAGACAAAACGCACCAGTTTTATGTTTGAACAATGGCAACACACTCTAAACCAGCATTCACTCTTCCTCCTCTTATCTCTTCAACTCCTTTCCTCCTCTCCTCCTCTCCATAAACTCCTCCCAGCCCTAAACGAGTGGCAAAATATCTTAACAGACCAGGCTAACTCAAAGGATCTTCTCAAGTGTAGCCAAGACAACTGAGCATATCATACATTTCTTCTTGACATTGAAAACAAGTGAGGTAGAGCAAGGGGGGAAGGGGGGAAGGGGGTTGAGAGGAGGAGAGAAAGTGAGGAAGAGCGAAGGAGATTATCTAGGCTCTCTTATTGACTGTCTCCGCCCCTCCCCCGCCCCCTTTCTGTCTCTCTTTCACTCTCTCTGTCACCCCCTTTTCTTACTCTCTCTCTCCGTCATCCATGTGTTGTTCTCAGATCAGTACAACACACAGCTCTGTTTCTGTTTCTCTCCAGAGAGCCTCCCCCTCTGTTTTGTTAAGTCTAAGGGAGCATGTGCTGTGGTGTGTTGTGTGCTGGAGATGTGTTGTGTTATGTGTTGTGGGGTGTATAATGTGCATGTCTGCTGTGTGAATTGGTGATCCCAACGAGGGACATGACAGCGACTGCACATATTATGTACGTGTGTGTTTGACATGAGATATGTATAGCAGTGCATGTGTGCTATCTCTCTGTGCACTGTACATGTTTTCATATCCGTATGTGAGCCACCGTGTATGTTTACGCGCGTGTATTCCTGTCCTGCTGTTTGTGTGATGATTTGCAACAGTGAATCGGGAATTGTGTAGTTCTGACTATGCTCTTTAAGAGGTGGTCTAGTTCAGTGGAGGCTGCTGAGGGGAGAACGACTCATAATAATGTCCGGAACAGAGCAAATGGAATGACATCAAACACCTGAAAACCATGCGTTTGATGTATTTGATACCATTCCACTGATTCCAGTCCAGTCATTACCACGAGCCCGTCCTCCGGAATTAAGGTGCCACCAACAACCTCTGGTCTAGTTACAACCAAATAGTTAACGTTTATTTGACGATCCCTTTGAAAACGGCACGCAGTTGTCAATGGTTTTAGCGGAGCTGCGGGTCTCGTTGCCCCCCAGCAGGCAAAGCGAATGCTCTGCACCTTAGTGTGACGTTTTATTGATAACAACATGAATACATCTTCCAAGTTGCCATCTGGACCAAAACAAACAGATGAATGACTACTGACTCACAGCTTGTCACTGGATGTTTGGCGTACTGTTACTTGGCAGGATACATAGTAAGACACATAGTAGAAAGACGAAAGCCTGTCAATACGCATCAATATCTACAGTCTCCAAGTGACCAAGTGACCACCCTATAATAGGTAACCAGGAGACAAACAACTAATCTAATTCAACTCGGTCTTCATTGATCAACACTGTTGCTATCCTGGTAACAAAATGGCTACCTCAAATCTCCATGCAACATTGCCCACATGAACAAAATACTAGAATACCACAGTACTTACTAGAGAATGATGTAGTAAACTGTTTAATTCTATACTACACACTGTGGTATACCTCAATCATGTATTGTACTTACTATAAAATGTTGTTACATAATGTAGAATACTATAGTAAATACTACAGTATACTACAGACCGCAAAAACACTACAGTAAATACTACAGTAATGTCCTCCCCATATCTCAATTTGTGCCACCCATAAGTGAGAAACCTACATACCATGTATGGACCATATATTTTGTTCCTTACAGGTTATAGAAAAGAGCAGAAGAACATTCAGACCTCAGTTCTACAGACCTACCTACCTACCGGTTATGTACATTTGCTCTTGGAGTATTTTGTCCAGTAGGTTTCCTCACGGGCAAAGCCCCCACTGCTATGTCAAATATAATAAAACAAAAACAATATAGTAAATACTACAGTAATGTCTGCTTAAACACTACAGTATACTACAGTCCCAAAAAACACTACAGTAAATACAAAATTATTCACTGTAGTGTTTTTGCAGACTTCAAAAAAAAAACATTACACAAATTATACTACAGTAAAGTCCACAGAAACACTACAGTATTTAACCATAGTATACTATAGTATTTTTTCATGTGGGCACCTACACATATACTGTAACTAATTCAACTCAAAGTCTGATGAATACATACACATACACTACACCTGCTCATCGAACGTCTCATTCTAAAATCATGGGCATTAACATGGAGTTGGCCCCCCTTTGTTGCTATAACAGCCCCCACTCTAATGGGAAGGCTTTCCACTAGATGTTGGAACATTGCTGTGGGACTTCCTTTCAGCCACAAGAGCATTTGTGAGGTCGGGCATTGATGTTGGACGATTAGGCCTGGCTCGCAGTCGGCTTTCCAATGGAGTTGAAGTACGTTGAAGTAAGGGCTCTGTGCAGGCCAGTCAAGTTCTTCCATGCCGATCTCGACAAACCATTTCAAATAAAACTGTGAAGGACCTCGGCGTCACTCTGGACCCTGATCTCTCTTTTGACGAACATATCAAGACTGTTTCAAGGACAGCTTTTTTCCATCTACGTAACATTGCAAAAATCTGAAACTTTCTGTCCAAAAATTATGCAGAAAAATTCATCCATGCTTTTGTCACTTCTAGGTTAGACTACTGCAATTATCTAGTTTATCTACTAAATAAACTTCAGTTAGGGCTAAACACGGCTGCTAGAATCTTGACTAGAACCAACATTTTTTTATCACACTGGCTTCCTGTTAAGGCTAGGGCTGATTTAAAGGTTTTATTCCTAACCTACAAAGCATTGCATGGGCTTGCTCCTACCTATCGTTCAGATTTGGTCCTGCCGTACATCCCTACACGAACTCTACAGTCACAAGACGCAGGCCTCCTTACTGTCCCTAGAATTTCTAAGCAAACAAACAGCTGGAGGCAGGGCTTTCTCCTATAGAGCTTCATTTTTATGGTATGGTCTGCCTATCCATGTGAGAGAAGCAAACTCGGGTCTCGACCTTTAAGTCTTTATTGAAGACTCATCTCTTCAGTAGGTCCTATGATTGAGTGTCGTCTGGCCTAGGAGTGTGAAGGTGAACGGAAAGGCACCGGAGCAACAAACCGCCCTTGCTGTCTCTGCCTGGCCGATTCTCTGCCTCAAACCCTAATGCAGGGACTGAGTCACTGGCTTACTTGTGCTCTTCCATGCCGTCCCTAGGAGGGGTGCATTAGTGACGTGATCTTCCTGTCCGGGTTTTGCCCACCCTTGGGTTCATGCCGTGGGGGAGATCATCGTGGGCTATACTCAGCCTTGTCTCAGGATAGAAAGTAGGTGGTTGAAGATATCCCTCTAGATATCTGTCCTGTCCGGGGGTATCGTCGGACGGGGCCACAGTGTCTCCTGACCCCTCCTGTCTCAGCCTCCAGTATTTATGCTGCAATAGTTTATGTGTCAGGGGGCTAGGGTCAGTCTGGTATATATATCTGGAGTATTTCTCCAGTCTTATCCGGTGTGAATCTAATCTCTCTCTCTCTCTCTCTCTGGACCTGAGCCCTAGGACCACCTGGCCTGATGACTCCTTGCTGTCCCCAGTCCACCTGGTCATGCTGCTGCTCCAGTTTCAACTGTTCTGCCTGCGCCTATGGAACCCTGACCTGTTCGGACATGCTACCTTGTCCCAGACCTGCTGTTTTCAACTCTCTAGAGACAGCAGGTGCAGTAGAGATACTCTGAATGATCGGCTATGAAAAGCCAACTGACATTTACTCCTGAGGTACTGACCTGTTGCACCCTCTACAACCACTGTGATTATTATTATTTGACCCTGCTGTGCACAGGGGCATTTTTATTTATTTAACTAGGTAAGTCAGTTAAGAACAAATTCTTATTTACAATGACAGCATAGGAACAGTGGGTTAACTGCCTTGTTCAGGGGCAGAACAACAGATTTGTACCTTGTCAGTTCAGGGATTCGATCTAGCAACCTTTCAGTTACTAGTCCAACACTGTAACCACTAGGCTACCTGTCACCCCAGCATCGTCATCCTGAAACAGGAAAGGGCCTCCCTGAAACTGTTGCCACGAAGTTGGAAGTACAGAATTGTCTAGATTGTCATTGTATGCTGTGGAGTTAAGATTTCCCTTCCCTGGAACTAAGGGGCCTAGCACGAACCATGAAAAATAGCCCATTATTCCTCCTCCACCAAAATTTACAGTTGGCACTATGCATTTGGGCAGGAAGCGTTCTCCTGGCATCCGGCAAACCAAGATTTGTCCGTTGGACTGCCAGATGGTGAAGCATGATTCATCACTCCAGAGAACGCGTTTCCACTATTCCAGAGTCCAATTGTGGCAAGCTTTACATCACTCCAGCCAACACTGATCTTAGGCTTGTGTGCGGCTGCTCAGCCCGTGTCATGAAACTCCCGTCGAGCAGTTCTTGTGCTGACGTTGCTTCTAGAGGCAGTTTGGAACTCAGTAGAGAGCGCTGCAACCGAGGACAGACCATTTTTACGCGCTTCAGCACTCAGCTGTCCTGTTCTGTGAGCTTGTATGGCCTACCACCTCGCGGCTGAGCCATTGTTGCTCCTAGACGTTTCCACTTCACAATAACAGCACTTACACTTGACTAGGGCAGCTCTAGCAGGGAGTATAATTTGAATAACTAACTTTTTGGAAAGGTGACATCCTATGATGGTGCCATGTTGAAAGTCACTGAGCTCTCCAGTAAAACCATTCTACTGTCAATGTTTGTCTATGGAGATTGCTTGAAATAGCCAAATCTACTAATTTGAATGGGTGTCCACATACTTTTGTATATATAGTGTACGTACTGGCGTGTGCACACACACACACACACACACACCCATACACCACTCCAATACTCTTTTCTGCTTTGCATTAAACCAATAATCTGACAGAGAGAGAGAGATAGAGATATACCCCCTGATGGGTAAGACTATGACAATGAAGCACAGGGAGCCGAGCCAAACTTGTATATTTCACTCCGATCGTGCAATTCAAAGAGACCATAAATAAAATCTAATGACAATGTTGCACTTTTACGTCCAATTGAACACAATTACAGTCGCTCAGCTTCTGGCTGATTTGGCGTCAGCCATGATGTATCATCTCAGAGCCCACAGTCACCAGGGTGGCTCACAACACCTCAGCAAGGCATTGAGGATTGCGACGGGGCGGAGTAGGCTCGGTTTCTATGTATAGTTACCACTCCCCTCCCTTGGGGTAAGGGGAACACTGGCACAGCAAGAGCCAGGAAAGAGAGAATGTCAGATTGAAGGAGGGAAGGAACGAGGGAGGGAGGTTGGATGTTTTCTTTCGGCTGAGGGAGCATGCCAGTGTTCCAGTTCACTCACTCGCAACAGAATACACACAACAAAAACATGCACACACTCATACACACACTCCTAAAACTCACAATACTCTGCGATGTCTGGCCTCAGTTTGACCCCTGGCCTGCATCTCAGTGTCATGTTCATAGAGTGTGTGTGCTTCTCTGTGTGTGTGTGATGCCTGTGGTGGCATCTAAACGGGACAGCACATCAGTGAGACAAAGGTCCCGTTTCTCTGGGCTGCTAATCGTCTGACTCACCTTCACACAGCTCCTTAGGGAAGGAGGAATAGAGGGATGGAGCAATAGATGGATGGAGGGATGGCACAGAGGACTAGTCAAGGGGAAAGGCAGAGGGAAATCAGACTGAACGACTAGGATAATAAAAGTAGAGAGAAAGAGAGAGTAAAAAGGGGAGAGGAGAGAAAAAGGAATAGGGAGAGGAGGAAAGGAGAAGGGAGAATAGAATCACTGCGTCCTGTTGTGTCCCTGTGTTTAAATATGTTATGATATCTTACCTTTAAAAAATATTTAAGGACCACTAAGGAGTGTTATTCATCGAGACCTGCACCTCAGTGTGAGTGTGGCCCAAGGATATACCTCAAGACTGTGCTGCTCCCTCTGTCTCTTTGAGGTGCTGGGTGTACGAATAAACCAGAAGGCCCAAAAATTGGCCGGAATTATTAAGAGGGCGAAGGGCAAAGAGAAGCCTGATCATAACCAGAGATCAGTCCACAAATCAGCCGTCCATGTGTCTTTGAGATGCTGACGAGTGTTACACAAACAACATAGCATATTATGCTGGTTTGCAGAACTGATCGCATTGTAAATTCCTTTGTTGTCCAAAGGATCTGGGTTAGTTATTGCTGGAACCGTTGTTCTTGAGAAGACCAGTAAAGGCATAAGCTGACGCTCACCCAAAAATGTTTTGTAGAGTTTGTGGACTGGGGTGGTCTAGCAGTCTACTGCTGCATGCCAGCATGGGTTGCTCTTTCAACCAAAATGTCCCTTACTTTTCTTCTTTACCTCTTTACCTCTCTCTGTCCTATCCAATAAGCAATCAAATACATAGGGAGTGGGACTACTACTCCACTGCTCCAAAAAATAATTCCACCAGCTAGTGAGAAACGTGCATCGCTGGGTATGCTACTTCTGTGGTTTTAAATTATTTGGTGTTTGCGTTCTGTAACGTCAAGAAGGAAGTTCAAACAACCCTTTTGTTTTTGTGAGAAGAGAATTCTCTCTTCACGGCCCTGAAAAGGATGAGTCTCATTGCCATTCAGTGAGTGTGTGTGCGCATGTGTATGTGTGTGTGGATGCGTGTGTGTGTGTGTGCATGCTTGCATGTGTATGCACGCCTGCACGCTCATATGTGTGTGTGTGTGTGTGTGTGTGTGTGTGTGTGTAGGTGTGGGTGGGTGTGTGTGTTTGTATGATTGCCAGTCCGGTCACCTCCGTTGAAGCCCTAGAGCAGTGAGGGGATTGGGCCTGTCAAAGTGCTGCTGTTGGAAAAGCATTTCTTGTGCGGATATACTCCCAGGTTTGCTGTGTAGGTCTATGTGCCAATTTATCTCAAGAACTGAACCTTTCAGATTGCATTGGGCCCTATGTCTCAGGAATCTGGACCCTCCAGGATTCAACATCAACAACGCAAACAGAAACTATAGCTCGTCCATTTTCTGCAGCACTGCTAAGGACCAGAAATGACTCTGTGTGTAAAGCAACCATCCAAACATCTGAGATCTAGGAGCTGTTTTACTCAACCGGATGAACCTATTGATTTTAACCAAGCTTTTCCTGTAGGACGGGCGTGAATTATAAAGCACACAAAAAAAAGAAACCCAAAAAATCCCTTGTAGGATTTTTTATAAAGCACACATGTCGAGGAAGAAGCTCAAAGGATCCCAAACCATTTGGACTGGTGAAACTGTACGAGATTTAAACAGAGAAGCAAAATCTTTAAATCTCACCCAAACTCCCCTCCATCCACTACTCACAACACATCACCTTATCGACCCACCCCTGTCCTGTCCTCCATACCCCCTCTGAGCCTCCTCCACACACACACACACACACACACACACAAACTTTCTCTGTTTGAGCCACAGAGTGATGTCTAAGCACTGGCCTTTTGAGCTGCAGGATGTTTCTGGACCAACCACTGTGTCTAAAGGTTAGGGTTAAAGGTCAACCACTATGCCTTAATGTTAGGGTTAAAGGTCAGAGGTTAAAAGTCATGCTGCTCCATGTCAGACACCATGACGGGACCTGACTGAACCTCCTTGGTGACTATATCCCTGGTGTTTGTTCAAGGGCCTCCAGGCCCTAACTCTCTTTACCTGTCTCTCCCTACACCTCAGCCACAGTCTCTCTTTCTTTCTTTCCCTTCCTCCATCTCTTTCCCTCTCAGGGCCTTAGGCCCCCACAGAGCGGCAGTAGTGTCCACCCCCCCTCAACTTTCCTACAATGCACCACAACAACAGTGTGAAATTTAATTGGACACCTGCACCCAAAGAGCACCAAAAATAGCCCTCCCTGTTTTCAACGCTGCGAGGAAAGAGGATGAGGTAGAGAGAGAGAAAGAGAGCGAGAGAGAGCGAGAGAAAGAGAGAGGAGAGGACAGCGAGAGAGAGAGAGAGACAGAGGAGGGACATGCAGAGGAGAGAGAGAGAGAGTGAGAGTAAGAGGGCAACACAGCATAGCGTATCATCATCACCCCCCTTTTGTGTTAGAACGGAAGATGTTTTCTTATTAGTCCTGGCACAGAAAAACCACCCCCCAAGGAAGGCCAGTTTGGATTTGGCTTCACATCAGTGTTGTGTTCGAGACCACCTAAAGCGAGACAGATTCAAGACCAAGACCGGAGCAAATTTTGTCAAATCACCACCATAATATGAGTATTTCTTTGTTCATATTTCAGAACAACATATGGATCCTTTAGAGATTGAAAATAGTGAAAAATTGCATTCTGAGGGAAATAGAACCACTCTACAAATTATTACTAACCTAAACACAGTGGGGAACAATGGGTCTTCTACGCCTTCATAGAAAGGCTAAGGATTTATAAAATAATAATTAGAATTATATAATAATAATTAGAATGATATTATTATTTTCAATGATGTTCTGATTTAATCTCTTCAGTTGTTGTTGGAAAGGAAAGGGTTAACACCGAAGAGAACAAAAGATCCAATCAGGATTTTTCTTTGCCGATCTCTGGTGAGATAAATCTAGATAGCTAAGTCAGCCATTGGCTAGGCCATCAGAACCTGGATGAAGGCATCTGCCATGCAACTGTATTTGGTGTTGTCAAAGAAGATATTGCTGCAATTTTTTTTGCTTCTTCCTTATAGCCAATCAAAGCTACAGTAGGCATTTATACAAACAAGCCATTTGCCAAACGGCCCTGCCATTATTCACTTTGTGTAACGGCTGTCGTATAGATGGACCAAGGCGCAGCGTGTTGAGTGCTCATAATTACTGTTTATTAAACTCAGAACACTAAAGAAAATAACAAAGAGAAAACGATCAGCTAACAGTTCTGTCAGGTACTGAAGTCTACACAGAACACAACTAAACAGAATACAACTGCCCACGAACACAATAGAAAAAACCCCAACTTAAATATGATCTCCCATTAGAGACAATGCGAACCAGTTGCCTCTAATTGGAGATCATCCAAAAAACTCCAACATAGAAATAGAAAACTAGAACTAGGGTCAGGACGTGACACTTTGAACTGGACTGTGTGTTTAAAGGCAGTTGCAACAGCGCGACTTTCGATCATTAGAACGCATTCAACAAAAGCCACAAAATACACCTGAATGGATTTCTGCAAATATGTAAACACAATGGGAGTCCTCTTATATTTGGGAACTTTACAGTCCTATTGATCAAAAAAACATGAAAAGGTAGGCTCTCTCTCCCTCAGTTACGCACTTGAACAACAACAGATCAACAACTAATGCTAGTCAGAGCAAGATGAGCTAAAATCTAACGAAGGAACATTAAATAAACCCTCTCAAACCTTTTCAGCTAGTTGGCCATCAAAATTGCATTGACAAACGATGGGGAATTGTAGCCTTGTCGTTCTGCAGCTTGCCTGCCAATGCATGCTTGTCCTACCAAGCACCCAAGCTAAATGGCTAAAATTGGCTAGCTTGCTAGCTAGCTACTTCCGGTCCTAGGAATTTAACAACCGGTCATAAACTTCCTCTCTCTCTGCACTGCAATATGGAGATGGAAAATAATCCCTCTAAATGTTGTTCTGCTAATATGATTAAATATTTAACTATTTGTGAGAAGATGAAATGTGAATTTAGCCTTCTAAATGAGAACTGTTTTTCATGTAAAGTTTTACCCAGTCAATAACCACGCCCACGTGAGCACAGACATTATGCCAAAGGATGGAATGCCCCTTTGACCAGAGTGCTTATAAAGGACTCCTAACGAAATTTACATTAGACCAGTACATTGCCGGGTTGCTACTGGCGTGTAAAATGGTTTAAAACTACCAGACCAGACAGTGTGGAGCGGTGGCTACACGGCTGAGAAATGGTTTAAAACTAACAACCAGCAACGTACAGCATGAGCTGAACTTGACAAATGGTTCTAAAACTACAAGACCCTCTGAAACTCGATGAGTGCAGCTCTGAGCCTGCAGCTCTGCAAAGTTCTAGTAATCTAGAACTTTGACCAAAGACACGAGGAAGATCTTTTCAAATGACCATTGGTACATCTGCTGTATCCATTTTAACAGACACTTCCAGAACAAATGAAACCTACTACAACTACAAAAGACACGAGGGAGATCCCATTAGAACGACCATTGGAATGTCTGAAGGATCCAGTCTAACGAATATCCTGAGACTTAAACAACCAGAGAATTTTTGTCGAATTACTCCCTGTAGACGGACCAGGGGATTTCAACAGAGGAGACGGCAAAGACCTACAAGCGTAAATATGTACGTTGCATTTCTAAATCCAAATGTGTGGTTGTTAGGGTGCTAAATATCCATGCTTATGATAAGTGTAATATTCAACTGTATGTACGATAGTTGAATTCCTTTGCCTCTCCTCCTGCTCTTTTGTTCCCCACCCCCTTTCATTGTGTAACCATCCGTCATATTGGGTTAGTCCACTAGGGACTTTTCATTGCATCATGTTAATATTCAATACTATACTGTGTGTGTGTTTATGTACTTCTGTGTGATTATTTCATTAGTTAGTAAATAAATAATTAAGCCAATTTGTGTAAGCTGATTCATCATGGAGACTAGGGTTCGTGCAGATTTAGAGGATATTACGACGTTCAGAATGAGACTGAAATAGGAGCAAATGATTTGATGGATGTATATCGAGATATTATATCCAGAATTTGACCAGTTTATTATTGGATGCACTGTTCAGACATTCACAGAAGTAGCTACAGCATAACACAATCATCCAAACTGGTAAATGTAGGCTACATTTGTCCTAGCTCTAACTGAGGAAAGATTGACATAACACAAGCGGTCATATTTTTATAACTCTCGGCGGACAGAAACTACAATATGATTTAGCTAATAGAAATTACTATTTATAATTAATCACATCACGGGTGAGCTCACCATTGATTGAGTAAAACACTTTCTAGAAATCGAAAGTAATCCGACGACGGGTAGTTTGTGCGCGCCACCATGTTTGTTTTTTCGCGTCAACCAAAGATAATAAGAGGAGACAAGATGAGTTTGGTCTGTTTGCAGTATACATGTTGAAGGGGGTGTGTCGTCTACAGTCGTTCACTTCCCTTCATCCACTTCTGGAAGTTTATCTGAAAGATGAGTGAACCATTCCTTCACCTCATTATGACATCTTTGGTCTGTCATATGTTTACGTGACAACCAGAATGCATTGTATAATGTCAACAAACATGGCACCACACATACACATAGCTGGCAAATAGCTTAGTATTAGCTCATTATAATTAGTACAACCTTCAAAAAAGTATTTTACCCACATCATAGGTGTCCATTACAATCTATGCAATAATTGGAATGCATGATTTGTCACCAGTACTTGAAAACATTAATAAAACTGTAAATACATTATGCTCCATACACACATACATACTTTATGCGCCTACAGTAGAAACGACAACATGATATACAGAAAATAAGGAACTTACTTTGATAGGAACGCAAACATGTCCAAAGTTATTATTTATGAGCAAAACAACAAGGAAGGCAATGCGAGCACCAGCCAGAAAATATTCTAATTCATGCAAGATTGAGCAAATATCTGCACACTTGATCTGCGCAAACATTGGTGAAGTGCATGGGCTCTCCTCGAAGAGAGAAGAAGAGAGAAGTTTGAAGAGAGAAGTTTGTCCGGCTCAGTAAAGCCCTCAAATCTAAATAGTCCGCAATGCTGAAATGGGCTACTTTTATGTGAATTAATGAGGAGGCGGAACACACCTCAATTCAAACTAACGTTAGAAAATATAACTTGTTAAAAAATGATTTGAAATTGACAAGTTGAAACATAGTCTATAGATAATTAGCAGGCAGCGGGTGTTAACTGTCCTATTGAGTAATAATCACATTTTGGAACAGTGAGTGCATTCTAACATCACGTGCATAAAACAACTCACGCTGAGGCGACCGTTAGAGATATTTGGAACTCACGTATGAAAAGGATAAAACCTCTTATAAAGTTTGTTTTGTATCATAAATCGGGAATTTGATATTTTGGACTGATATTATGATTGTGTTTGTTTCATGTATGCAATGAAGTTAAAACGCTGTCAGCTCCACTTTAAACTTTAGGTCACCAGTTACTTTGTGTGCTCAATGTGAAATGTTTTTTGCAATGGGAAATAAGTAATACATTTCGATTGAGAAATGCTTAATGGCTGTGTTTTTGTATTATTACTTACTGGCTTATTATGTCCGAGTTTATGGACTGCTTATCCTTTAACATCATGCTGTGTGTGACTGCTGTTTTTCCATCGGCCCTATGCAGTGGTGTAGTGGTGCCTGGAGAAGTGGATGTACTCTAAATTTGCCAAAAAGTTCCCAAACAGCCCGCTCAGCGAAGGAAAGGCACCTTGTGTGAAAAATCCTGGTTTCCTATAGATTTTTCAAATTTTCAATAAAAAAAAACAACGACAAGTCTACAACAATGCTTAAACCACATCAATCTGTTTGGGTGGACCTGTCAGGGCCTGGCTCTCCAGTGGGTGGGCCTCTGTCCACCCAGGCCCATCCATGTCTACTCCCCTGATGCAAACAGCGCATGATGACAATTGCACATCACAAATAACCTACTAATTAACACTTCAGACTACATTTGTTCAATACCTGGTTTGCATACCCATTGATGACTTAGTTAGCGTTTACTGGTAGATATTATACATTTAAATGTCTTTCCAACCTACCGGCTACCGATGTCAATCTTCTATGAGCTGCTCTAAGCCAAAACCAGTTGAGAGCTGCATACTCTTGCTGTCTGCAGATGATATTCCGCTGAAACTAGGCTATGTGTGCATCGCGCATGTGAATATATTTTACGTGCTTTGCAATTGTGTAGGCTACTTTGTGAACGATTTCTCTATTGTACTACAGAATTGATATATCGTATGCCTCCAAAACACTAACTAGATACACATCAGTAGGGATTAAGAAATTAGTATATGCAATGCCCACTGAAAATGTGGGTATACGGTTTCTACCTGCGTATAACCTCCACTACACCACTGGACCTGAGTGTTTTACAAAAAGTGACCTCTCCTACACGAGTGCGCTGGTATTACGGTTGCTGTCCTTTCAGCATCACCAACCTATCACACACTGAAGACCTATAGGTTCACAACTGTACTAACCTGTCACACACTGAAGACCTATAGGTTCACCACTGTACTAACCTGTCACACACTGAAGACCTATAGGTTCACCACTGTACTAACCTGTCACACACTGAAGACCTATAGGTTCACCACTGTACTAACCTGTCACACACTGAAGACCTATAGGTTCACCACTGTACTAACCTGTCACACACTGAAGGCCTATAGGTTCACCACTGTATGAAGACCTATAGGTTCACCACTGTACCAACCTGTCACACACTGAAGACCTATAGGTTCACCACTGTACTAACCTGTCACACACTGAAGACCTATAGCTTCACCACTGTACTAACATGTCACACACTGAAGACCTATAGGTTCACCACTGTACTAACCTGTCACACACTGAAGACCTATAGGTTCACTACTGTACTAACCTGTCACACACTGATGACCTATAGGTTCACCACTGTACTAACCTGTCACACACTGAAGACCTATAGGTTCACCACTGTACTAACCTGTCACACACTGAAGACCTATAGGTTCACCACTGTACTAACCTGTCACACACTGAAGACCTATAGGTTCACCACTGTACTAACCTGTCACACACTGAAGACCTATAGGTTCACCACTGTACTAACCTGTCACACACTGAAGACCTATAGGTTCACTACTGTACTAACCTGTCACACACTGATGACCTATAGGTTCACCACTGTACTAACCTGTCACACACTGAAGACCTATAGGTTCACCACTGTACTAACCTGTCACACACTGAAGACCTATAGGTTCACCACTGTACTAACCTGTCACACACTGAAGACCTATAGGTTCACCACTGTCCTAACCTGTCACACACTGAAGACCTATAGGTTCACCACTGTATGAAGACCTATAGGTTCACCACTGTACTAACCTGTCACACACTGAAGACCTATAGGTTCACCACTGTACTAACCTGTCACACACTGAAGACCTATAGGTTCACCACTGTCCTAACCTGTCACACACTGAAGACCTATAGGTTCACCACTGTACTAACCTGTCACACACTGAAGACCTATAGGTTCACCACTGTACTAAACTGTCACACACTGAAGACCTATAGGTTCACCACTGTACTAACCTGTCACACACTGAAGACCTATAGGTTCACCACTGTACTAACCTGTCACACACTGAAGGCCTATAGGTTCACCACTGTATGAAGACCTATAGGTTCACCACTGTACTAACCTGTCACACACTGAAGACCTATAGGTTCACCACTGTACTAACCTGTCACACACTGAAGACCTATAGGTTCACCACTGTACTAACCTGTCACACACTGAAGACCTATAGGTTCACCACTGTACTAACCTGTCACACACTGAAGACCTATAGGTTCACCACTGTACTAACCTGTCACACACTGAAGACCTATAGGTTCACCACTGTACTAACCTGTCACACACTGAAGACCTATAGGTTCACTACTGTACTAACCTGTCACACACTGAAGACCTATAGCTTCACCACTGTACTAACATGTCACACACTGAAGACCTATAGGTTCACCACTGTACTAACCTGTCACACACTGAAGACCTATAGGTTCACCACTGTACTAACCTGTCACACACTGAAGACCTATAGGTTCACCACTGTACTAACCTGTCACACACTGAAGACCTATAGGTTCACCACTGTACTAACATGTCACACACTGAAGGCCTATAGGTTCACCACTGTACTAACCTGTCACACACTGAAGACCTATAGGTTCACCACTGTACTAACCTGTCACACACTGAAGACCTATAGGTTCACCACTGTATGAAGACCTATAGGTTCACCACTGTACTAACCTGTCACACACTGAAGACCTATAGGTTCACCACTGTCCTAACCTGTCACACACTGAAGACCTATAGGTTCACCACTGTACTAACCTGTCACACACTGAAGACCTATAGGTTCACCACTGTACTAACCTGTCACACACTGAAGACCTATAGATTCACCACTGTACTAACCTGTCACACACTGAAGACCTATAGGTTCACCACTGTACTAACCTGTCACACACTGAAGACCTATAGGTTCACCACTGTACTAACCTGTCACACACTGAAGGCCTATAGGTTCACCACTGTATGAAGACCTATAGGTTCACCACTGTACTAACCTGTCACACACTGAAGACCTATAGGTTCACCACTGTACTAACATGTCACACACTGAAGGCCTATAGGTTCACCACTGTACTAACCTGTCACACACTGAAGACCTATAGGTTCACCACTGTACTAACCTGTCACACACTGAAGACCTATAGGTTCACCACTGTATGAAGACCTATAGGTTCACCACTGTACTAACCTGTCACACACTGAAGACCTATAGGTTCACCACTGTCCTAACCTGTCACACACTGAAGACCTATAGGTTCACCACTGTACTAACCTGTCACACACTGAAGACCTATAGGTTCACCACTGTACTAACCTGTCACACACTGAAGACCTATAGATTCACCACTGTACTAACCTGTCACACACTGAAGACCTATAGGTTCACCACTGTACTAACCTGTCACACACTGAAGACCTATAGGTTCACCACTGTACTAACCTGTCACACACTGAAGGCCTATAGGTTCACCACTGTATGAAGACCTATAGGTTCACCACTGTACTAACCTGTCACACACTGAAGACCTATAGGTTCACCACTGTACTAACCTGTCACACACTGAAGACCTATAGGTTCACCACTGTACTAACCTGTCACACACTGAAGACCTATAGGTTCACCACTATACTAACCTGTCACACACTGAAGACCTATAGATTCACCACTGTACTAACCTGTCACACACTGAAGACCTATAGGTTCACCACTGTACTAACCTATCACACACTGAAGACCTATAGGTTCACCACTGTACTAACCTGTCACACACTGAAGACCTATAGGTTCACCACTGTACTAACCTGTCACACACTGAAGACCTATAGATTCACCACTGTACTAACCTGTCACACACTGAAGACCTATAGCTTCACCACTGTACTAACATGTCACACACTGAAGACCTATAGGTTCATTGTCAAGCATTGTCAGAAGAATATGTATGTTTCTGGTCTGCTTGTGTTGTTGTCCTGCAGTAGCTAGCTAGCTAAATCAACCCTTTCCTATGCCATGGATGGAGATGGGGATTTGGACTTGTGGTTTTAATTGTCCATACAGGCCAATGATTATAACAGCGATTCTGATCAAAGCATAAATTCGTACAGTATATGGTGCCACTGTCCTGAGACGATTGAAGTTCAATATGTAGCCTAGATGTAGCCTAGTAGGCTCACGTTAACTAGTTAGCTAACTTAGTTGGTTCATTGTTGCCCTTGAAATTAAGTTAGGCTAACATTTTGCCAACATGAAAGAGCGGAGGATGGCATTGTTATTCAACCACTCTACAAGCAGGGTGAGTAAACATGTTTTTGTATTTACACACAATAACACAATCGTAAACCTTAACCCTTAACCTAACCCTAACTCAAAAAACCTAACCCTAAACCCAAGCCTAACCCCTAAGCTTAAAATAGCATTTGAACAAATTCAGCACCTGAAAAAAGTCCTGACTTTTCAAACTTTCATTGTTTTCCTACCTTTTCAGGACAATGTTAGGACATTGGAGTCCTGATAATGTTGGAACATTAAATAGATAGCAATGTAACATTAAATAGATAGCATTGTAATATTTTATGGATAGCATTGTAACATTGTTGATGGCATTGTAACGTTAAATAGATAGAAAGTAAGTGCTGTTGGTCAAACTAGGAGGAACACACACACACACACACACACACACACACACACACACACACACACACACACACACACACACACACACACACACACACACACACACACACACACACAGAAATCAGTACCATGGACAGCCATTGATTGGACTAAATAGCTTATGGTACCTTTAAGTTTGTTTTCACGGTATTAGACTAAGTGTTTATAGCCTAGTTGATTTAATGATGTTTAAATGTGTAAATTGAAATGGTGCTGAAATAGCAGAGGCAGTGCTCCTGTTTGCTTTGTGCTTACTTGCGATAATTATTCATTGCTCTAAATCAGTAGTTGTTTAGTAAACTGTTAACTTGCTTGACCATGTAGGTCATGTAACTGTTTGTTACATGCAATATTTGCTTTTTATACAACGGGTGGGTCTAATCCAGAATGCTGATTGGTTAAAACCGCATTCTAGCCGGTGTCTATTCCACAAGTTACCACCGGCTAAGTCTATGATGTTAAAATCCCTATTTACTCTGCTCCATCTGACTGCAAAATCCACTGTCTCATCAGCCCAGCTAGGCAATTTATAAACAATCTCCACTATAAAACGCCTCTAGACATTATCTTACATTTCCTTTTGACTAACATGTTGTTTTCAACAGAGGAGATTTGTATAAACCTTGCTGTCTCGCTCTCCGATATTTGCAACATTGTTTCAATATTCAAATTCGATCTCCAGCTGTCCCATAGTAATGAACGTGTCGGGAGTCGGGACGAGGCAGAAAGGCAGGCAGCGTTTCTCCACCAGTCTAAATCATGAATCAGCTGGCATCGTTTTTATGGATATATACAAAGAAATGTCAATGTAAAAAAGGTAAAACTGTCACGGTTGTCGTAGGATGAAGGAGCGGACCAAAGCGCAGCGTGTGTATCGTTCCACATTTTCTTTATTAAACTGTGAAACTATGCAATACATACAAATAAACTGAATGAACAAAAACAACAAACCGTGACGAAGAGTTACAACATACACTTACTCAAAATCAATCTCCCACAAACCCAGGTGGGAAAAACCACTACTTAAGTATGATCTCCAATTAGAGACAACGATGACCAGCTGCCTCTAATTGGAGATCATCCCAAACAAAGCCCAACATATAAATACAAAACTAGAACATAACAACATAGAAAATCTAAACTAGGAAAAAAACCTGTCACGCCCTGACCTACTCTACCATAGAAAATAACAGCTTTCTATGGTCAGGACGTGACAAAAACGAAACGAAGTGCGGCTAGTTTGCAGTCTATCCAGCTTAAGTTCAAAGTAATTGTGTTAGCTGTGTTGTTGGCAAGTTCCTCTGAACAACAGTGTCCTGACAAGTGAGCACATATTTTATGCCAGGCGAAACCGTGCGTCATTAGCTCATCGTTAAGGATGTATCCAAATAAATGTCACTAGAAAACAGCTTAAACAAATGCAAATGCGTCTACTTTACTGTTATTCTGGCTGCACTTTTTGACGTGAATGTAAGTTAGCCGTAGTTGGCTAGCTAGCAAGTGAGGTATAAGAATGTTGCCAACCAGCATGGCAATGGAATGCTTAGAACGAACGAATCGGTTGCATCCATAGATACAGAACAAAAAGACTGAACGACTGGGTCGTGTCTCTGGCAACTGAACTGATAGAAGGAGCGATCAGCCGGCTTGGGTAGCAACCCTAGATTTGTGTCAGGACTATATATTGTGGAAGGATGAAATAGTATGAATAAATTCATCCAAATAACCTTTTTAATTAAAATACGTCAATCATTATTTGAATATGTTGTTAACCCGTTGTATAAAAGTGATAATGTCCTCAAAGCCAGTGTTTTGGAGGATATACTGGCACAGTTTGCCAATATATCCTCCAAACACTGGTTTCTCGGGCATTATCACTTAAGTGGACTTCACCGGACAGATGTTGCTCTCCGGTTTTGTGATGAAACAAACGCATGTGTGGTTGAAATTATTCCACCACTGTGTGACTGTTGTCTTTTTCTTCTCTCGGCCTCATTTTATATCACGGTGGCATATGAACGAATGGGTTATAGAGCAAACAACACAATTATCACAACATAGTTTGTAATATGGTTTTTTTCTGGCTTTGCTTCCCCAGTGATTTTACCCACACACCGCTACTGCTGTGAACCTCTCAGAATTTCACCCCAAAAATAGAGGAACAATACTAAAGATTATTGTCAGTCATTTCATGAAATGGGGAATAGTGAATGACAGTGCCATTGGAGGCATGGGTTGAATTTCAATATTTTAAAGAGGCGTCCTTTCCTTGTAAGTGAACCAGCTCTCGTGATCGACTGGGTTGTCTGTGTACCACAATACTGCATTAGCCCACTGAGAAAATTCCTTGGCATTTACCCCGGCAGCTAACAAGTCTTCATGTCTGAAGTGAATGGTCCCTTTTGTGATAGCAGTCTGGTTCAGCTTACCGCCTTCGTTACACTGAAAAGGATCCTCTCTGTCTGTGTCCACATTACCTAGTATTTACACTTCATCCTTATTGATTGGCCCTGGAGGCAGCATGGCCCCAGTCTCACTCTCAACCAACCCAGTATATATCTCCTCATCAACCTTGGGACCCAGCATCACTACACAACAGAGCCCAGCACACAATTAAAAATGTACACTTGCCTGTGTTTAGCAGACAGCCAATATAAAGATAATACATTTGGACAAAGTTGGAGGATAAATGCAAAGTTAGAGGGAATTAATAGCAGAGGAGTCAGTGGTTGGCTATAGTTTTTACAGATAAATAGATACTGTAGACAGAAAGATGGATGGACATACGGGCACACACACACACACACACACACACACACACACACACACACACGTCTCAACCTCAGAGAGGTGTCTCAACAGTGTGTATCTGTCACGGTTGTCGAAAGGAGGAGCGGACCAAAGTGCAGCGTGTGTCGTTCCCACATTTTATTTACACTGTGAAACTATGCAATACATAAACTTAAACTAAAGAACAAAACAAAAAAACGTGACGCAGAAGTGAAAACATGCACTACTCAAAAACAATCTCCCACAAACCCAGGTGGGACAAACACCAACTTAAATATGACCTCCAATTAGAGACAACGATGACCAACTGCCTCTAATTGGAGATCATCTCAAACAAAGCCCAACATAGAAATACAAAAACTAGAACAACCCAACATAGAAATATTAAACTAGACCATAACAACATAGAAAAACTAAACTAGAAAACCCCCCCGTCACGCCCTGACCTACTCTACCATAGAAAATAACAGCTTACTATGGTCAGGACGTGACAGTATCGTGTGTGTTTGACATCATGCATCCGGCAGCATTTTCCACAACACATCTTCGGTTTCCAGACAGCCGTGTCACACCTAGCCTGCTACATGACACTGTCTCAACTATCTGAGGTCCTGTTGTGGCAGCACCTCCTCCCCAGGTGTTGGTGTGTTTCAGGCTATGACTGGAACCTCAGACGCTGTGAAGTACAGAGAGCCACACTCTAGTCCCACAACACAACACATCACCACAACACGTAGGACTGTTTAAACTTACTGTCACCTAGTAAGCGTAGAGGCTTGAGAATAATACAGTGAATAATAAGATGGTTGAACTGCAATATGAGTTAAAATAAACAAAGGTTATCTTACATTGTGGATACAGTGCAGATTTGATAGGTGGACGTGCAATTTATCCCTTTAAAGTTGTTTAATAAAACAACAGATACAATATACTTTGTGGAACATTTTTACAATTCTTTGACCAACATGATAAACTTGAACAAAAATGCCCTCATAGTTTGACCCCCACAGAGCCAACACCCCCCCCCCCCGACAAAAAAAGCAATCATAGCTGAAACAACCAAAACCACCAACAACACAATGTTGCATTCTAAAGGATAATATAATAATTACTTTCTGTCCTCTGCAGTCAGTTGGGGAACACAAAAGTCCAAAACACTGTAGCACTTATATTGGTAGAAGATCGAGGAACCTGCATAGCGTAACTGGGAATCAGCAGAATATGTTAGAAAACTGACACATTTTTCAAAATGATTTTCAGACATCTCTCATCAGATTGTGGAGGAGGGAGGCTCAGCCGGCCAGTGAAATGATATGTAAGCACTGACAAAATAAGTTGTTTCAGATAGAGGGGCCTCCCCTAAGGTAATAGACTGGGGAGGTTTCTGAATTCCGAATCCATTCTGATGCTAAAGTTCTTCTAAAGGAAGTCTGGGTGTTCTACTGTAAAAAAACTCTTTCCTCTGGATCTCCCTTCTGGTTCTAACTGTCTTGTCTTTGAAGTGAGGGGAAAATACTGTACTCTATACTATTTCCTCAAGCAAGTCTTTTGTCGTTGGATGGAAGTTGCGAGGAAAGTTGGAGCCATTGCTATAATAATTGCAGGGCATTTACACCCCCCCTATTATTCTTCTTCAAACAGACAAGCATCCTTTGTTGTGGCGTTGGCTTCAAAGGACACTTGTGTGACGGGAAACAATGAGAGAAGAGAGGAGAAGATTGCCAGAGAGGATGAGAGGGAAATTAACGACTGGTAGGTTAGTTAAGACATTATCTGTTACCATGGAGTCAAGGAGCTAGAAAAACAAAGGAAAGCGAACCCACTGGGCACAGACGCCAATTCAATGTCTATTCCACGTTGGTTCAACATAATTTCATTGAAATTACGTGGAAACAACATGAATTCAACTAATCCAACTAAGCAACAAAGTGAGGTAGTTTGTGCGGATGTTCAGATTGAATGGCGTGTGCGTGTAATCAGCTATATTGCGTGCAGAGACCATGGCATGAGTGAGGTGAGGTTGTACATATAATGGGTTATCATAAACTATGGAGCTAGACAGGATTATCTAGGTTAATGCTTTGGTGTCATCTATGGGCTGAATGTTACGTGGGTGGACCAATTATCGATCTCCTTCCCCACACATGGTTACATTTGTATAAACTTTAAGTATTACTAACTACAAAACCCCTTAAAATGGTTTCACCCAAATATGGCAACCCTGTTTAGCTTTCGCGCTACGGCTAGGCAGTAGGCTTGTATTTGAGGTGATAATCTGTGAGGTGATAACATTTTATTTGCTATGTGATTTGGCAAAAACTGTAAATGACTTGTCAAGTCATGTGCTCCGGTTCTTGTATGCACTGTAACAAGCACATCGAAGATCTATAATATCTTGAAAAGTGGCCAAACTAAGTTGATCTTATTTGGGCAATGGGTGCAGCCATCTTTGACTTTGTTTATTTGCGTTTTATAGTGAATGGCATTCTGGGATTAGGGAGGTTTCGCCTGTCAAATATAAACAAACATGGCAGCCATCATAAAGAATTTAGCTGCTATTAATTTAGCTGACATGTATCCCTTTTCAAAATAGCATTACATTTCTCCCTTGTGCTCACCAGAGATGTGGTACATTGTAAACAAGTCTAGCTGTTTGGTCACTAACTTATGTTTAGTTTTTTTGTCAGCACAACCTGTTATTTAGACTGGTTTATGGAATGTGTTTGGCTGTGGATGTGTTCTGTGTGATGCTTGGATGATGAAGTATCCATTTATCTTTTACAGTAAAAGGTGAAATTGAGTAATAAAGTTGTGAAGACCTTTATTTTCCATCAGTGTTTCGATTCCTTTCAGACAACACTGCTGTTTAGACGCGTTTGTTGCATCATACATTCTGTTGCTACTGTTCCAATCACGTACACGTCAAAGGGTTAAGACCCTTTATGTTGGTGTTTCCTTTATTTTGGCAAATGTATGTGCTTGTGATAAAACCTAATACACTGTTATTTTTTAATTATTGATCTTCTGTGGCTAAATTATGCTCTTTGGTGTATTTTGAACATTGAGAGCGACTCCTCTGATTGGATAAGACATTATAATAATAAAACAAATATGTCATCAAAAATAATAAAAAATGCCTCTTGGTTTTACATTTTTTATAGCCAAATAGTGTCCCCCTGCCAAAAAGCTTCCCATCCATGTCTTAGCAAAGAATCTGTCATCTGCATGACACATTAATGTTACTTACCTTACAGATCCCAAAGTCAGCTAATTGCCACTCCATTCATATGCAAATCAGTGTGCATGTTTTTATTTTAAGCTGCCCTTCTGTTATCTACAATGAAATTGTATTTTTTCAGTTGTTCTCTATTATGATTTTTTTTTAATTCTCGCATAGCTCATTAGTACATCTGTCACGTCCTGACCATAGTAAGATGTTATTTTCTATGGTAGAGTAGGTCAGGGCGTGACAGGGGGTGTTTTGTGTTTTCTATGTTTTCTATATCTATGTTTAGTTCTAGTTTTCTATTTCTATGTTTTTTGGGGGGGATGATCTCCAATTAGAGGCAGCTGGTCCTTGTTATCTCTAATTGGAGATCATACTTAAGTAGTTATTTTTTTCCCCACCTGTGTTTGTGGGTAGTTGTATTCTGTTTAGTCTATGTACCTGACAGAACTGTGAGCTGATTGTTTTTGCTTTTGTTATTTTCTTTAGTGTTCTGTGTTAAAATAAAAAGTAATTATGAGCACTCAACACGCTGCGCTTTGGTCCCCTCCATACGACAGCTGTTACAACATCCTTATGGTTGAATACATGTTTCTATTGTAGGTCCTAGGATACAACAATGAATAATGTTGAACTAACAAATACCATCAAGGGATATCTTACAATTTACAATAATGAACACCTTGTGAAACAGCTGTGAAAACCGACCTGGCAATATTGAAGATTTAAATATATAAAGTTTGATCCTGTCATGCATTTATTTTCACAGATTTTTTTGTAGACACTCACATGGCAATCATAGACTGAAATACTGAATTCTGGTGTGTGGAATAGAGGAGGTGGAATAGAGGAGGTGGGTGCTGTGTGGGTGGGAGGTTCAGCCTGTCACTTGTTCTCAACAGGCAGCCAGACTCGGAAGGGGGACTCGAAGACGGAGACTGTGAAGTCCAGGCACTGCTGCTCTCTTTGTTCTGAGTGTTTGCAGTGCTAGTGTTTTAGTTAATCTGTGTATATCACATTATGTGCCAAGTATGATAGAGCAATACAACTTTCTTATAAGTTAGAAAATTAAAACACGACAATAACCGTAGCTGTAGATGATGTAATGAACATTTGGAGTATGGTTGGTAATGGAGGACATCAGGTCTATCTGGGTGTTAGGAAGAACCCCTAGGTCCTGGAGAACAGGAGCAGAGTAAAAGGGAACAGGGTAGGAGGCAGATGTAAACAAGTAAACATACAGGTCATGGGTAGATCAGGTATGTGAAAATACAGTTATTGAAAGATTTACATTTAAATGAAATGTTCATTTACACATGCAATAACGTTATTGGCAGACAGAAAATAATGGATACCTGTCTGTATTTTTTTATGTCACTGGGTTTGATAATGGCGGTAAGGGATGGTCCCTTGAATAAATAAGAGAGAGATGAGTTGTGAGCGAAACTCTGGGATGGTGTCATGACCACTGGGGGTCATACACCATAACAGTACCCACCTGGCAGCAGAGGTTACTTAATGTGACCCCGGGAAAGGGATATGTATTGACTATGGAAGATATTTCAATATCTGACTATGTACCATGGAAAAACAAAAACCAATTGTAAAAAAAACAACAACAAAAAACATTGGTGAGAAAATATAACCTACAACGTCCGGTACCTTGTTCCAGAGTTCACGACCTCGGTTGCTCAAGATGACCTCAGGAGAACCATGGGTGTTGAAGATCTCCATCATCACCTTGGAGGTGGCCTCGCCAGTCTTGTCTTTGATGTTTATCATACAAAACGAACATACATGTTTGGTTCTAAGCACCCTTTTCAATGGATTACAGAAGGGAATTTCAGTTAAGCACATTCTCTTCCTTTACTGCCGTCAGACACCAGCTGTTGCCATTCCTGGATTTTGTGAAGGGTCCGATGAGGTCTACCCCTAACATTTAAAGTGTTTGAGAGAAGATTACTTCATTCTGACCCACATTTGTGTCACACAGTATGCAGATTTTCATATTTTTAAGGATACTGACACACACATTCTATAATATTGAACTCTGCAGTGGTCAAATAAAGCAGCCATTACAAAACAACTTATCAAGGCAAAATGTTTATAGTGTCACTTACCGATCATGTAACATGGTGAAACAAATGATGGGCTTCAACTCCGGCGCCACAGTCTTCACCCTCTCAAACTTCTGGCAGGCTAGACAGGCATTGACCTTTGAGCACAAAGTGACAAATTGAAACATTGTGTGCTCTCTGATATGACATTAATTGAATCATAATAATTTCAGATATAATAGAATGTGATTGATAAACAAAAGGTTATTTCACTTGCCCAGCTGTCCACATCCTTGACTATCTCATGCCAGAAGAAGCATAGATTGATTTTGGCAATCATGTGCTTTGCTCCGAAATGGCCAGCATGCATCTCAGTCAGCACGGCCTCCTCCCCCTTAGTAAAAATCACCCTCCTGTGTGGCTGGCCATCCTTCCCCTGTAGATACATGTGATTGCCTAACAAGTTGGAAGACAGTTGTTGAAATACTCAAATCTAGGTGAATTTGCACTGCTGTCTTTCTCCCTCTGTTTCTCTCTCGCTCCACATCTCTCTCTCTATCTTTCACTCTCTTCCCACCTCTGTCTTTCCCACTCTCACTTTCATCCTTTCTTTCTCACTTTTTTCCTCTCTCCACCTCTCTCCCTTTCTCTCTCTCTGTATCTGTCTAGCGAAGACACCTAGTTAAGGCCAGTTGGAATTACCATAATTGCTTACACCTATCCATTTGATTGATCAGGGTAAACTTATAGCTAGATACCGCAATATGACAGACATATATCTAAATGTATAGCTAGCAACATGTAGATGACCAACTAGCTAGATGGGAAATGGTTGTTGAAAAATTGTTGTACATACTGTAGTTAAATCTGTCCAGTTATGTAATAGAAGTTAACTGCTTAACGTTACCCTAAATTGTGAATTTGTCTGCCCCCTATAAATGTTACATCTCTTGTCAATACCAGTGGTGCCTTCATAGTACTTCGCTTGGTTGGAAAGATAATAATAATAATAAAATCTCCTCGAGGGATGCCATTGAGTGCAAGCTACATACAAATAAAAAGCTACAATAACACTTAGCTAGCTAGTTAGATAACATTAGCTAAATAAAACTGGCTGGCTAGCTAGCTAGCTGACTAGGCAGGCTGAGGTAAATACGTACAGTAGCTAGCAATGTCAATTTAAACCAGCTTAAATTATTTCGTCCTATTTAAAAAATATGTTCTTATATAAAAACAAATATATATGGTAAAGAAAGAGTGTTCTCTTTACACTCTTTTCGGTCTTCTGAAGTTAGGTAGTCAGTAGGTAGTCACCATCAAAAACACCAAACACAATTTGTCAAAATTTTGCGCATACTGAGCGAGCACTTATGAGGTGAAATAGAACTAGAACTGCCCGAGTCCTCCGTCCTCCGCGACCGTTACGAGGTAAAATAAGGCCAAGCAACCAGCATAGCAATGGACGCTTTGGTTCATTATGTAGGCCGGTCAACATTTTGCAACTTCTAGCAACAGCCCTAGTAACGGAAGCTAGAACTTATCAAACCCATTGGGCAACATGGGGTGGGACACCTTTGGCAGGGGGACATTGTTTGTGACCGACCGGCTCAATATTAAGGTCATACGCATAACATTAGCTAGCAAGGCAGCTAGCTAATGTTAGTTAGATAGCTCGGTAAACAATGAACCATAATCACAACTCATGACGTTACTACCCTGCAATAATCTGCAGGTAACTAACCAACCAGGTTCAATGTTAGCTAGCTAAGAAAATGGCTCTGAGATATGAATAATAAGGTCATACACGTAACGTTAGCTAGCGAGCCAGCCAGCTAACGTTAGCTAGCTAGCTAGGTAAACAATGAACCATAATCACAACTCATGACTTTACTACCCTGCATGAATCTGCAGGTAGCTAACCAATCAGGTTCAATGTTAGCTAGCTAACATTTGGCTATAGCCAGCCAAGCAAATGCCTTTTTCTGTGTAATAGCATCCCGGAGTCGCCTCTTCACTGTTGACGTTGAGACTGTTTTTTTTGCAGGTACTATTTAATGAAGCTGCCAGTTGAGGACTTATGAGGCGTCTGTTTCTCAAACTAGACAATCTAATGTACTTGTCTTCTTGCTCAGTTGTGAACCGGGGCCTCTCACTATTCTATTCTGGTTAGAGCCAGTTTGCGCTGAACTTCAGTTTCTTGGCAATTTCTGGCATGGAATAGCCTTAATTTCTCAGAACAAGAATAGACTGACAAGTTTCAGAAGGAAGGTCTTTGTTTCTAGCCATTTTGAGCCTGTAATCGAACCCACAAATGCTGATGCTCCAGATACTCAACTAGTCTAAAGGCCAGTTTTACTGCTTCTTTAATCAGAACAAGAGTTTTCAGCTGTGCTAACATAATTGCAAAAGGATTTTCTAATGATCAATTAGCCTTTTAAAATGATAAACTTGGATTAGTTAACACAACATGCCATTGGAACACAGGAGTGATGGTTGCTGATAATGGGCCTCTGTACGCCTATGTAGATATTCCATAAAAAATCTGCCGTTTCCAGCTACAATTGCCATTTACAACATTAGCAATGTCTACACTGTATTTCGGATCAATTTGATGCTATTTTAATGGACAAAAAATGTGCTTTTCTTTCAAAAACAAGGACATTTCTAAGTGACCCCAATTTTTTAAACGGTAGTGTATATATACTACATTCCTTTATAAAAAAATATAATTGTTTTGCTTCCTCTTGGGCCCAGGGGCTTCAGCCCTGGTAAGCCCCTGCATTAATCAGGCCCTGCTTGCAGCACAGTTGGTTTGAATCAACACTTGATATATTTTTTAGAGCAGCAACACAATGTTCTGTACTATGAAAGGGCATGAACTTTTACCAACCTGCAAAGATATTATATTTCCGTAGATAAGTCATAATTTTATGCTTCACAGCTTATATTTCCTGTCCTACCTGATTCTCTTGAGAAGTCTGGAACTGTTTCCTCATACTTTTGGTACAAAAGTAGATCCTTTTAGTATAACAATCACACTTACAGCTAAGTGTACTTTCTGACTCTCTAATAGCAAGAGTTGCGCTCCATCAATAAGAGGCTTGAAAGAAGGCATTTAAAGTCACCCCTCGTACCTGTCATCACTCACTAGGCTAAGCGGCGTCACTATCGTCAATAAGACAGAGCAGGATGGAGCAGAGTGTGTGGGTGGTTCTTTTTACAATGTGTAATCAGGACATGACTAATAGAAAAGGTCATTATTGCTTCTCCAACACTGTTAATGCAATGTGTTGTGAAAGACGTCAGCGTTAGACTGATGATCTAAAGGTCTCTGGTGTCATCACTGTGGGAGTGACTGAGATACTAAACACATCTGATGACTAACCTCCCATAGAACACACACTACTGAATTACAGAGATGAAGTTGCCTATAAGTTAACCACAGATTCAAGATCAAATGACCAACATTTCAATCAAAACCTTAATCATTAGAGGCATGTACTGTAGAATACACAGGTAGAATACTCTGCCACAAAGCACATGAGTCTTCCCTAGTGCTTTTAGGGTTGAACCATGAGAAGCACCTAACTACAGATCTAGGATTTCTCTGCCACCAATCCTGCCCAGACAAAATGTGATACATCAAACAATATCTGACCCTGGATCAGTGGTAAGAGGGCAAATTGTATCTTCTTCATGACATACAGAACAGATCTGATGAGTCCCTCTCTCCTACATTAGAACTTTCTATCACATTACAGAGCACAGGGCCTATATTCGCAAAGCTTCTCATAGTAGAAGTGCTGAAATACTGTAGAATGAGGTCCCCCCCTCTGACTCATTACGCTTTAAAATGCAAAACTGATCCCAGATCAGCACTCATACTCAGTGGCATGTCCAGAGGGTGGCCCCTGGGTGGCCATTGGCCACGACCCCCTGTAAAATCTGATTGATCATCCCCGTGGCCCCCCAGAAATTCCAAGCTCTGATAGGTTGTCTCTGAATATATTGATAATTTTGACCAAGACGTGCACCAACAGCAAGACTCATCAATCTCTGGGTAAAAAAAGTATGACATATCATATTATTTTTGGCCCGACAGCATCTGATACCTGGGCTACAAATACTAAGACAGGGGGGCTCTTTGCCTCGCTCGGATGCTTTTCTGGTGGAATAGATTCATCCTCTTGCGAATTGAAGACAATTATGAAACAAGGATAGACACAAACGAGAAATCATTTCAAACATTTGTAAATGTTTTATTGTTAACATCTT
This sequence comes from Salmo trutta, assembly GCF_901001165.1. Taxonomy (NCBI): domain Eukaryota; kingdom Metazoa; phylum Chordata; class Actinopteri; order Salmoniformes; family Salmonidae; genus Salmo; species Salmo trutta. The sequence goes on from NC_042991.1 coordinate 6,261,188, forward strand.
TACATGCCACTTTAACATACAGTACCAGTCAAAGTTTGGACACACCTACTCATTCAAGGGTTTTTCTTCATGTTTTACTATTTTCTACATTGTAGAATAATAGTGAAGACATGAAAACTATGAAATAACACATATGTAATCATGTAGTGACCAAAAAAGTGTTGCACACTCTTAGCATTCGCTCAACCAGCTTCACGAATGCTTTTCCAACAGTCTTGAAGGAGTTCCCACATTTGCTGAGCACTTGTTGGCTGCTTTTCCTTCACTCTGCAGTCCAACTCATTCCAAACCATCTCAACTGGGTTGAGATTGGGTAATTGTGGAGGCCAGGCCATCTGATGCAGCACTCCATCGCTCTCCTTCTTGGACAAATAGCCCTTACACAGCCTGGAGGTGTGTTGGGTCATTGTCCTGTTGAAAAACAAATGATAGTCCCACTAAGCGCAAACCAGATGGGATGGCGTATTGCTGCAGAATTCTGTGGTAGCCATACTGATTAAGTGTGACTTGAATTCTAAATACTGCCCGTGTCACCAGCAAAGCACCCCCACACCATCACACCTCCTCCTCCATGCTTCACGGTGGAACTACACATGCTGAGATCATCTGTTCACCTACTCTGTGTCTCACAAAGACACGGCAGTTGGAACTAAAAATCGCAAATTTGGACCTGTCTAATATCCATTGCTCGTATTTCTTGGCCCAAGCAAGACTCTTCTTCTTATTGGTGTCCTTTAGTAGTGATTTATTTGCAGCAATTCGACCATGAAGGCCTGATTCACGCAGTCTCCTCTGATCAGTTGATGTTGAGATGTGTCTGTTACTTGAACTCGGTGAAGCATTTATTTGGGCTGCAATTTCTACTTTAAAATAAGCTCAAATTTAAAATAGATTTTGATTTGTTTAACTCTTTTTTGCTTACTACATGATTCCATATGTGTTATTTCATAGTTTTGATGTCTTCACTATTATTCTACAATGAAGAAAATAGTAAAAATAAAGAAAAACCCTTGAATGAGTATGTGTGTCTAAACGTTTGACTGGTACTGTAAATACATGTCAGGCGTGTGCGTACTTGTGGTGAAGTCAGGTGCAGGAGAGCAGAGAATTGTGAACAGGCGCACACTTTATTACGGCAGGAGAGATATACAGATGGACGCAGCTGCGTCAAAAACCTCCTCCAGCCAACAAGGCAAAGTGTATAGCGCGCACAAATGTCACACAACATAAATGTATAGCAATACAAATAAGCTTCGTGAAAACACACGGAAAATAACAAACGCTTAGCCTAGTGCGTACAACACGTAACACACAAACTAATTACACACAAAGACATGAGGGGGGAACAGAGGAATAAATACATGTAGTGTGACTGGGGAATGCAAACCAGGTGTGAATGGAACAAGACAAAACCAATGGATAATTGAAGAATGGAGCGGCGATGGCTAGAAATCCGGTGACGTCGACCACCGAACACCGCCCGAACAAGGAGAGGGGCCGACTTCGACGGAAGTCGTGACAATACATGCCACTTTGTAGGCTGAATGTCATTACACTTATGATGTTTGTAATAGATGTGCCTTTCCATTCAAATGGCGGGTGCACAGTGCACTGTTCAGATGCTGGACTTATTTAGGAGTAGACGAATGTGCTCGGGTAACCAATTGAATCTACTTTTTGAAGTGATTTGGTTGTGTGTATGACACATTAACAGGTAATACATTTTTACTGTCAAATGACATGTCTTTACTATAAAGCCCACATAAATATTTTCAAGATGACATAGGAGGTCCCGTGAAAAAAAAGAGATGACGCTGTATAATTCGCTCTCTGGATGGCACTTTTAAGTGAATATACTGCTGTATGCTGATACCCTTATATATTGTAACAAAATTTTGACTGTCTTAACAATGGAACTCTAGCAGGCTCTTTGGTAGCACATTCATTTATGTCAGTCTCATTAAGACTATAAAACTGGCAGTGTACAAGCTTAACCGTTATTAACAGAGTACAACGTAATACATGAACTGGCACTTTCACCCACGGTTGTCCAAACAGAGCTAATTAAAGGCCACGCCTCCAACAAGCCACACCTCCAGATCCTCTAATAGGCTGCCGCTGCTATGTTACCCCCACCTAAGGAGTCAGTCATCCCCGACAAACCTGAAATCCAACACAAAGTCCTGAAACTTGGACGAGGGTCTTCGGTGGCGTCGGTGTGATTGCCCTGGGGGGTGCCATCTTGACCTCGAGATGGGAGACTGCGGCGGCAGCTCACTGGTGGCTGTGGGGACTCCCACTCTGACCTTGCCCCTCATGAGGTGAACAAGGTTGGCAAGGCACTGGCCAATGTATTCCAAGAGTCCAAAACTGAATGCGGTAAACCACGTCAGAAAGTCGTTCTGGAACCATGCATGGGCCTTCCCAATAACTCATTAGTTTCGAGCTCAGACCACTCTTGCGCCGAGGGCTGTACACCTACACTTCTTGGCCAGGCCTGGAAAGGCTGACCTTGACAGCGGGAGTCGTATGCCCTCTTCGGTTTTACCCCTGCTTCCCTCAGTATTAGGCACACGACAGCCCGCTTGGACTTTGCCAAAAGGCACCTAAAGACTCTCAGAAACAAGATTCTCTGGTCTGATGAAACCAAGATGAATCTCTTTGGCCTGAATGCCAAGCATCACGTCTGGAGGAAACCTAGCACCATGCCTAAGGTGAAGCATGGTGGTGGCAGCATAATGCTGTGGGTGTGTTTTTCAGCGGCAGGAACTAGGAATTGAGGCAAAGATGAACAGAGCAAAGTACAGAGAGATCCTTGATGAAAACCTGCTCCAGACTGCTTAGGACCTCAGACTGGGGCGAAGGTTTACCTTCCAACAGGACAATGACCCTAAGCACACAGCCAAGACAACACAGGAGGGGCTTCAGAAGAGCAAACACAGTCATGGGTGGTACTGGTAACTCTAAAATTCACGTCATCAGATACTTTATCAGAGCGCGCAACAGAACATTGTACTGTCTACACTCGGTTTGTTGTTTATACATTTTTTTCTTCATTAAATCGATTTTAATCAGAACTAAAGTTTTGTTGCTAAGGATTCCACGACGCAGTTAGCCTTTACGGCTGGGACTGCAAGTTTGCGTTCCATTTTTTTCGGTGACACGATATGGATTACAATTATCATCATGAATATTAAGGCTATACGCACTACATGTTACACACATAGACACTCAACCATCTGTGGCATTGGCTCACAAGCAAACAGGCAAGGGAATAAAACAAATATTGCTATTTCTTGGATTCTAAATATCAGACATTTGAAAGCTCTAATTTTGACCGTTGTCATACCTCTGATGGCAGTAACTTTACAAGCACTAATTATTGTCAATTTAGACTGAGAATAGTATCTAGTTATGGTAAGGGGTGAAATAAGTATAGTCAGTTATAATTGTAATGGTTTAGCAGATTATAAAAAAAGATGGCAAAAAAGGAGTATAACATATACTGTTTATAAGAAACTCACTCTACATCCTTAGATGAAGTTGCGTGGAAAAAGGAATCGGGTGGTAAAATAATTTTCTGTCATGGACAAAGGAACTCAAAAGGTGTGATGATATTAACTAACAAAAATTTCGATCTGAATGTGCAAATAGTCAGGAATGATTCGCAAGGGAGGTGGATCTTATTGAATATGAAAGTGGACAAAAAAGAGATTGGGCTAATTAATCTACAGTGAGGGAAAAAAGTATTTGATCCCCTGCTCATTTTGTACGTTTGCCCACTGACAAAGCAATGATCAGTCTATAATTTTAATGGTAGGTTTATTTGAACAGTGAGAGACAGAATAACAACAACAAAAATCCAGAAGCACGCATGTCAAAAATATAATAAAATGATTTGCATTTGTGTAGATCTGTAGAGATACAAAATAAGTTACAGGAAAAACAAAAAGAACTTGAGGAACTTATTCAAGAATGATCGAACATAATCTATTAAAAAAATAAAGCAAACTGGATGGAATATGGAGAAAAATGCACAAAATTCTCCCTGAATCTCCAATACAGGAACACTAATAAAAATAATGTGCAGAAACTTGTTACTGAAGACGGAGTCATCTATGATTCTCTGAATTATATTTTAAAAGAGTTGAGCTAATTATTATAGGCAGATGTTCTCTTTTCTGTCTCATCCTCCCACTGAATGAAGATTACGGTAAGGAATTCTTACCAAATAATATAAAAAAAATGAAAATTAACAAATGTACAGAAAGATCAGTGCGAAGGCCAAAATAAGGAGGAAAAACTTTTTGAGGCTATTAAATCCTTTCAGCGTGGAGAAACCCCAGGGCCTTTTTTGATATACTAAAAGCTCCATTGTTAGATTGTTTTAACTACTCCTATAGAAATGGTAGTCTGTCAGCTACTCAGCAGGAAGGTCTGATTTCTCTATCATTAAAATTATGGCAGATGGCAAATATAAAGTTCCAATCCATCTAAAAATCTGGAGGCTTACACTTCAATGTTGTGATGCAAAAATACTAGCGAAATGCATAGCACTCAGAATTAAAAGGGTTTTACCAGGTATTGCTCATCCTGATCAGAAAGGTTTTTTACATGGACGATACATTGGAGATACTATATTTTTCTTCTTGGGGGGGGGGGGCTGTGGGAGGGGTCTCGAATGGTTGAGGGACAGCTATTGGGGACCTGTGGGGGGATCTTGGAGGGTTCGGGTTCACGTTTTTTGGCCCTTGAGCAGGGCATTGACCCTGGATGCTTCTGTGTGTCGCTCAGAATGGGAGTCTGTTGGATGACTGGTATGATGTAGTTGTTGAGCGGCTTCACTGCAAGTATATTGTATGTTTCATATATTCAATAAAAAATAAAATTAAAAAAGTCAGAGCCTGGAGAGACCTGAAAATATCTGTGCAGCAACGCTTCCCATCCAACCTGACAGAGCTTGAGAGAATCTGCAGAAAAAAATGGGAGAAACTCTCCAAATACAGGTGTGCCAAGCTTGTAGCGTCATACTCAAGAAGCCTCAAGGCTGTAATTGCTGCCAAAGGTGCTTCAACAAAGTAATTAGTAAAGGGTCTGAATACTTATGTAAATGTAATTTTTCTGTTTTTTTATCTTTAATAAATTAGCCAAAATGTCAACAAATCTGTTTTTGCTTTGTCATTATATGGTATTGTGTTTTAGAGTTTCAATTTTAGAATAAGGCTGTAGCCTAACAAAATGTGTTAAAGTCAAGGGGTCTGAATACTATCCGAAGGCACTGTAAGTGCATGTGATACCAAAGAGCCTACTAGAGCTCCATTGTTAAGGCAGTCACCATTTTGTTACATTGGTGTCAGAAGTGGGAAGGAGCAAGGGCGGCCACCGGAGAGGCATGTACACGTGAGGGACTTGATATAGATAACCGTGGAGACACGCTCTCCCGAAGGAAGGGGTAATGTAGCGGCCAACACCTAGCGACCTGTTGGCGTAACTGTTAAGGTGTTGGCTTGACAGTCACTGGACCGGGGGTTTGAGTCAATGTTGGGAATTTGCTGAATTTGCTTCAATACCTAGTGAATGTCTACACACCCCTTGCACAGTCTTCACATTTTGGTGCCTCAAAATGACATCTAAAAAGGGATTACATTCTATATTTTTTCCTACAGATCTACACATCCTACTCCACATAGAGAAAAAAAAGTTTGAGTGTGTAGACTTTCACTGGCGACTGTAAAATCCTGACCTTGAATGCAAACACAAACTTTTGGAATTGATTAATCATGTATTTGAAAAGGGAAATGTCCCAAACCTAAGCTGAAGCATTCAATGCGTTGAATCATCGTAATTATTTTGAAAGAAATCCACCCTGCACCGATTAAGGTTCAAAATGTTAAGGCCCCGCCACTTTTTCTACTCTGACACGCTTTGTGAATACAAGCACAGATGCCTGTGTTGCTCATGCCGTCGGGCCCCGCTCTCTGATCAAAAGCCCTAGTTACGCATGGTGGATCGTGGAGTGTCAGGGAGGCACGGGGGGCTGGCTACCCCTCCGACGGGACCGATGGTTTAATAATTCAGGTTGAAGTTTTGAGTCAACATGGCTGAGATGAGATGGATTAATTTATGTCACATCACCCATGAGCGGACAGGCAAGTCTTAGGGCCACGGGTTGAGAAAGAGAGAGTGTGTGTGTGTGTGTGTGTTGGAGTGACAGGAGCTCATGATGTATGGAGAGTGTGGTGTAATAACTCATAATGGAAGAATTAATAATTACAGAGTTACTTTAAGACTGTTTTGGAACAGACTGTTGGTAAATTGAGATGCAGGTGATGAAGAAAGGTGATGGGACCAACTTTAGCTATGCCGCTGGGAGGTTTGTGGATTGCCTGTGTGACTTTGGCATACAAGACCAAACAGCTGTGTTTTATATTGTTGTTTGTGCACAATGTTCTAGTGGATGGTCTTAAAGTTGATCTGCCTTTCTGACAACTTTGAAACCCATTTTAAAACACATATCAGGGCAAAGACAAAACAACTAAAACATTCTGAGGCAACAAGAGCCCTAACTCACCTCAAATCAAATCCAAACTCCTAACTCCTGCCCTGCTTTTAGCTCTAATGGATATCCAAAAAGACGTTGACATGTCGAAGCTCGTCCTTAATCTCCTTAAATCACTCCCAACTGAATGCAAATGACAAAATCGCTTGCGAACGTAACAGAAGCTGATGCCTGTTGATGGAAAACAGATCAAAATTGCCCTTCATAGCGTGTCAATACCGAGGTTGCATCAGACATGATCGTCTGGATGCTGGGCTTGACTGACTTTGACAGACAGCTGGTACGGCTGAATAGATTCGGTTTGACTGACGCAGCTAGCCCCCTTCAGAGAGACATTAGCGGCCCATTAACATTCCATGACATTTTCCCCTCCGCCCAGGAAGCCAACGGTAGCCATGTAAACAAAGCACTGTCGCGGTGCATCGCAAGGAGAGAGGGGAATATAATGTAATGTAAAATGGCATTGTTCGCCGGGATAAGATACCAGGTGTGCATTCTAATGTGGATCTACGGGGTCAATCTGTGGGCTGGGCTGGGGGAAGAGAGAGAGAGAAATTGCTTAGGATTTTAAAGGGCATATGCTACCGAAGGTTATCAGCAGCAGAAACAATATGAATTTTTTTATGAGAGTAACTTATCATCCGGACAAAGGAGGTTTGCAACACTATATGGAGGCCACGCAGGGGATAAAACAAGATCATAAAGGCGACATCTTTACCTTAGTAGCTTTAAAACACTGTGTGAAATAAATGTCTTCATATATAGATCCCGCAGGATGTAACGCAAGACCCTCAAGATAACCGGTCGTAGCATTCAAACGAAATGGATCAAAAACCTAGGCCTTTCCTGAGGCCTGAACCTGCTGCCAAAAGTGGTTGAAACAACGCCATTGCGACCACGTGATTTACACCATATCCTTTCAAACAGCTTTACCCGCTGGGCTGTTTATACAGATGTGATAGTACTGGATACTGTAAGTGTTTGCAATATATAAATTATATATATGAATCTGTGTAGGAAAATCTGCCCAAACAAACATTCTCTCTTTCTCTCATACACACACGCACGCACACACACACACACACACACACACACACACACACACACACACACACACACACACACACACACACACACACACACACACACACACACACACACACACACACACACACACACACACACACGTCCATAGTGGCCTGGAAATCTCAGGGCAGCCTGAGGGTAGCCTGGAGGCAGAGGGAGACAGATGTCAAACCCCTGCATCTCATAAAATAATACTACGCTCTCCCACTGTTCCCCCATACAGGGCATCACGTACAACAACAAAACAATAGGCAAGATGCACTAGCTCTCACGAACAACCAGCCTTATGGGGACACGGCCAAAACATCTCTTATGAGGACCCGGCTAACACGTTTTGTGGGGACACGGACAAAACATCTCTTATGAGGACCCGGCTAACACATGTTTTGTGGGGACACTGACAAAAACCATCAAGCGCTATGATGAAACTGGTTCTCATGAGGACCGCCACAGGAAAGCAAAACCCAGAGTTACCTCTGCTGCAGAGGATAAGTTCATTAGAGTTACCAGCCTCAGAAATTGCAGCCCAAATAAATGCTTCACAGAGTTCAAGTAACAGACACATCTCAACATCAACTATTCAGAGGGGACTGCGTGAAACATGCGTTCATGGTCGAATTGCTGCAAAGAAACCACTACTAAAGGACACCAATAAGAAGAAGAGACTTGCTTGGGCCAAGAAACACGAACAATGGGCATTAGACCGGTGGAAATCTGTCCTTTGGTCCAAATTTGCGATTTTTGGTTCCAACCGCCGTATCTTTGTGAGACGCAGAGTAGATGAACGGATGATCTCTGCATGTGTGGTTCCCACCGTGAAGCATGGAGGAAGAGGTGTGATGGTGTGGGGGTGCTTTGCTGGTGACACTGGGATTTATTTAGAATTGAAGGCACACTTAACCAGCATGGCTACCACAGCATTCTGCAGCAATATGCCATTCCATCTGGTTGGCGCTTAGTGGGACTATCATTTGTTTTTCAACAGGACAATGACCCAACACACCTCCAGGCTGTGTAAGGGCTATTTGACCAAGAAGGAGAGTGATGGAGTGCTGCATCAGATGACCTGGCCTCCACAATCACCTGATCTCAACCCAATTGAGATTGTTTGGGATGAGTTGGACCGCAGAGGGAAGGAAAAGCAGCCAACAAGTGCTCAGCATATGTGGGAACTCCTTCAAGACTGATGGAAAAACATTCCAGGTGAAGCTGGTTGAGAGAAATACCAAGAGTGTGCAAAGCAGTCATCAAGGAAAATAGTGGTTACTTTGAAGAATATAACATATATTTTGATTTCTTTAACACTTTTTTTGAGTTACTACATGATTCCATATATGTTATTTCCCAGTTTGTTTTCACTTTTATTCTAGAATTGAGAAAATAGTAAAAATAAAGGAAAACCCTTGAATGAGTAGGTGTGTCCAAACTTTTGACCCGTGCTGTATGTACCGCGATGCTAAATGAACCTGAGCCTGTTTTATGAGGACATGTACTGTGTTCATGATGAGAGTAGTTTCTCTACCCAACAGCAATGCTCTCTTTCTGTATACAACTTTCCAAACACATCAGTGTAAACTATCTGACAGGAGATGCCTAAACGGGATTCCTGCAATTATAGAGAAAAATGTTTTCCCTGCTTTAAACATTAATTAGTTTTTATTGCAAACACAACATGGCAGTTGTGGGTTATACACTGAATGCCAAATTGAGGATGTGTGGTATTTCAACAGATACTTCATGAAGGACTTCTTGGGGCGCTGTGGGCTAAAAACTTCTGTCTCTCATCCAAGCTCTCAGTTCATAGTAAGCCTATTGTTATTCCTCAATTCATCTCCCTCTCCACAGTCCTTTTCATCACTATCACTCACTCTCTCCTGTCTCTGAGGGCTGGATGAAGAGTCTCCTGGCTAAACCCCAAGCAGCCAGACAGGCTACCCCCAGCTTATAGCTGATCTCAGCGGTAGGCAGCTCCACAAAAAGAGCAGGGCCACTCTGTAAAAAGAACAATTTGCACAGAACACAAAAGCTTTTTGTTTCCATTCTTTTGAGTTGAAGACAGGTGATCACCGGAGGAATAAGTGGGCATCTGCGAGACGGCAAACTGCCGGGACGAAGGTGTCCAGATCAAACCTGTGCGTCGAGGAGAAGAGAGGACGTAAGGTGACTAATAACAACACAAATTGTGCTTGTTCAGGAATTTACACATGCAGCCGATACGAAGGTGTACAAACAGGCGTGCCCATCTCCCATTCCCAGAACAGGACTAATTCAACAACCCAAACATAAAATATATTTTTTATTTATTTTAGCATTAGTTGCAGGTATGGCACAAAAAATTGGTGATAGATCCAAAGAAATACAGTGAAAAAGAAGCTTAATTATATATAAATAAAGCACAGAACAGAGAAGAATGACAGGTTGTTATTATTACAAGGAGTTGGCACAGTACAAGATAGGAAACATAATCGTTACACAGCTCTTAAAAACATCACTTACAATACAGAATTTTCTCTCTTCAGTACTCTTCTATAGCAATTAAATGGCTTCCTCTCCTCGTCTCCTTTGGTCATTCTTCACTGAAAGGATAACATAGTGACATGTTCAAAATTCCAATTCCCAAATATCCATCATGTTGCTTCCACTTAGCCTAGGGTGTTTTTAGAGCAGTTTAAGGAGAGAAGACAAGAGGAGGAAGCAACTTCAGATACACCCCAAGGTCATAAACCAATTGTGACAGGAAGCGATGCAGGTAAGGGTTGCCACTTCCTGTGAAATGTTATATTATTGGGATGTAATAATATTAACACCTGGTGAAGAATGGCACAACGTGACAAAGCCCTTCTGTTATGATGGACAATAAAGTGCCTACAAGGATCCCAAGAACAAAAAGTTGTCAAAGCTCAAGATAACACAATTCCTTGCTCGGTAAAGTAAAGTGAAACGTAGGGTCACTTTAGTACTTGTCTTATTCCAGCCTATCCCACAAAGTGAAAAATAATGCACATGGATATTAAACCAACATATACTTGGGACTTGGTATTCAATTTAAAACATGTAATTAGTTGTTTAAGTACAATACAGTATGTGGTTAGATTGCCAAAGTACAGTGACTGTGTCCAGGTCAGAAGAAATCAATAAACAAGTTGGTACCTCAATGAAAGCCATAAAAGTTTCGGAGGTCAACAACACGGGGCGTGGCAAAACACTACGGCTCATTTTCTGGAGATGAACAACTGTAACATATCTGTGAACGTGTATTTTAGAAAGGGTGTAGGTAGGCCTCCAAACAAAGATTTATTATTGGCACCCTCATTTTTCATTTACATTCAATATGATCTGGGTACAAAAAAAACAAGGAAATAATTCCCTCTTCCCATGAACCCAACCAGACTCTACAGCATTGACAGTACATGTAAATGTTATAATCTCCTAGTAAAACATACACAATATGAGACGATGTTATTAATGCTCTACAATGGCTGCCTATCATTCTGCTCTGTTTAGTTATGTATGATATTTTTTCTTTACATGTATCTGTTTCTTATCACACCTATTGTACACTGCATATGCCCGTACCTGTACACAACCCGCTCAGACCGAACCAGGCTTATATTTCCAGTACTATGTCTTCTCATCACAATACATTTTCTGCGCCTTAAAAAGTCACAATACCAACCAAATGCCAATTCTATACCAACCAAATTCTTTGTCCTTTATTGTCTCGTAAGACTCATTCTACAACGTCTGGGACTGGTTGTTTTTCCACATAATTTCTTTGCATTCGTGTTCTTTGGATGGGTAACACCGTATGAATCAACGTAATCGATGATTGTGTAATATGTTTCCCGGGGGTCTACAAACCTGACTTCGTCTGAGCAGGTCACATACAGTATATGTGCCATATATACTGCATTTTATATGTTGAGAGCTTATATGTTGTGCTTCCAGTTCTCCAACATAAAACATTGATCATAAACCTTTATAATAGAGCTTCTTTACATGTACAAGTTATACAACTACCAAATAGGTTTAGCTTGTGTTACCATCGTCGGTTTTTGATACTTCAGCAATGCAAGGGAGACAACAAGAAGATAAAAGGAAGTCAAAAGTCAGATAGTTTTCCCAACAGAAAGAATATAAGAAACAAGACCAACAAGTCCTTAAATGTTTGTTTTTTTATAACCAACAATGTACGGATTTTTTTCTCAATTTCTTTTAGTCTTTTCTTTTTTTTTCTTTTTTTTTTTTACAATATGTTGTTTTTAAAAACCAGCTGGTTAAGGTAATGGAGGGTCTTAGGTAGCTCTTCCACAGTCAATCTTCACAGTTTGTGTAAAAGCGGAGAAACATTCTCGCTAGAGTAATAAAATATCAATATTATTATCGTCATCGTTATTCATCTTTTTCTCACACATTGTTGGATGTGAACGACGGAGGTGTGTGGAGGGCGAGCGTACTTAATTCCGTCTAACGTAGAGCCTGCAGTCGCCACGTCCTACTCCCCTCCCTGTACAACACAATGGTTTATTTAACAGTAGTTCTGTTCTTTTCTTTTAAAAAAAGGTCTGTTCGGCTGGGATGGAGTCGCTTTCGGAAAGAGCGAAGCAATCGATCGATAGCGAGTGTTTTTGTCCTCTTACAGTATGTGATCTCTGACTGTCTTTCTGAGAAGCTCCACAGTCTCCTCCTCCCTTTGTAGTCCATTGTTTTTACCCAGTCTCTGCATTTTCACTAATTCCTTTAATTTTTTTTAAACAGCCACAACTGCCTGGTTTGTGACCACTTGCAATAGTCCGTGACCTATGCCCCCCCAGTCTGCCTGACTTTCCTCCACCATCCTTTCCCTAAAACATACACTCACACATGCAGGCACACACACGACTTGAACTGAATCCCTCTGAGCCAGTGTGCCTCCCACCAGCACTTGTGGGTCAAAAGAAACATGTCGAAAATAGCCCAACATGAGTGACAGCAGAGGAAACATCATCACCATCATTGGTGTGTTTGATGTTACCATTCCAGTTCGCAATTCGGTCTCTTCTGTTTGTAATCGGAAGGCACTTTGTTTCATGGCAGAAAGTGGCTTCTGTTCCTCAGCTGCAGGGGGAAGGAGCACTTGTGGGTGGTGACCAGAGAACCTCTCTTCTCATCAGTCTTCCACCCTTCCCCTCTGGTCTCCATCCTCTACTCCTCCTCTCCACTCCTTCCCCTCTGGTCTCCATCCTCTACTCCTCCTCTCCACTCCTTCCCCTCTGGTCTCCATCCTCTACTCCTACTCACCACTCCTTCCCCTCTGGTCTCCATCCTCTACTCCTCCTCTCCACTCCTTCCTCTCTGGTCTCCATCCTCTACTCCTCCTCTCCACTCCTTCCCCTCTGGTCTCCATCCTCTACTCCTCCTCTCCACTCCTTCCCCTCTGGTCTCCATCCTCTACTCCTACTCTCCACTCCTTCCTCTCTGGTCTCCATCCTCTACTCCTCCTCTCCACTCCTTCCCCTCTGGTCTCCATCCTCTACTCCTCCTCTCCACTCCTTCCCCTCTGGTCTCCATCCTCTACTCCTCCTCTCCACTCCTTCCTCTCTGGTCTCCATCCTCTACTCCTCCTCTCCACTCCTTCCCCTCTGGTCTCCATCCTCTACTCACCCTCTCCACTCCTTCCTCTCTGGTCTCCATCCTCTACTCCTCCTCTCCACTCCTTCCTCTCTGGTCTCCATCCTCTACTCCTCCTCTCCACTCCTTCCTCTCTGGTCTCCATCCTCTACTCCTCCTCTCCACTCCTTCCCCTCTGGTCTCCATCCTCTACTCCTCCTCTCCACTCCTTCCCCTCTGGTCTCCATCCTCTACTCCTCCTCTCCACTCCTTCCCCTCTGGTCTCCATCCTCTACTCCTCCTCTCCACTCCTTCCTCTCTGGTCTCCATCCTCTACTCCTCCTCTCCACTCCTTCCCCTCTGGTCTCCATCCTCTACTCCTCCTCTCCACTCCTTCCCCTCTGGTCTCCATCCTCTACTCCTCCTCTCCACTCCTTCCTCTCTGGTCTCCATCCTCTACTCCTCCTCTCCACTCCTTCCCCTCTGGTCTCCATCCTCTACTCACCCTCTCCACTCCTTCCTCTCTGGTCTCCATCCTCTACTCCTCCTCTCCACTCCTTCCTCTCTGGTCTCCATCCTCTACTCCTCCTCTCCACTCCTTCCTCTCTGGTCTCCATCCTCTACTCCTCCTCTCCACTCCTTCCCCTCTGGTCTCCATCCTCTACTCCTCCTCTCCACTCCTTCCCCTCTGGTCTCCATCCTCTACTCCTCCTCTCCACTCCTTCCCCTCTGGTCTCCATCCTCTACTCCTCCTCTCCACTCCTTCCCCTCTGGTCTCCATCCTCTACTCCTCCTCTCCACTCCTTCCTCTCTGGTCTCCATCCTCTACTCCTCCTCTCCACTCCTTCCCCTCTGGTCTCCATCCTCTACTCCTCCTCTCCACTCCTTCCCCTCTGGTCTCCATCCTCTACTCCTCCTCTCCACTCCTTCCCCTCTGGTCTCCATCCTCTACTTCTCTCATCCACTATGCCACTGCCTTCCACGTTGCCTTCCACGTTGCCTTGGACGTCTGTCTGTCTGTCTGTCTGTCTGTTCGTCCGTCCGTCCGTCCGTCCGTCCATCCGTCCATCCGTCCATCTCCACCCACCACTATCTGACTGCTACAGACCTCCACCACCCTATATACTTAATCTGTCCTAACCCCAAAGCTCTTCCCACCCCCGTCCACCTCTCTGCCCCACCCCTCTTCAACTCCCCCTCCTCCCCCTCTCCACCTCACTGCCCCACCCCTCTTCAACTCTTTCTTCTCCCCCTCTCCACCTCTCCACCTCTCTGCCCCACCTCTCTTCAACTCTTTCTCCTACCCCTCTCCAGCTCTCTGCCCCAACCCCCTTCAAATCTCTCCTCTACCCCTCGCCACCTCTCTGCCCCACCCTTCTCTTCAACTCTCCCACCTACCCATCTCCTCCTCTCTGCCCCACATACCTTCCTGGTCTCAGATACCTTGGACTAGTGAGCACAGTGTTGTGAAATACTTAGGCAGCTACTGGGCAAGAGGGGAGAGGGAACTGGGATGGATAACTAAACATTGTCAGAGTTTCTGTTTTCTACAGTACAGCACCAAGCCGAGAGAGAGACATGTCAAGGTGTGGAGGTCAGGTGAGGGTGGCTGGGCAAAGAGAAAAGTGTCCATGATGCGCATCAGGTGCAACTCAATGAAGATAAGATAAAACACAGAAAAGCTTTGATTCCATGTGTTTTGTTAAGCCCGGGAAAAGTTATTTTGTTCTTCAAAAAGTCACCAATTTCTCAATTCCTCCACACCTTTCAATTTAAGTTTCCTAACTGACTGGCAAAATTGTCCTTGTGCTTTACAAATAGTTATCCCACTGCGATAGTGAACACTCCCACTAAAGTCCAGGCGTCACAACTCCTGGCTTTGCTTCGCGCTGGTAAAAGTGCTCACAATCCTGCGCTTGGAGAGCAATTTTCTGGAAAAGTTGTCTCTTAAAAAAAAATTGCAAATCTTCTTTTATTACTATTTCTGTGGTATTTCTTGGGCCCTCGGTGGTGGTCTGTGTTTGGAACACCTCGCTGCCGCCTTCTAAAATGCTTGAATCTTTGGTGATTGGATGCTGAGGGTACAAGAACACAGACGCCAGGGTCAAGGTCGGGTCCGAGGCCGGGTCGGACCGTTCGCCTCCGCCAGACGACGCAGGGCAGGGTCACCTTCGACCCCACAGGAAGGTCATCGCCAAGGTGACACTCAGCGGCCATATATGGGCGGACGTGGGCGGGGCTGAGGATCTGAGATCTAAATGGGGGCAGAGACAGAGACAGAATTATAAGACGTTTAACAACAGTTGACGTCACCATGACCCTGAAATCACAATTTTGAATTTCCTCCCCAAAATACCTCCAGGAACAATATCCAGGCGAAGTCAAAAACGATACATAAAACATTTTATTAAAACGCATGCTTTTTCCACGGCGGCAGTGAGGATCATGTAAGATTCACGGTGAGTGATGGTAAATCCATTATGTAGGGAGAGAGTTAGAGACTGTCCCCGACCTGGGTGACTAACTCTTTAACTACTAATGAAGTGATTAAACTGATCTGAATGGTAATGGCACCAGATTCACTGCAGACAAATGCACAGCACACTGTCTGAAATGACTTACATTGGATCTGTTGGTCTCGGAAGTATAATGACTGGAGAGTGTTTCGTTTACTTTAGTTTATTAAGATATTCTTCCTGGAGATATGCTAAGACATTTTACATTTTTTGTTTTACATGGTAGATGTAGATGAAATAGTGACCAGTCTATGCTCAAAATCATATTCATAACTGCATTGTTATGAATGTATTAATTTGATGAAAAAGCAATATCACATTAGAGAGGTCCGTAACAATTGTACCTAAGTGTTTACCTTTATTAAATGTATATAAAAACAATCAAGCACCCTTCAATCTGTAATCTAAAACAAAATTCAAACTAACAAGTTTATTGCCCGTTTTCCAATTTTCTGTGTAAATGAAACCAGATTGGGAAAAAAGAAAAAAGAAATAAACGTAAAATGAAAAGGACAAAATAACAAAGAAAAAAGGACGGTGTATGTGTGTGTAACAGGTCCATTTAGAACCAATCTTTAACCAGAGATCTTCTCCCTCCTGCCGTGAGGAACATAGTCCTCCCCCTCCTAACTTGCCAATATGGCCGCCTCATCAATTGCAGGCCCGTTTTTCTATTTTCCCTCACTCTCTCGGTTTGTTCCCCTCATTCTGCAATTACGGTGCTCCACTCCCTGCGGTCTGTCGCTCGTTCTGTCTCTCCGTTCCGTCTGGACTGCTATCATTCATGTGATTACAGCCCCGTTGCTATGGCAACATCCACAGGGGGGGTTTTATTACTAGAGAGGCGCTAGCTGCCAGGTAGATGTGCTCCTCCTCATAGGCAGAGAGAGAGCACAGATTACAATCAGATTCATCTATCTACCCCCAAATCCTAACTGACTTCAGAACTGACCTTGGTTCTGCCTCTAGAAGCAACCATAGTCACATTTCTAAAATGAGCTTACCCTCTCCCAAATCCTTATCTTATCCATCACGGTGTTAAACATTCAACTATCCATAGATCAGCAATTAGGGATAAACTCCTCCTTCTGTGTTTTTGTGCTTACTAATGGGGGGTAGATCTCGACACTCTCCCTCCTCAAGGGTGACGTCGTCGATTGCGATGTCCCCCTCGATGCCCGGACCTCGGATACCCTCCAGCACCACCTGAGGTGGGGGAAAAAAGAGAGAGATGGAGGGAGAGATAGAGAGATATTGCAGTTATAGGCATAGACTTCAAGTTAGGATTCGTCTCATTACTGACTCCTGAATCGTCGAATCACACAATCATATGTCCAATCTTACTCACCTGGAAAGAGGCGGTAGGGTGGATGCTGACTTTGGCCTGTTTCCAGCGGTCACCTTGGTTACCGCTCAGCGACCACGCGGGCCCCTCGGCCGCTGTCTGACCCTTCTGTCTCAGGAAAGCGTTTAGGGTCCCTACAGATTAGAAAGATGCCACAAGGTCACACACGGTCAAAAGCGATCAGAGACGGTCACACACGGTTTGGGTCAGATGCAGTCAAGCACTGCCAATAAGCATCATCCATAATGTAATATTGCAGCGAGCTTTTCAGGGTCCCTAAAGGAAATAGATACACGATCAGATATGGCCAGACACAGTCAGAAAGGTTCAAAAGGTCAAATGCTGCCAATAATCAGCTCAAGGGCTTTTACCGGTTCTATATCACAGTATGAATCGGAATATTGTTTTTTCAACAGACTGGCCAACCCTTAACTTAAAGTAACATCGACCGAACGATATTCAATATCATTATTGTCAATCAGCAGATACTTTTATTTCAAGTGACTTACAGCTAACACATGAAGACACGCAAAAGAATCAAACCCACAACCTTTTTGCTAGTCCCATCTTCTACAACACAATTAAACCCACAGCACGGCCCACAGGGGTGACTTTTCTCTACTGGTGATCTTGTTTGATGCTAGTCCAGACTAGCGCTGTAACTGAGTCTTTACATTCGACCTGTGTACAGGAGGCTTTTAACACTATGACGCCTCAATCAGATCGACAGCGTCATTGCATACCATTTTGTGTAGCTTCGCAGCTATACTGAACGCATGTATCTACTATCTTTATATATTTTTTTATTTCACCTTTATTTAACCAGGTAGGCTAGTTGAGAACAAGTTCTCATTTACAACTGCGACCTGGCCAAGATAAAGCATAGCAGTTTGACATATACAACAACACAGAGTTACACATGGAATAAACAAAACATACAGTCAATAATACAGTAGAAAAAATAAAACAAAAAGTCTATATGCACTGAGTGCAAATGAGGTAGGATAAGGGAGATAAGGCAATAAATAGGTCATGGTGGCGAACTAACTACAATATACCAATTAAACACTGGAATGGTAGATGTGCAGAAGATGAATGTGCAAGTAGAGATACTGGAGTGCAAAGGAGCAAGATAAATGAATAAATACAGTATGGGGATGAGGTAGTTGGATGGGCTGTTTACAGATTGGCTGTGTACAGGTGCAGTGATCTGTGAGCTGCTCTGATAGCTGGTGCTTAAAGCTAGTGAGGGAGATATGAGTCTCCAGCTTCAGTGATTTTTGCAGTTCGTTCCAGTCATTGGCAGCAGAGAACTGGAAGGAAAGGCGGCCAAAGGATGAATTGGCTTTGGGGGGGGGGCTTTACCTAGCAGAGACTTGTAGATGACCTGGAGCCAGTGAGTTTGGCGACGAGAGTGAAGCGAGGGCCAGCCAACGAGAGCGTACAGGTCGCAGTGGTGGGTAGTATATGGGGCTTTGGTGACAAAACAGATGGCACTGTGATAGACTGCATCAAATTTGTTGAGTAGAGTGTTGGAGGCCATTTTGTAAATGACATCGCCAAAGTCGAGGATCGGAAAGATGGTCAGTTTTACGAGGGTATGTTTGGCAGAATGAGTGAAGTATGCTTTGTTGCAAAATAGGAAGCCGATTCTAGATTTAATTTTGGATTAGAGATGTTTAATGTTAGTCTGGAAGGAGAGTTTACAGTCTAGCCAGACACCCAGGTATTTGTAGTTATCCACATGTTCTAAGTCAGAGACGTCCAGAGTAGTGATGCTGGACGGGCAGGCAGGTGCGGGCAGTGATCGGTTGAAGAGCATGCATTTAGTTTTACTTGCATTTAAGAGCAGTTGGAGGCCACGGAAGGAGAGTTGTATGGCATTGAAGCTCGTCTGGAGGGTAGTTAACACAGTGTCCAAAGAGGGGCCAGAAGTATACAGAATGGTGTCGTCTGCGTAGAGGTGGATCAGAGAATCACCAGCAGCAAGAGTGACATCATTGATGTATACAGAGAATAGAGTCGGCCCGAGAATTGAACCCTGTGGCACACCCATAGAGACTGCCAGAGGTCCGGACAACAGGCCCTCTGATTTGACACACTGAACTCTATAAGAGAAGTAGTTGGCAAACCAGGCGAGGCAATCATTTGAGAAACCAAGGCTGTTGAGTCTGCCAATAAGAATGTGGTGATTGACAGAGTCGAAAGCCTTGGCCAGGTCGATGAATACGACTGCACAGTAATGTCTCTTATCGATGGCGGTTATGATATCATTTAGGACCTTGAGCGTGGCTGAGGTGCATCCTCAGTATCCCTTGTATCTACCATACAAGTTGATGCAAACGTTGGATACATCCAATGTATATATCCACACAGAACGCACTGTAACTGCCTCTGCAACGCTATGCTGCGAGGCAAACGCAGTGTTCCATTGGAAATGAATGTACTTCTGGTGTACCGAAACGCAACGACGCTGTTGATCTGATAGATGCATGAAGGAATAATCTGCACCTGTAATGTTCAGTTGAGGTCTGTTTAGTTATAAAGAACTGTTGCTGCTCATTTGAATTTTAACCTCTCTTCAATGTGTACAAATGATTGAAAAGTACTGACTTGACTTTTTTTTAACAATAATTCTCTTTACTCCTAATAAGGAGGCAATACATTTGACTGCTTCCTAAACTCCCAACTCCTCAATATTGAGCGCTTGACCGAGCACATACAGTGCCTTCAGAAAGTATTCACACCCGTTGACTTTTACATTTTTTTGTTGTGTTCCAGCCTGAACTTGAATTTGATTTAATTGAGATTTCTGGTCACTGGCCTACACACAATAGCCCATAATATCAAAGTGGAATTATGTTTTTAGAAATTGATACACAAGCGGAAATGTCTTGAGTTAATAAATATTCAACCTCTTTGTTATGGGAAGCCTAAATTCAGTAAACATTTGCTTAACATAATAAGTTGCATGGACTTTGTGTGCAATAATAGTGTTTAACATGACGTTTGAATGACACTCTGTATCCCACAGATACAATTATCTGTAAGGTCTCTCAGTCGAGCAGTACATTTCAAACAGATTCAATGCCTTGCAAAGAAAGGCACCTATTCAAAAAGCAGACCTTGAATATCCCTTTGAGCATGGTGAAGTGAATAATTACAGTTTAGATGGTGTATCCATACACCCAGTCACTAATAAGATACAGGCGTTCTTCCTAACTCAGTTGCTGGAGAGGAAGGAAACCACTCAGGGATTTCACCATGAGGCGAATGGTGACACTAAAACATTTACAGAGTTTAATGGCTGTGATAGAAGACCGAGGATAGATCAACAACATTGTAGGTTACTCCACAATACTAACCTAATTGACACAGTGAAAAGCCTGTACAGGATACAATTATTCCAAAACATGCATCCTATTTGCAACAAGGCACTAAAGTAATACTGCAAGAAATATGGCAAAGCAATCTAAAACACAAGGCCAAATCTACACTGGAGTTGCTTACCAAGAAGACTGTGTATGTTACAGAGTGGCAGAGTTACAATTTTGACTTAAATCTACTTTAACATCTATGGCAAGACCTGAAAATGGTTGTCAAAAAATGATCAACAACCAATTTGACAAGGCTCGAAGAATTTTTTATAGAATAATGGGCAAATGTTGCTCTTAGAGACTTACCCAAAAAGACTCACAGCTGTAATCACTGCCAAAGGTGCTTCTACAAAGTATTGATTTGGGTGTGTGAATACTTACGTAAATTAGATATTTCTATATTTCATTTTCAAGAAATTTGCAAAAATGGCTAAAAACATGTTTTCACTTTGTTATGGTGTATTGTTCGTAGATGGGTGAGAAACAAATTCAATTTAAACCATTTTGAATTCAGGCTGTAACAACAAAACGTGGAATAAGTGACGGGGTATGAATACTTTCTGAATGCACTGTAACTTGATCTTCAATGTCAGTTTAAGAGTGGAGGTTCTAACTGGTGTCTTGAGGTGGAGTTCACTTAGAATTAATCTTCTGCATTCTAAAATGTAAATCATGTCTTCTGCGCAGAAAACTGGTGTTGAGTGGTGGCAAATGTTCACTGGGGGTCGTATGAATTGATACATTTATTAATTCCAAGGTTCTGCCAGGTGACAATGAATTATTTTCAAACACTTAATAAAGTTGAATTAAAACTAATGGCCGATAAGGGAAGAGAATTCTTGTTTAAAAAACCAACAACTTCAAGTCGGTACATTTCAATCATTTATACGCCTTGAGAACAGGTTTCAATTCAAATGAGCAGCAATAGTTGAAAGCTGACCTGTTCCTTATAACTAAACAGAACATTACAGCTCCTCTGCAGATTATTCCTTCCCGCATTGATCAGATCGACAGCGTCATTGCGTTTCAGTACACTAGAAGTACATTCATTCCCGATGGAATGTTGCGTTTGCCTCGCAGCATTACGTTACAGAGGCAGTTGCAGTGCGTTCTGTATGGATATATACGATATACGTTATACTGGATAGATCCAACGTATGCATCAACTTGTATGGTAGATGGTAGATGCATGTGTAGCTACGCAAAATGGTATGTTGTCGGTCTGATTGAGGCGTCATGGTGTTAAAAGCCTCCTGTACACAGGTCCAATGCAAAGACTCAGTTACACTACTAGTCTGGACTAGCACCTTTTGATATGTGTAATGCATCAAAGAAGGTTAAGATCACCAGCAGAGAAAAGTCACCCTAGTCGGCCAACACAATGTAGGCTCAATAAATAATATGGTCCTATTATTATTAGACGCTATCATTGCAGAATATTGAATTATTACAGAATGTTGAATCGTAGCAGTATAGTTGCTGGTGAAACCGTCAACTGGTCTGTTGTAGTAGGCCAAAGAGACATGTGTTTGTTCCACACAAGGTTTCTCCTTAAGCACAGCAGGACTGTTACTCTGAGGCCTTGTTTAAGTCAAAGAAAAAGAGAGAGAGATAAAGAGACAGAAAGAGTGAGAAAGAGAGAGAGAGAGGGAGAGAGGTGCCTCATTAACGTACAGGCCACTATGTATACTTCTGAGAGAGAGAGAGCTATATGTCCTGTCCTTTGTCTATTAGCTTCCTCATCAGCTTACTGTACGGCAAGGGTTCCCAAACTGTTTTGGCCCATGACCCTATTTTGATATTTAAAAGGAGAGAGGAGAGGAGAGTGGGTGTGTTGAGGCGTTTTACATGGCAGAGGAGAGAAAGGGAGGGTTTGTTGAAGTGTTTACATGAGAGGGGACAGGGATCTTGCTGAGCTGGTGTCAGCCTGGCTGACAGTGTCTTTGAACTTCCTGCACTGTAATGTACTGTAGGTAGTGTAGTGATGTCTCCTGTACTGTACTGTAGGTGCGTGTGTGTTACGAATGCAGCTCTCCAGCCAACTCCTGCATTCCCTACAAGCATATTCTGTACTCTCTGTCCGTGTATTTGGAGCTGTTGCAGACTACTACTGAAGGAACGTTGAAGTAACGTTTGTGTCTTCTTTCTTTCCAATAGTTGCAAGTACAGCCTATGCAATTCAGATGAGCAAATGCACCGCGATATTCCTTACTGACTTCACAGAACTGAATGTAGTGCATAAGGCTTTTAATGCGGTATTCTGAAGAAAAGGAGGAAAAGGATCATTCAATTAATTCTCCATCTGTCCACTCCTAAGAATTCTATTTGGGAGAATCCCTTTTCTATAGACTCACAACAGTAAACCCCAAAGGGATAAACAGTTTAATGCAGGGTAGGATTAAATCCTCTATAACTACTGAACACTTCCCATTAAATCCCCCCAGAGAGAGCTCAGCTCTATAGAAAGCTACACAGAGCACATATAGAATTAGCACTCCGAGCTAATAATATATGCCATTCAGCAGACAATTTTTTATCTGTTTCAAGTATTGGTGGTAGCAGGAATCGATCCCACTATCCTGTCATTGCAAGAACCATGCGCTATCAACTGAGCTACAGAGGAGTATGAATGAAACATGCCTGATCCCCTGGCCACTTTGCAAAGCTCCACATAAAAGAGACTCTTTGGTGTGTGTGTGTGTGTGTGTGTGTGTGTGTGTGTGTGTGTACTCTGGGACTTAATCCTGTAAACAAACGTGACACCAGCTGCAAAGGCAAACTTTGAAGTGTGCTTCAGTAATTAGTTTTGACCTTCTCCCAGGTAGCTAGCTAACGGACGGTTAGCAAAATGTGGAGAGCCTCACTCTCCCTATTTCTCTTTCACATGTTCTCTCTCTAATCTCTGAGTCTCTCTTTCTGCCACCACACTCTCTAAGCTGAGGGTGAGCGAACTAACTCTTTGAGTAAATCTGAACCGCTGATCTACAGAGCAGAGGCACAACTCTACTGTGAGTCACTGGGAACAACACACAGAACAACAGTCAAGGTAACACAAATACCCACTTTTCGAGAGTGAATGTCTGTTCCTATGGATCTGTTGTGATAAAGCCTTTACATGTAGGATAAATATCAAAGCAACAAGGGTGTGAACGGCTCCACTTGGCCAATGAAGCGTGTTAGTGCGAGTTACATACAAGGAATGTTGGTTGGAAACTCCTAATATTTAATCAGTGGCAGTAAGTATAACATTTAGCTCAACATTTCCTGGGTTGTGGATTCCAAATGTTCCAAACAAACATTCCACATTCCTTAACAGCAGAGAGAATAGAATTCCTCTCAGAGAGAAGAGAGAGGGAGAAAGAGAGAGAGAGAGAGAGAGAGGGAGGGAGGGAGGGAGGGAGAGGTGGGAGAGAGATGAGAGAGTGAGAGAGAGAGAGAGAGAGAGAGAGAGAGAGAGAGAGAGAGAGATGAGAGAGTGAGAGAGAGTTGGGAGAGAGAGAGAGATACTAGCATAAGACTAGCATCAAGGCAAAGGGAGGAAATGTCTGAGTATGTCTCCAGCCCTTGACATTCGGCCCATTCATCATAACAGGCCTTGGCCTGGGCTATGGGCCTGAGCTACAACACAGACGGGTGAGGGGTGGATGGAGAGTGGGGCTTGGCTGGCGATCAATCTGAGCAAATTGGAAATGTCACGGCCTACTCAACCTCGGCCGAGCGTTGGAGGATCTCTCATCTCCACACTGACCCCCTTTGCCCACCTCCTTTCCTCCCTCTCTCCCCCTTCCTACCACACTCCAGATGTTTGAAGCCAACACCACATGGCCATCCCCACATGTCCATTCCACTAGGGTAGGGTAAGCATATCGCTCTCCACAGGGTGTGTGTGTGTGTGTGTGTGTGTGTGTGTGTGTGTGTGTGTGTGTGTGTGTGTGTGTGTGTGTGTGTGTGTGTACAGTGCATTTGGAAAGTATTCAGAGCCCTTGACTTTTTTCCACATTGTTACGTTACAGCCTTATTCTAAAATGAATTACATTTATTTTTCCCTCATCAATCTACACACAATAAAACATAATGACAAAGAAAAAACAGCTTTTAAAATGTTTGTTTTGCAAATGTTAAAAATAATAAACAGAAATACCTTATTTACATAAGTATTCAGACCCTTTCCTATGAGACTTGAAATTGAGCTCAGGTGCATCCTGTTTCCATTGATCATCCTTGAGATGTTTCTACAACTTGATTGTAGTGAGATGTTTCTACAACTTGATTGGAGTCCAGCTGTGGTAAATTCAATTGATTGGACATGATTTGGAAAGGCACCTATAGGACTGTCAAACCATGAGAAACAAGATTCCCTGGTCTGATGAAACGAAGATTGAATTCTTAGCCTGAATGCCAAGCATCACATCTGGAGGAAACCTGGCACTATCCCGACAGTGAAGCATGGTGGTGGCAGCATCATGCTGTGGGGATGTTTTCAGTGGCAGGGACTGGGAGACTAGTCAGGATCAATGGAAAGATGAATGGAGCAATGTACAGATAGATCCTTGATGAAAACCTTCTCCAGACTGCTTAGGACTTCAGACTGGGGCGAAGGTTCACCTTCCAACAGGACAACAACCCTAAGCACACAGCCAAGACAACGCAGGAGTGGCTTCAGCACAAGTCCCTGAATGTCCTTGAGTGGCCCATACAGAGAATTTAACCCGATCTAACATCTCTGGAGAGACCTGAAAATATCTGTGCAGCAACATTCCCCATCCAGCCTGACAGAGCTTGAGAGGATATGCAGAGAAGAATGGGAGAAACAGCACAAATACAGGTGTGCCAAGTTTGTAGGGTCATACCCAAGAAGAATTGAGGCTGTAATCGCTGCCAAAGGTGCTTCAACAAAGTACCGACTAAAGGGTCTGAATAGTTACAGTACCAGTCAAAAGTTTGGACACACCTACTCAATCCACGGTTTTTCTTTATTTTTTTCTACATTGTACAATAATAGTGAAGACATCAAAACTATGAAATAACACATATGGAATCATGTAGTAACCAAAAAAGTGCTAAACAAATCAAAATATATGTTATATTTGAGATTCCTCAAAGTAGCCACCCTTTTCCTTGATGATGTCATGCCCTGATCTGTTTCACCTGTCCTTGTGATTGTCTCCACCCCCTCCAGGTGTCGCTGATTTTTCCTAGTGTATTTATCCCTGTGTTTCCTGTCTCTTTGTGCCAGTTTGTCTTGTATGTTTCCTAGTCAACCAGCATTTTTCCCGTTCTCCTGCTTTTTGCATTCTCCTTTTTCTAGTCCTCCCGGTTTTGACCCTTGCCTGTTTCTGGACTTTGTACCCACCTGCCTGACCATTCTGCCTGCCTTAACCACTCTGCCACTCTGTACCTCCTGGACTCTGATCTGGTTTTGACCTTTTTGCCTGTCCACAACCATTCTCTTGCCATCCCCTTTGGATTAATAAACATTGTAAGACTCCAACCAGCTGCCCTCTGTGTCTGCATCTGGGTCTTGTCTTGTGCCTTGATAGTATGAACTGGCCATGACAGAACCAGCAGACTTGGACCAGCTCCGCCACACTGTCTCCCTGCAGGGAGCCACCATTAGGAGACATGAGGAGTTGGTAAAAGGCCTTTTGGAAGGGCTCAGGTCCTTGATGGAACGCCACGATCATGGGTTAAAGGCTATTATGGATCAAATCAGGGAGTTAGCTCAGAGGCTGCCTGCCACCTCTAAAACCCCCAATCACCCAGTAATTTTTCCCTATCTGTGGTGAGTTTGTATAGCCTATCCTGGATCCCAGAGAACCTCGCTTACCTCCTCCGGAGCAATATTCGGGGAATCCTGGTACCTGCCAGGGTTCTTTCTCAGTGCTCGCTTATTTTTGAGCTACAGCCATCTTCGTTTCCTTCAGACAGATCGAAGATAGCGTATATTATTACGCTAATGTCGGGAAGGGCGCTCTCCTGGGTTATGGCAGTTTGGGAGCAATAATCTGCCATTTGTGGTCATCTGGAGGAATTCATGGCAGAAGTGAGAAAGGTATTTGAATCTCCGGTTTCCGGGAGAAAGGCGGCCAGTAAACTGCTTGATTTACGTCAAAACTCCCGTAGTGTGGCAGACTATGCGGTTGATTTTCGCACGTTGGCCGCCGAGAGTGCCTGGAATCTTTTTTGCACGGATTATCCGAGGAGGTAAAGGATGAGCTAGCTGCTTGGGAATTGCCGGTGGATCTTGACTCCCTTATCGCCCAAACCATTAAAATTGATGGACGCCTAAGGGAATGCAAGAGTGAGAGCAGGTCTGGTCTCCGGCACACTCGTGCACACGCTATAGCTTGTTCACCTTCAAGGGAATCTGGAAGTTTCCGAAGGCAGCTCTTCCGAGAGGATTCGAAGCCACCCGAGTCCTCTCGTGAATCCACGATGGGTGTGTTGGATACTCCTGAGCCTATGCAGTTGGGAAGAGCTAGGTTATCAGTTTGGGAACGCTCATGGAGGATGAATAATAACTGTTGTCTGTACTGTGGAGGGGCAGGACATTTTATAGCTACCTGCCCTATTAGGAAACCCTTGTCACTAGTGAGTCAGACTGGGAGTTCTCTAATTCCCATCACCCACACACCTTTTTTTGTACTTGTGCTGTTGGGAGACCAATCTAAGTCTCTCCGAGTGCTCACTGACTCTGGGGTTGATGAAAGTTTTATGGATGCCACTATTGGTTCGGAGCTTGGTATTCCCACTCAGCCTCTCTCTGTTCCCATGGATGCTAGGGCACTGGACGGCCACTCTATAGGGGAAGTCACCCATATTACTGTGCCCGTTCAATTACGGGTTTCTGGTAACCACAGTGAGACCATACAGTTCCTCCTCATTGCATCTCCCCATGTTTCGGTTGTTTTGGGATTTTCCTGGCTACAAAAGGACAATCCTGTGATTGACTGGACCACAAGCTCCATCCTGGGTTGGAGTCCCTTTTGCCTTCAAGCAGCACAGCCTTCCCCAAGTCGTCTTCCTCAGGATGTTAGCAAGACTGTGGATGTCTCTGCTATTCCTACTGAATACCATGACCTTCTGGAAGTGTTCAGTAAGGCACGTGCTACTTCCCTTCCCCCGCACGTCCTTATGATTGCGCCATTGACCTTCTCCCAGGCACTACACCACCTCGGGGTTGGTTGTATTCTCTGTCCGGACCAGAGACCAAAGCTATGGAGGAGTACATAGAGAAGTCTCTGGCCACTGGGGCCATCCGTCTGCATCTCCTGCCAGTGCAAGGTTTTTCTTTGTGAAGAAGAAGGACAAGACCCTGCATCCGTGCATTAACTACCGGGGACTTAACAACATTACTGTCATGCATCGTTACCCCTACATCTCCTCTTTTCTGCGTTTTAACCTCTCCAGGGGTCCACCATATTTTCCAAGTTGGACCTTCGTAATGCCTACCACCTGGTACGGATACGCGAGGAGGACTCTGTACCTCCTGGACTCTGATCTGGTTTTGACCTTTTTGCCTGTCCACAACCATTTTCTTGCCTACCCCTTTGGATTAATAACCATTGTAAGACTGAAACCATCTGACTCATCTGTCTGCATCTGGGTCTCGCCTTGTGCCTTGATAGATGACAGCTTTGCACAATCTTGGCATTCTCTCAACCAGCTTCATGAGATAGTCACCTGGAAGGCATTTCAATTAACCGGTATGCCTTGTTAAAAGTTAATTTGTGGAATTTCTTTCCTTCCTGCATTTGAGCCAATCAGTTGTGTTGAGACAAGGTAGGGGTGGTGTACAGAAGATGGTCTTTTACCAAATAGGGCTAAGTCCATATTATGGCAACAACAGCTCAAATAAGCAAAGAGAAATAACAGTCCATCATTACTTACATACATTAAGGTCAGTCAATGCAGAACATTTCAAGAACTTTTAAAGTTTCGTCAAGTGCAGTCCCAGAAACTATCAAGCGCTATGAGGAACGCCACAGGAAAGGAAGACCTAGAGCTAACTCTGGTGCAGAGGATAAGTTCAATAGAGTTACCAGCCTCAGAAATTGCAGCCCAAATAAATGCTTCACAGAGTTCAAGTAACAGACATCTTAACATCAACAGTTCAGAGGAGACTGCGTGAATCATGCCTTCATGGTCGAATTTCTGCAAAGAAACCACTCCTAAAGGACACCAATAAGAAGAGGAGACTTGCTTGGGCCAAGAAACACAAGCAGTGGACATTAGACCGGTGGAAATCTGTCCTTTGGTCTGATGAGTCCAAATTGTAGATTTCTTTAGTTCCAACCGCCGTAGGTGAACGGATGACCTCTGCATGTGTTGTTCCCACCGTGAAGCATGGAGGAGGAGGTGTGATGGTGTGGGGATACTTTGCTGGTGACACTGTCTGTGAGTTATTTAGAATTCAAGGCACACTTAATTAGCATGGCTACCACAGCATTCTGCAGCGATACGCCATCCCATCTGGTTTGCGCTTAGTGGGACTATCATTTGTTTTTCAGCAGGACAATGACCCAACACACCTCCAAGTTGTCTAAGGGTTATTTGACCAAGAAGGAGAGTGATGGAGTGTTGTATCAGATGACCTGGCCTTCACAATCATCCGACCTCAACCCAATTGAGATGGTTTGGGATGAGTTGGACCACAGAGTGAAGGAAAAGCAGCCAACAAGTGCTCAGCATATGTGGAAACTCCTTGGAAAAGCATTCCAGGTGAAGCTGGTTGAGTGTGCAAAGTTGTCATCAAGGCAAAGGGTGGCTACTGTGCTTTGAAGAATCTCAAATATATAACATATATTTTTGGTTACTACATGATTCCATGTGTTATTTCATAGTTTTGATGTCTTCACTAGTATTGTACAATGTAGAAAATAGTACAAATAAAGAAAAACCCTTGAATCAGTAGGTGTGTCCAAACTTTTGACTGTACTTTATGTAAATGTGATATCTGTATTTTGTATTTTTTATACATTTGTAAAAAAATTCTAAACCTGTTTTTGCTTTGTCATTACGGGGTATTGTGTGTATATTGATGAGGGGGGAAAAACAATTAAATCAATTTTAGAATAAGGCTGTAACATAACAAAATGTGGAAAAAGTCAAGGGGTCTGAATATTTTCTTCATGTATTGTGTGTGTACGCGCATATGTCTGTAGCTAAATCAACCACATCGCTCATCTTGATGCTATCTCCAGCTGAGCCCTTTGTCAGATGGATGGTACAGTAGCTAGCTAGCTCCCTCAGTCTCAGTTCCCTCACTTAAGTGATTGGTGCAGGGCAAATGTTGTTTCACCAGCAGTTGTCTTACACAGCGATGGCATACGCTTTAGAGCTCTTCACAACAAACATATTTATTTCTGCAGTCTACCTTGGCGACACTCAGGGACAATGAGAAGGTAATGTAAGAGGTGAGGTACCCTACGCTATTATCAGTAGAGTGGAGACCAGGGACATCTCTAGTCCTATTCCCTTCCTCCCTCCCCTGCTGTTCCTAAGCTGCTGTAGTACTGTATACTACTCTCTGGTGGATTGATAGTCTTCACCGTGGAGTTATATATACACACACACACACACACACACTCACAAATGCAGATGCACGCATGCACACACACTGGAGTGCACAAGCCGGGAAGAGGATACTTGCTGGTACTAGCTGGCTTCACTGCCAGATATCCAATCTTACTCTTGACTCACACGCAGGCACGCACGCACACACACACACACTGATTGGGTCCAGTGTGAGGAGAGTCTGGGAGCAGAGCATTAGTAGCAGAGTGCCTCTTCACTGGGAGAGAGGAAATGGTTGTAGACAGGGATGCTTTCGGATAAACGTTTGCTCTCTGAAACCACATCACAATTTATAAGAAATCACAATAATAAACAAAAATAATGTGGTCAGGGCTCTTAAAACATTTAATTGGTAGCACTGGTGCTCCTAATTAAAAAAAAAGTCTGGAGCATCGCATACAATTTAGGAGCACCAGAATTTTTGTATTTTTTAAAAATTGATTTTATGATTTTTATTGATTTATTGATATAGCCTACATTGGACCTACAGTAGTACAGTAGCCTACATTTGACCTACAGTATATGAATCCTACTTACTTTTGAAGCACATCTCATGAAGAAGATATCCCTTTTCCTTTCTTTCTGTGCCACCAAATATTTGGGGCTGCATGATATGGCCAAAAAATCTAGTTTCTAGTTTTCAAACCAATATCACAATTGGACTTGCAATATAGCTCAATACACTTGGGTGAACTGTTGGAATCATAGACGTAGAATGCTTATTCTAATTCTAAGGTTGGTGTTGTTTGGCATGACAACAAATGAAAAAGCCAGGTAGGAGTTATGACAGGTTAGGAACTAAAGTTTTGGTCACTGTATTTTTCCGGGGACCCTAATCACATTTGAATAGATGTTACATTTAGACAAAGACTTCAGAATAGGCTGATTCAGAACATGTCGTTTCACAAATAACATGCTGATCTACACCACCACTTGTAGCAACCTGTATTTGAGCTAACGTTTGCTTTGCCCTAGCTAGTGCATTTCGAAATAGACTCATCAAGCATCTCACAATTGATCTAACATGGATAATTACAACATGTTGCTATGAGATTAGAAAGAGAGAGTCTCAATTAACTAGGCAAGTCAGTTAAGAACAAATTCTTATTTACAATGACAGCCTACAGGGGAACAGTGGGTTAACTGCCTTGTTCAGGGGCAGAACAATAGATTTTTACCTTGTCAGCTCAGGGATTTGATACCGCAACCTTTCGGTTACTGGCCCAACGCTCTAACCACTAGGCTACCCGCCGCACCACTAGAGGGAAGCTCTTATGCTTAATGTATCGAGGAGAGAATACAGAGAATTAATATATCGGTAACAGGAACACGTCCTTAGTTTGTTTCTTGATGTTTTGTGTTGGAGGGAAAAAGACAGATGTCTTTCTTACCAATGTGTTTGCCGTACATGTGGAAGAAGAAACTGAAGCAGTATGCTGGGGGGTTGGCGATGCCATATGGGTTCTTGGGCACCACGTTGAAGAAGGGACTGACCAGCCTCGCCACCTCACCCTCCTTCCGAGGCCGGGACGTCTCGATGTACATGTAGAAACCTGTAGTGTAGGGAGAACACAACACAATACACCAAATAACAAGGTTGTTTACTACATGTCAAAGATTACTCCCGCATGTTATATATATATTGGTGTTCTGTATAGGGGGAGGTTAATGTAAAACAGGTATGCTCTCCTGGGAGATAGTAGCAGATTGACAGAACGTGTAGTCAACTTTGTTCTAAAAGGCAGAAAGAATTGGAATGGGTTTAGGGCAGAACAAATTCAATTGGTTTCTAAAAGGTTTAACAGATTCACAACTTCTGAAAACAAGGTTTGAACTGAGAATATTGTAAATAAAACTTTGAGTTACAAGTTGTAATGTTTTGAAATCATTATTGTGTTCCAGTAGTCAGCCAATTGTGACAATATCTCTAAGATACAACTGGTCTCCTGACTTGAAGCAAAGAGTAAAACGTAGCAAGCTAGCGGCAACATGGTAAGCTAATCAGCGCTAGCTAGCTAAGCATTTACCAACCACTTAGCTACTCATGTTGAATTAATAAATAGAGCTAGCAAGCTAGGTGTCAAATATACAAGTCAGTCAGCTAACAGTTATGCTGTCCCGGGGGCATAAACGTAAAATGCTAAGCTAAATGTAACTTTTCTGAGCAGAGAGCTACCTCCAAACGGGCACACTTTATTTGGATAGTCCATCTGGAGATGCTCTACAGATGGTCATAATATCAGCAAACTATCTGTTAATACGCAACTGACTATCTGTTGATAAGCAACTGCTTGGTAAGGTTACGCTTAGAGTTAGGGTTAGGGTAAGGGTTAAGTGTAGGGTTAGGATAAAGGTTAAGGTTAGTAGATAGTCTGTAGAGCATATACAGATGGACTATCCCAAAAGTTTGTTAATGTTAAATTAGAAAAATTAGAAAATAGATAGCAAGTTAGGTCTCAAATCTGTCAGTAGGTCAATTAACCTTTTCACACGTCAGTTCCAAATATCTCGAACAGTGGCCCTAGCGTGAGTTGTTTTATGCACATGATGTCAGAACGCACTCACTGTTCTGAAATGTGTTTTTTACGCAACGGGACAGTTAACACTCGCTGCCTGTTAATTATCTATAGGCTACGTTTCAACTTGTCAATTTCAAATAATTTTCTTACAAGTTTTAGTTTTATAATGTTTGTTGGCATTATACAATGCATTCTGCATCTGTCAGAACAAAGATGTTATAATGAGGTGAAGGAATGATTCGCTCATCTTTTGAGTAAACTTCCGGAAGTGAATGAAGGGAAGTGAATAATCATAGACAACACAACCCCTTCAGCATGTATACTGCAAACAGACCAAACTCATCTGGTCTCCTCTTATCTTTGGTTGACGCAAAAAAACAAACATGGCGGCGTGCACAAACTATCCATCGTCGGATTACTAAGGATTTCTAGAAAGTGTTTTACGCAATTATTTAGAGCAATTATTTAGATCAAGTATTTAGATCAGTGATGTGATGAGTCAGAAATAGTAATAAATATATAAATATGACTGCTTCTATTATGCCAATCTTTCCTCTGTTAGCACTAGGACAAATGCAACCTAAATGTTCCGGTTTGGATGAGAATTGTGTTATGCTGTCGCTACTTCTGTGAATGTCTGAAAATTGCATCCAAAATAAACTGCTCACATTCAGGACATAACTTTGTAAGGACCGTGTTTGTGCAAAATGTTTCTGTGAAAGAAACAGTGTGGCCAGCTCAAATGCTGACTGTTGTGTCAATCGAAACTGGACATTGTAAATAAGCGTTCTAATCAAACTGGTTTGAGCGTACACTGCAGGGACCACTGTAGGAATATCACACACGTTTGTTGGTACGTGTGAAAATATTCATGTTTGTTTTAAAAACAACAATTAGAACAGACTTTATGCTGCCCTAGGGGCAGAAATTTTATTTGGGGTCAAGATCACTTGGTGCCCTAAGAGCAGACTTCAAGTACACAAGGTAATACAAAAAGCCATGGACTTATCTAAATTATATCCTATGGTTATCTTTACCCAGACTAACATGAATACCCCTGGAGCAGCATTTAAACAGTGCATCTCTTACCACTTATTTTTGCTTCTTTTTTTCATGTACTGGCATATTTGAGATCTACCTTAATTTTACAACTCAACATTAGTAAGAGCTCCTTACCCAGCTAGTTCAGTTTAGCATTTTAACAGTCCATTCCAATTTTTAAGTTTATGTAACTTATTCAACTAAGTATTTGTAATAAGCGGGAGCTGAGTTACTGGTATTGTAATGATGTGCGCTGAGAGTCAGGAAGTAAGTTCAGGGAGTGAGTGTTTAAATAAAACGCAACATAATACAAAACAAGAAACACAAACAACGCACAGACATGACACTGGAACAGAAACAATGACGCCTGGGGAAGGAACCAAAGGGAGTGACATATATAGGGAAGGTTATCAGGGAGGTGATGGAGTCCAGGTGAGTCTGACGACACGCAGGTGCGCGTAACGATGGTGACAGGTGTGCGCCATAACGCGCAGCCTGGTGACCTAGAGGCCGGAGAGGGAGAGGGTGTCCTTTGCTGATGCGCAGGAACCTGTCGCCGGCTTAGGAGGCTGGAACCTGACAGACCGGCTGAGGCATGAGAGCCTGACGAGCCAGTGGAGGCAGGGGAGCCTGGCGATCTGGCTGAGCCTGAAGCTGCTCCCGGACCAGACTTCATTCCCACTGACACACAAAAAAAACACTCCCTAATGCTTCCCTTAGGTGACGCGTTAATATGTAACGATGTGCGCTGAGAGTCAGGAAGTAAGTTCAGGGAGTGAGTGTTTTAATAAATAAACGCAACGTAATACAAACCATAAACAACGCACAGACATGACACTGGAACAGAAACAATAACGCCTGAGGAAGGAACCAAAGGGAGTGACATATATAGGGAAGGTTATCAGGGAGGTGATGGAGTCCAGGTGAGTCTGATGACGTGCAGGTGCGCGTAACGATGCTGACAGTTGTGCGCTATAATGAGCAGCCTGGTGACGTAGAGGCCAGAGAGCGAGCACATGTGACAGGTATATTTGAAACCTAACTAGTTAGCTAGTTCTATTCTATGACTCAACATTAGTAAGAGTTAGCTATCTGCTAACCAACTAGCTCTGTTTAGCTTAGCTTCTTACAATGCCGTTGCCCCTGGGGCAGCATATGTCATCCCCATTTTTTAAAGTTCATATGGCTTATTCAACTTAACATTTCAATAAAGCAAATTACTTACTTGTATGTTCGACACCTAGCTCGCTAGCTCTATGTATTAATTTAACATTAGTAGCTAAGAGGTTTCTAAATGCTTAGCTAGCAAGCTTGCGCTGATTAGCTTAGCATGTTGCTGCTAGCTTGCTACATTTTACTATTTGCTTCAAGTCAGACCAGTTGTATCTTAGCGATATTGTCACGTTTGTCTGACTACTGTAACACAATAATGATTTCAAAACGTTTTATTTAACAAGATTCTCAGTTCAAAACATGTTTTCAAAAGTTGTGCATCTGGCAAACTTTGCCCACTGAACTTTTAGAAAACAATCACATTTGTTCTGCCCTAAACCAATTAAAATTGACTACACTTTATGTAACCCTGCATGTGGGTAGGTCCCATTCACCAAGCTAATGTACAGTAAGCATGTCTGTTCATTGGTGAACTAAAGCCACACATGATATCTCTCTGTCTATGTTCAGTCAAGTCAACCATTTTCAACACCCTTTCCCTAATTACTGCACACCCGACAGCAGGTCGGACCCTGACCACATAAAAGACAACCTTGTATCCAGCCAACACAGTCGCTCCCTACAAGCGTATTTTGGCATCGCTGTCTGTGTATTTGGAGTCTGTAGCATAGTATTATCTTGGCCCAGTGGGACAGAAAACAGAGGGTGGGTGTGTCGATCTAAAGCAGGGGTGTCAAACGTCCGGCCCACGGGCCGGATCAGGCCCGCAAAGGGATTTAATCCGGCCCGCGAGATGATTTTGTAAAGTATAAAAATGAGCTGCAATTTTTCAATAAAAGAAACTGCTGTTCCAATTGCGTCCACTGGATGGCGCAATAGCAATTGTGTTAAGCAAGCAAACCGTTTATACCGGAGCAGAGCAAGTAGGTCAAGCAAGTGCAGCCAGTCCGGATGAGCTACTTTGTTTTGCCCGCGATATTTATTACGGCTTCTACTTTTAACATGATGTGCTTTGGCACCCTCATTGCCCCAATATGTCTCTGTCAAAAAAGACAAAAGTGGACGCAGAGTGCAGAGTGTTCCAAGAAAAATGGTCATCCTCCTATTTATTGACGGAATTGAATGGGAAAGCTGTATGTTTGGTGTGTTCACAGCATGTTGCAGTGCTGAAAGAGTATAACCTTCGTCGCCACTATGTGAGTCTTCATGCCGACAAATATGACAACTTTCAAGGACAGCGGAGAAGAGAGAAGGTGAATGAACTGTTGGCGGGTCTGAAGAAACAGCAGTCTGTGTTTACTCACAGCCGAGACATCAGTGACGCTGCAGTGAAAGCTAGCTACCTCATTGCTAATGAAATCGCAGAGCCTTCAAAACCATTTAGTGAGGGTGAATTTGTAAAAACATGCATGATGAAGGCAGCGGAGATTGTGTGCCCTGAAAAGTGCCAGGCTTTTGCAAATAGCAGCCTGACAAGAAACACAGTTGCAGACAGGATTTCCGATCTTTCAGTGGATTTGGACAGCCAGTTGAAGCAAAAAGTAAAGTCATTTATTGGGTTTTCAGTTGCAATTGATGAAAGCACGGACATTACAGATGTTGCACAACTGGCCATTTTCATCCGCGGAGTTGATGACACATTGACCGTCACCGAGGAGTTCGTGGAGTTGGTGCCGATGACAGATACAACGACAGCAGCTGATATTTTCACCGCACTCGTCGGCGCGCTGGACAGGGTCGGAGTGGAGTGGTCCCGCGCTGTCAGCCTGGCTACAGATGGTGCGCCCTCAATGATCGGGAAAAAGCAGGCGTTGTGACAAAGTTCAGAGAGAAAGTGCAATCTGCAAATGGAGGATGTGATTTTTGGACTTTTCACTGTATTTTGCACCAGGAGGCTTTGTGTTGCAAGTCATTAAAGATGGATAACGTCATGAAGGTGGTCATCCAAACTGTTAATTTCATCCGATCCAGAAGCCTGAATCACCGTCAGTTTGACAGCCTTCTCAGAGAGAAAGACCACATCTATGGCCTGCCACACTGAGGTAAGATGGTTAAGAGGTGCTGTGCTTAGGCGTTTCTTTGATTTACGAGAAGAAATTAAACAGTTCATGGAAGAAAAGGGCAAACCAGTGTTAGAATTTCATTCCGCAGAATGGATGCAGGACCTTGCATTTATGGTGGATGTTACAGAGCACCTGAATAACTTGAACAAACAGCTGCAAGGGCGCAACAAAGTCGTCACGCAGTATTATGACAGCATACATTCTTTCAAGTTGAAGCTGTCATTGTGGGAGACGCAACTCGCCGGTGGTGATGCAGCTCACTTCCCCTGTCTGAAAAATGTGTACGCGACCCAACATGTGGCAGACATGAAGCGGTTCAAAGATAAAATAACGGCACTGTTACGGGAGTTTGAGCAACGCTTTCAGATTTTTGGTGAACTGGAGAAAGACTTCAACGTTTTTTGCTCGCCATTCACCGTGAATCCCTCTGATCTGCCCGTCAGC
The DNA here is from genome assembly GCF_901001165.1 of Salmo trutta. Taxonomy (NCBI): domain Eukaryota; kingdom Metazoa; phylum Chordata; class Actinopteri; order Salmoniformes; family Salmonidae; genus Salmo; species Salmo trutta. The sequence goes on from NC_042991.1 coordinate 6,298,476, forward strand.
ATCCAACTTGAAATAATAGACTTGCAGTGTGACTTGGATATGAAGGGCAAATTTGCCGCAGCTGGCTTGGACACATTTTATCAGAATCTCTTGCCAGGTTACCCCAACTTGACAGCCCTCGCTGCAAAACTGTTGTGCATGTTTGGAACCACATATGTTTGTGAGCAAGTTCTCTCTGTAATGAGCATAAATTAAACAAAGCTGCGCTCAAGGCTCACGCACAAGCACTTGAATCACATCCTGAAGTTGGCTGCCACTCAGGATGTGACGCCTGATATTGATGCGCTGGTGAAAGCTAAAAGATGCCAGGTATCAGGAGTCAAATAAACTATGCAACCCCACTTAAAGTGCTGCATGAGACACCCTGATATAGTTCTGTGATCTGTGATATACTTCTGTGAATCACTGAGGCATTGTGTGTTTGTGTGTTCTTTTTCTTTAGAATTTTCAAATAAACTTAAGGTGTTTTATGATTAATAGTGATGTTGTGCTTGAACTATTGTGGACACACTGTCCTCAGGCTCCAGCTTTATGTTTTATGTTGATCGTATTAAAACAAAGAAAACAATCTGAAGTTGTTGTTTTTAAGTTATATATACCATGATTTTACCGGTCCGGCCCACTTGGGAATAGATTTTCCTCCATGTGGCCCCTGAGCTAAAATGAGTTTGACACCCCTGATCTAAAGGCTTTGGTTCGGCTGGTGCCTAGCCAAATGAGTGTGCTCGCATACTATTTGTCCATCTTGAGACGTCATAGCCATTCTTTGTCATTCAACGATATAATCAGAATAGTTTTTGCAGAAGAGATCTTAGTTGCGCAATTTCACATCTAACTTAGATGTTTGGTGCAGTATCAAGTGGAACATTTTGAAATTAGTCTCTATCGTTGAATGGCAACAAACACTTCATTGAAGAATCTGCCTTGCCTCGAGAAAAAATGCTGTGTGCGCGAACAGACAAAAAAAACCTTGCCAAAGACGAAAAGGACCATAATATATGCACAAACTGTTTCAGTCTGTTTAGGATATCCCTGAAAAACAGAAATGGGTTACCTCTGGTTCATTCAGCCATTCCTATGGGGGAAATAAATGGGGAAATGTCTGAGGTTAACACAGGCTTAGGAGATCTTATACATTTTGTTCTATGAGATAATATCAGTCAGTTAACATTACCTGTGTGTATTATGAAGCCTTTGTGTTTGTTTTGATTACATAAATGCTTACAAATTATCCAAAAGTGACATTGGTTGATGAAGACTATCTCATAGAACAAAACATATAAGATCTCCTAAGCCTGTGTTTACCACAGACCTTATATTTGGCGTTTATCCAAAAACCCTCCATAAACCCTATTCATTTCCCCAAAGGCTTTGACCAACGAGCCATGGCAGAGTTAGTGCCTACAAAAAGACGCCATTACTATTGCTCTCTATTGTGGACTAAAAAGAACGCCCAAGAATGTAGGAATGAAGGAAGTGGCGAACAGGAGGGGAGAGTTGTGTTTGCTATAGCCTACCGGGGAGAGAAAGGGAGCATCTCAATTGCATACTCCTCTCTCCTCACCTCCTTCTCAAAACCAATTGGATGAGAAAGCCAGAGGTCCCTCCCCTCTGACCTTCTCCAATGGGTTTCGAGAAGGAGAGAAGACACGAGGAGTATAGTTGAGATTTTCCAAAAGACATCGGGGCCATGTCCGAATACCCATACTTGTGAAAGCTTTATAGTATGTGACATTTTGAAGATCGAGTATACTAAAAATGACAAGATGTCATACTCATTTCAGTTTTGACAAAAGCTGATTAATTAGATATGAGGATGCAACGAATAGCGGGTAACAACGCAATTTCACATGACACATTCTCTGTATGCAAAAATAGAACGTTTTACAGTATAAGGTGGTGGACCGAATCAATCCCCTTCGAGGAAGGAATATTAGGTGGTGGGCCGAATCAATCCCCTTCAAGGGAGGAGCTGATTTTTTTGTATATGATAGTAAAACATTCTTATGATGACTATAAAAATGTTGGCACATTCAATTCTTGCACATTATCATAAAAAGTATATTTCAACACCGTCTGCTCAAATTAAAACTCGAGCTGCTTTCTGTATTTGTGTGATGAGCTCCCAAAGACTAAAATAAGATAAATATCTGTTTTTGAGTGCGCTTGAAATATGCAGCGTGCAATACAAATTGTATTGATTGTATGAAGAGGTAACTCTGTTGACCATTTAGCCAATTTATTGAATGATAGCCAATATTACAGTTTGACTATCCTAGCCAGCTACTGTAAATGTACATTTGCCTGCTGAATTACATTTTTGAATCATGCTTTGGAATGATTATATGACTAATTTAAAGTAACTAGTTGCAGGCTTAAAGAAACATTATATCAAATACTTTCCATAGAATATGCATACTAGACAACACAGCATATCCTTGTTTTGTAAACCAGATGAGTTCTCAAATGTCAGTAGCTGCCCAATAGCATGGTGGGTATGCATAACGTTGGATGCATTGGAATATAAGGTATGGAGAAAGAGTCTGCAGGATTATAGAAAAAGCAGTTGGGAAATAAATGTTTAAGTTTCAAATACTAAATGTTCAGTGAATATATTTAAGAGGTTGAAATGATTAGCCTAACTTTCCTACTAACCTTCTAAAATTTGACGGTGCCAAATTCTTGCCAATCCATTATTCTACTATGAACTATGACTGAGTGTGAGGCATGTTTTCCATAATATACGTTTCATGCATACTGTACATTTGAACAAAGAACACCATCACATTTAGTGTTTCACCATTTATTGAGTACGGCGACAAATATCAAAGGTGTCTCAGGCAGAATTTGAAGTATCTAAATATAGTGTAACCTACTAATCTATGTATATAGAGAAAGAGGTGCCGTGGGGGGCACAATCTTACAAAGCTGCAGTCCAGAAATGAGCGCTTTACCATCTATGCCAAAAGCCTGAGCCTCTAATGGAGACAGTAGAACTGTCATCAACACATGCTTCTGTATTCCCCCCCTCTAGGAGCATTTGTGTGCCCAGGCCCCGTAGGTGTATCGGAAGGATCCCACCCTGGTCACCAATGTAGCCAATGGATGTAGAGAGAAAGAAGTACTTTAGCGGAATGCATAGTCCAGAGATGAGAACTCTACCATCTATGACAAAAGCCTGGGCTCCTGATGGGGACAATAGAATTCTCATCACCGCATGTTACAATAGTAAAACATAATCTGTTTCTCACCTCCTCAGACTGATTCTACATTGAATTTAGTCTTTGAGATGCTCTTCCAAGCATGTGTATCTGTAGTTAGTGCTCTTCAACTCTAAAATGCACTAGACTGTGTAGACTGTATAAGACAAACCCCACAATGAAAAGACCACAGGCAAATGCATATGTGGTCTCGATGTCTAATAGTGATGTTAGGGCTAGTTCAAATTGCAGTACGATGGTTCTCCTCACAGGTGAGGGAATTAGTTGAGCACATGCTTGGTGAATATCACTTGGTTGATCTCTCGGAGCAGGACACTGGAGAGGAGAGCTGAATAGATTATGGGAGACAAAAGTGAGAGTGGATTGTAGTTTATGAGCTAGAATTGAACATCTCGACAGAATAAAAATGTACAGCCACTAGGATACGGACAGAGGCAGGCTGCTCTGCATCCTACGCCAACTTAGGTACAGATTGTACACCAGATAATGTGATATAACCAAAGATTTTTGGTATCCATTACTGGATGTTACAGGTTTGACTATACAAAATCCAGCCATAGATTCTTCAACTAACCTGGTATTGGCAATACTGTCTTCGGTCTCGATTCTGGAAAACAGTATATCTTATACATGTTCATGTCCAGTTGCAGGTGGTTCTACAAACACCAGAGAAAACTCAGAAAGATAATAAAATATAGTAAATCCTGTATAAGATCACTTTTTTCCAGAATCGAGAACGAAGAGAGAGAGTATTGCCAATACCAGGTTTGTTAAATAATCTATGGTGGCGTTTTGTATAGGCAAAACTGTAACGTCCAGTAATGGATACCAACAATCTTTGGTTATATCACATTATATGGTGTACAATATGTAGCTAACTCCAACTAGGCCTATTGACAGGGGTAATGTGGCATTTATTTGTCAGTATGAATGAAATTAGTGAGTCCTGCTTTGATGACTGCATTAGCTTTACAATACGTGTCCTATAGCAACAGGTCTACTTGTTGAAGCTAGCTAGCTAGCTACATTGATAAGGTTGCTGCATTGTAAGTAAAGATAGGAGTTATTTTACAGCTTGCATCAACGGGATCATATTTCTATAACGAAATAGATTACAAATATATATATATAAAAAACTTTATCCATAGCAGTTTGTCGCAGGGAGATCTCTCTCAAGCTGTCACCAGTTGTGTTTAGTACCTTAGATACTGAGAGTTGGCAGACGTGATCAGCAGAGATGGTAACTGGATAGTGTCTTGTTTTATGAATATTACAGATAGTACACACGTTTTGATTGGTTTGCTGTTTAGTACTTGGCAGCGTTTGCCTGTCCAGCTACTGTAGCGAACATGAAAAAAAATGCAAGAAATTACATTCCCAACAAACAGAATTGTGTTCAGAATAAATAAATATACACAATATGTAAAAACCAGCTCCTCCCTCAGCAGAGACTGATCATCTCGAAAACTAAAGCAGATACGATGCTTCCGCCCACCAACTACACTGTATATGTGAATTACATCAAATCTAGTATGCTTTAAATGCCAGGATGTTATACTCATTTTGGCTTTTTATCTAATAGAATTCGCTGCACACTTTTCGGGAATTTCATAGCCACACAATGCATTGGAAGAGTTGGGCTGCGAGTTTTCATAGATAGATCTCTTCAAGTAAACAACAACATAACTTGGAAGATGGCGAACAGCGAAGATTCTGCGGTGGTGTTCAAATGGAGGTCGTTTTTGTTCTCCTTAAAATGACCATGACTATTTTATCATGACGTTACATCTTTGAAAACAGATCTGCATCCTGTAATGCATTTAGCTAGCTAACGTTACATGCTTTAGTAGGACTAGAAGTTATAACTGTTCAAACAGTAACTTCATATTTGACATTAGCCTAGTTAACTAGCTAGCAACCTGTTTTAAATACCAGGACTTGTGTTCAAACTGTTGCATGGTCTGATGACAATACCAGGCATTTAATTCAGTGGCGAAAACGGGAGGAGAAATGCCGCAAAAAAAGGTTTTGAATAAGTCATGTGGCCATACCGCCACTAGCCTACATTCCTATTTTCTACAGCGGTGCTGGTCCCAACACACTTTTGTTCTAGTTCTCCTGATTTGTCATGTTGGTTTATCTGTGTTGAGCCGATTGTAATGTTCATGCTATGCAATTTAGGTTTCTAGGAAGATGGATTCTTTTAAATATGCTATTCGACCAAAAACAGATCTGGCTAATTAATCTATGGGCCAAATAATGATGATCCACACTATATATAATAATCTATTGAGCTCACAAGCAACGGAATAATCTATTATGGTGGGAGATTATAATACAGTTTTAAGTACCTCAATGGATCATAAAGGAAATCACTCTACAAACTATCACCCGCAAGCACTTAAGGAGATCAGAAAGATCACGGATACATTAGAACTAGTGGATATATGGAGGAGGCTTAATCAAGCTAGCTGTCTTGATTACTTCCTGGTCTCATTCTTGCTGGCATCTTAAGTTTAAAAAAAAAGTATTAATAGGAGACCGAATGCGATCGGACCACCATCTAATTGGCCTCCATATAACTCTTACAGAGTTTCCACATGGATGGGGACCATTTTGTTCTTAACTAAGACAAAATAATTAATTATTTGCTTATTTTTGTACAACATAGGTACAGCAGATCCCCTTATTGTATGGGACACTTTCAAATGCACTGTACTTTTAGCGGCCATTCAATACAATACTCACCATTAAAACAAAAGCAGTTTAGGTCAAAAGAGATTAGACTAACAAAGAAAATAAAGGAAGTAACAGCGCAGGTAGATGGTAATAGGAACTGTACTATATAGGCACAAAATGGGTTAGAGGTAAAACAAAAAGAATTGGAGGTACTTATTCAAGAACGATCAAGTGTAATGCATTACAAAAATAAAGTGAATTGGATGGAAAATGGTGAAAAATTAGACAAAATTATTTACAGAAACTCGTTACAAATGGAGTTATCCATGACTCACCAAATTATATTTTGAAAGAGGACGCTAAATATTTTAAGCATATGTTTTATTTTCTCCTCCATTTCCACTGAATGATGTTAACTGTAAGGATGTCTTTCCTAATAATATTAATAATAATAATAATAATAATGTAAAATTAACACATTTACAGAAAGACCTGTGTGAAGGCCAACTTACAGAAGAGGAACTTTTTGAGGCAATAAAATCTTTTCAGTCTAGAAAAACACCAGGGCTTGACGGTATACCAGTAGAGGTATATCAGACCTTTTTTGATGTACTCAAAGATCCATTATCAGCATGTTTTAATTACTCTTATACAAGTGGTAGACTTTCAGGTTTTCAACAAGAAGTTCTGATTTCATTACTACTACTAAAACTAAAGATCCAGATATATGATATATTGAAGATAATATATGACAATTACTTGAAACAATTGAACATTATGAAACATCGAAGATACAAGGCTTGGACTTCATAGCAGATTTTGGAAGGCGTTTGATAAAGTATGACTAGAATTTATATATAAATGCCTGGATTACTTTAATTTTGGTGAATCTCTTATACAATGGGTTAAAGTTATTTACAGCGATCCCAGATGTAAAATAGTAAATAATGGTTACTTCTCAGAAAGTATTGAGCTTTTAAGAGGAGTAAAACAAGGCTGTCCGTTGTCTCCATATCTATTTATTATGGCCATTGAAATGCTAGCTATTAAAATTAGATTCAATGAGAACATCAAGGGGTTAGAAATGCAGGGGATTAAAAAAAGTGTCTATGTATACTGATGACTAGTTTTTTCTTAAGTCTGGATCCCTGCTGTCTCATTGAAGATCTTGATCACTTTTCTAGCCTTTCTGGATTAAAATCTAATTATGAAAATGCACCATATTACTTATTGGATCGTTAAAAAATAAAGTGTTTACACTACCTTGTAGTTTACCAATAAAATGGGCGGATGGTGAAGTAGACATACTTGGTATTCACATCTCAAAAAATATAAATTAACTTACCACATTTAATTTCAATAGAAAGTTAGCAAAAATAGATAAGATTCTGCAAACATGGAGAGGTAAATACTTGTCTATTTATGGAAAAATCACATGGATTAACTCTTTGGTCCGATCACAGTTTACTTATTAATGGCACTGCCTACTCCAGATATCTTATTTTTTAAATCATATGAGCAAAATATATTTCATTTTATTTGGAATGCTAAGCCAGACAAAATTAACCTTGCCTATTTATATAATGAATATGAGTTTGGGGGGCTGAAATTGTGAAATATTAAAGCTTTATACCTCTCACTAAAAGCTTCACTCATACATAAGTTATACTTAAACCCAAAATGGACCTCCGGAAAAGATTGAACAAATTTTACAACAAATGTTATGGTTAAACTCAAATATACTGATTAATAAAAAAACATTCTTTATGGGAAAAAATTGTATTATATTTATTAATGATATTATGAATAGATACAGAGGAGTTATGTCACATATGCAGTTATTCCCATATATTTTTGATATCTGCTCAATCCAAATGTACAACCAACTGATTACAGCACTACCACAAAAATGGAGGAGGTAAGTGGAAAAGGGAGAAGGTAGGGAACTTGTTTGCCTGCCATATATTAAAGATACAAATTGACTGAAAGCAACTGGCATAAATAGAAAAATATACCAGTTTCATCTGAGGACAAAAATGTTGACAGCTGCACCATACAGGTTGCAAAATAAATGGGAGGAGATTCCATGGCATATGGTTCTGAACTTGTCCAAAAAAACTACACTTGATTCAACACTTAGAGTTTCCATTTACATTATTATATACAATTCTTGCCATCAACAGAATGCTATATATATGGGGCATACAACAATATTGGCTCTGTAGATTTTGCTGCGAAGAAACAGAATCAATAGATAATTTATTTTGGTATTGCCCCTATGTAGCTTGTTTTTGGACACAGGTTCAGGAATGGTAAAAAAAAATCACAACAATGCACTTAAAATTAACCTTACAAATAGCAGTGTTGGGTGATTTGGAAAGCCATAGTCAGTCAATAAATAATATAATAATACTCATAAGAAAGGGTTATCTTTAGCTCACAATCTGTGGATAATATACGATTAGAAAGGTTAAACATTTTTGTAAAACATCACAGCACAATTGAAAAATATATGGCACATGGAAACCAAACAAGGGTAGTCTATGGTGATAGGTGGGATGGGCTGAGAGTGGCTGAGGGTTGGGATTAAAGAGCTTATATTTGGTAATATATTATTGTTATGTGCTTTATATAAAAGTACCATGTATGTAAAATGTATGTATATGTAGCAAAAAAGCTGTAACAAAAAACTAAGACATTTGTCTTAAACTAAGAAGTGGGGTAGTGGAGGAGTTAATTAAAAATAAAATATAAAAAAAAGTTTCTACTTGAATGGTTACAGCCTGCATGGGTCTAGCTAGTTTCATTGCCCATAACCTGTTATGGTGAAAGTAGTGGTAAGCTGCACTCATTACTGATTCACCTTGGCACTTCCATTTTGAAAAAGTATGTGGCAGTCTAGCTATCTACAACTCTACTTTGCTCATGTTTTGGTTAATGTCTTTTCAGGATCTAAGTGAAGGAGCGTGAGCTGGAGGGGCAGCTGTCACCTGCATGTTTGAAAAAGAAGTGGGAGAACCATAAGCAAAAGTACACGGTACGCTACTGTATGCTATCTTGACATTTATTGCTGTACTGTACTTGGCTAATAAAGTTCCCCTTTTCCCTGAGAGCAACAACACTTTCCCATCAATTTCTTATGCCTCATTGGCACGTTCATGTAAGTGTGAAGATATACACACAACAGTATGAAAAATGTATGCACTCCCTACTGTAAATCTCTCTGGATTAGAGCGTCAGTTAAAATGACAAAAATGTAAAAATATATATGTTAGAAAGGTGCAACTATTCCAGAGAAATGTACTACAATTGGTATTTTACAGGACTTTACATGTAGTGTGTTTGATGCTGAAAGCTATCCTTTTCCAAAATGTTCAGGAGTTGAAAGCTACCCCCCCCACCGGAGTCAGCATAGAGGGAGCGGAGGCCACAGCCGCATCCTGGAGGTGGTATACGGTGATGGAAGAGGCTCTGTGGGGCTGTCACTGCATCACCCCACCGGTCATCATCTACTCATCCTCCCTAAGTGCAGCTGTGGGCTCTTCTCCCTTCCAGAAGGGTCCAGATGTGGATGCTGGAGAAGGAGCGTGAGAAGGTGACTGCCAGGGAGGCACGCCTTGTGGCCGTTTTAGAGAAAACCAGTCAGTATCTGGTGTGACTGCCTCATGCAGAGCAACACATCTCCTTCGCATAGAGTTGATCAGGCTGTTGATTGTGACCTGTGGAATGTTGTCCCACTCCCCTTCGATGGCTGTGCAAAGTTGCTGGATATTGGCGGGAACTAGAACACGCTGTTGCACACATCAATCCAGAGCATCCAAACATTCTCAATTGGTGAGTATGCATGCCATGGAAGAACTGGGACATTTTCAGCTTCCAGGAATTGTGTACAGATCCTTGCGACATGGGGCCATGCAAAATTGTCATTCTAAAACATGAGGTGATAGTAGTGGATGAATGGCACGACAATGGGCCTCAGGATGTCGTCATGGTATCTTTGTGCATTCAAACTGCCATCGATAAAATGCAGTTGTGTTCGTAGCTTATGCCTGCCCATACCGTAACCCCACCACAACCATGGGGTACTCTGTTCATAATGTAGACATCAGCAAACATTTGGCCCACACAACGCCATACATGTGGTCTGCTGTTGTGAGGCTGGTTGAACGTACTAACAAATTCTCTTAAATGATGTTGGAGGCCCCTTATGGTAGAAAAAGAACATTAAATTCTCTGGCAACAGCTCTGGTGGACATTCCTTCAATTGCATACTCCCTGAAAACTTCAGACATCTGCGTCATTGTGTTGCATGACAAAACTGCATATTTTAGAACGGACTTTTATTGTCCCCAGCACTGGGTGCACCTGTGTAATGATCATGCTGTTTAAACAGCTTCTGGATATGGCATACCTGTCAGGGGATGGATTATCTTGGCAAATGAGAAATGCTCACTAACAAATAAGCTTTTTTTAAAGTATTGAAACGTGTTGCATTTATATTTTTGTTCAGTGTAGCTATTATTTATTCATTTTGTACTGTTTTTGGTTAAGTCCTTTTTTTAAACCCAAAGTGGATTTCTGTTCTCATTGAAAAGTGTTTGTTGTTTGTAATACTAATAAAAAATGGATATCGGTACATCTACTGTTGGTGTGTTTTACTTTAAAAATTTCAACATGAAAAAATGCACTCGCACACCTGAGCCATCTTTTTGCAGGTGCATGATCACAATTAGAAAAAAGAAACCTGCACACCACTCTTGCTAGTATCTTTTTTTTTTATTGAAGCTTATGTGTCGGCCTCTTGGCTTTCGTCAGAGATTTTTGTTATACAAAACTAAATAAACCATACTTGGTAAAATAACTATAATGGATTTAATTACTATAGTGCTTTTCATAACAATCTCAAAGTGATTCAAAAGCAAAAAAGCAATACATCGTCATGAGTAGCCTAGCTATAGTTGGCTAGGTCAACCAGTAGAGGTCGGCACTCTGCAGCCCAGCAATAATGAGGAAAGATCCCTTTGTGGCTGGGTCCGCAGATTATACTGGGCTTGTGGCTGTCTAAAACCCCCGCTGTTTAAATCTGTCCTGGAACCTGCCATGTCTGGAAGGGTGTGGAGTACCAGCGTTAGCCTACATTGCTGCCATGGCATCCAAAGCCAAAGGTGGGAGTCATGGAGAGGACGGTGTTTCTCTATCATAGGGGAAGGATCTTTTAAATGAACAAAAAGGGTTCTACAAGCAGTTGTTACAACAACAGGAAAATGGCTTCAAGAGATTTGTCCAAATTCTGATGAACTCCACTAACAAAAGAATGGACGATCTGAGCAGAGAGGTCCAGGACCTTAAGAACAGTGTACAGTTTACCCAGGGAGAGGTGTATGTCCTGAAATAAACTTGCAGCAAGAGGACAACTAAATGTAAGTCCTCTCAAGACGACATCAGCACTCTCATTGAATCATTACTACCAATGACTGAGAAAACAAACTATCTAGGGACAATCCAGGAGGAATAACATTGCTGTGGATAGCATAGCAGTCTTCACATGAGAACTGGGCCGAGTCTGAGGTGAAAGTAAGAAAAATGATCACTGAAAAGCTGGAGATAAATCATACAAAGATTGAGGTAGAGCGCAAGCAACAGGTCTGGAAAACATGAAACCAGACTAGGTGACAGACCCAGGCCGATAGTGGTTAAGGACAAGATGGCTGTTCTGGAGAGAGCCAAGAATTTGAGAGGAACCTACATCTTCCTCAACGAGGACTTCTCTGAAGCTGTGCACCAGAGGTGGGAAGAATTTATCCCAGCTATGAAAGCTGCCAGAGAGCATTGGAACATTGCACCTTTATAACAAAACCGTTTGATATTCCAATCATTTCAATAACTATTTCACTAGTGAAATGGAAAAACTCAGACATGAAGGATAACATTGAACAGTGAACCATCACATTTTTGTATAAATATCTAATAATGAAAGAGAAGGATTTATGTTTTGAATTTGGTCAATTTCGTGAGGGAGAGTTGGAAAAACTATTGTTCTGATAAGCCACTAGGTATAGACAACCTTGATGGGAAACTATTGAGAATGGTAGCAGACTGTATTGCCAGCCCTTTTTGCTATATCTTTAACCAAAGCCTAAAGGAGTGTGTGTACACAGGCGTGGAAGGAAGCAAAACTGCCTAAAAATTGTCAAGCACCCCTTGCTGGCTCTAACAACCACCCAATCAGTTTGCTGCCTGTTCTTAGTAAACTGATGCAGAGGATTGTGTTTGGATGTTGATTAATGCAGCCCCCCGCACCTCTCTGATTCAGAGGGGTTGGGTTAAATGCAAAAGAAAATATTTCAGTTGAAGGTATTCAGTTGTACAGCTGACTTTCCCTTTCTTTATTTCAAACTGTGCTCTTTCAAAAAAGTTCTTTACCTATATACGTTTTACGGGCTTGTTTTGTTTCCAGTTGTCTTGTACGTCGTGGCATACTGCATACTTCATACTTTTTAATAAACAGTATGTGCTAAATAGTACGTAGTACGATTAGTACACAGTATGCAGTTCAAGTAAGTAGTAGGCAAGCCAGATTTCGGACATGGCCCGGGTGAAACTCCGGGGTGCCAGTTTCAAAGATATGGGAAAATACTGTAGCCTTTCTTGCTTTAGATTTACTTTTGTGCACTGTGATCATGTTCCTGACCTGTCAAGATTATTTCCTTCTTGTGGATTTTCTAAACGGATAGCGGAGAAATTTTCATGAGCGCAGACGTGCCTTCAAGACACCGTGAGATCAGTTTTTCCTTATCGTTTTTTGGAGATCCTCCATGGCCGACTTACCTTTTCTTTTATGGGGGGAAATACTATTTGAATGCGCAAAGAATATAAACTGAACTGAGTCAACTAAAAGGAATTGAAAAGGGAAAAGAAAGAAGAGACTTTTCATTCTAGTTTTGGAGTGCGTCTAAACTTGAGTAGCCTTAACCAAAACAAAAAGGTAATTTAAGGTTACTGGGTCATTGATGAGGTTTATGGAATATTTGTGTTTATAAAAATTAGGCATTGAAAATATATTATTAGTGGTCGGGTTATTCTTATTATTTCTGAAGCATATTATTTGCGTTGAGAAAATTGTTTGTGCTGGGTTTATTGGAATGCATATTATTGAATTGACAAATCACCTATGTTCCCATAGTTTTTTCTTGCTATAAGCCCTCTTAAAAATATATTAAATATGATTGTTATAATGTAACAAGCCCTCAATATCCTATAATCCTTAATGAAAAAACAATGCGACGAATACGGCGGCTCCATCCATGCAGCTAGTACTGAAAGTAAATTTCCACTAAAGACCTATTTTCTCTCTAGTAAGATTAACCAGACGCAAACCAGAGGGCAGAGAGGACAGACGAGATGGTCATGTCTCAAGGTAATCTGAAACTTTCATAGGAGAATCAGCAGTGAAACTAACCTCGCACGGTGCAAGTCTCATTCCAGACCCTATCTACAGTCCCACTTTGGGGCAGGGGAATGTAGCTTGGACGGAGAACAAACTTTCCTACCCTCCAGTCAAAATCAAATAGAATTTCTTCTTCTGTTGAATTTGACATCAGATAATTGCAGCCCCTTAGGAATGTTGGGCTGGTAATGAAATGCTGGACAGTTTTATCCCATTAGAGTGATTAAAGCCAATACATTATTTACAACTTCAGCTGCTGTTGCTCCTAGAGCTGCCTACTGCCTCAGCTGCATTCCAATAAAGACTAGATTGCTGCTCACTCTCCCTCAGGACTGACACACACAGGCCAACTAGCACAATTTCTCACAGAGTGTGTGTGTGGCTGAGTAGTGTGACGTGTGTCTAGTGTCAGATAGATTGAGTCACCATGGTGACCGGTGTGTGTGTGTGTGGTTCTCCTTCAGGTCATCCTTGATTGGCTGTGCCAGCAGTAAATTACTTCCTAATTCTAAGTTACAGTATTAGACTCAATCTGTCCTTCACTATCACCAGTGGGAGGCCTTTTATTTATTTTTTTGTTCTTTCTTCTAATCTCTTTTTGTTCTCTCAGTTTTTGTGAACCAGCCACTCACAGAAACTATTCTCTCCACGACTATAGAAAAATATATACTTTTGTTGGCTTGTAGTTAGTCTTTTTTCTGCTCTTCCAAGAAAATCTATGTGTGCTATATTAAAACAGTTTGCCTGTGTTTACATTGTAAACTGCTGTATATTACATTTTTACTTAAACCAGAGAGAGAAGGTGATGATAGAGAGACGGAGAGAAAGAGAGAGTGATGAGTACCATGAAAATGAAAGTGCTGAAGGTTGTTTATTGCATGTTCCATTGTGTTGATATTGACCCATGTGTAGTGTGTTGTGAGTACAGCATCTGTGCTGAGTGGACTACCAGGGTCAAGACTAAAATAAGACTTCTAAAAGATCACATAGAAAGACAACCGTTCCAATACGCTGAAGCCACCTGGAGTGGTAGCTAACCAATTGCAAATAAATGTAAATAACTCTAGCTAGTTACGCTGGCTAATGTAGCTAAATGTGGGGCAAAACAATTACCTTATGACCTTCTTCGTGGCATTGAAGTTTCCCAAAACACAGTGCACCTAAGATCCCAATGACATCACAACAATGGTTGGCTCACCCTGTTTGGATCCGCTGCGGTCATCGCTAGGCCCGGTGTTGGGCGTGTACTTGGTGTCACGGGTGGCTGCACTGTGTCTCGTCCAATCAAAGTCGTCGTTCTTGTCCTGCGTGAACATGCAAATGGGCTCCTCTTCGAAGCTGCAGTGGAACTCTCCTGAAGCACGGGACAAAAAGAAAACACTGTTGTAGTCATCATAGAAATAGAAATACTAGAACCTCAACATATGTCTATGGTTTTAAAGTCATAGATGAACGCTGCAGTAACTCTCATGAAACACGGACAGAGAAACACTGTTATAGTCATAACACAGTCAAAATGTAGACATAAAAATGTTAAACTAGATAGCCATAGGGATACCATGAGGTTCTATAGTAGATCAAATGAAATTGTATTAGTCACATGCGCCGAATACAACAGATGTAGACTTTACTGTGAAATGCTTACTTACGAGCCCATTCCTAACAATGCAGAGATAAAAAGTAAGAAAAATATTTGCTAAATAAAAAAGGAAATAGAAACACAATAAAATAACCATGATAACATTGGCTACTGAGCCATGAATGAATGGCGCTGGTACTTTCTATAATGGGACCTGCTGTTGTATTCTTGTGTTGATCATGTGAATAAACACATGGGTCAATGGGTACTATTATGCATGTCCACCAATGAGAGCAATAAAGCTGAGTTCCCCCAATGAATAGATTCAGATAGCTGACCATGAATCAATCTAGTGGACCATGCTTGACTGCTATACAATGCATTCTATAAGAGGACATTCTGCTGAAGTTAATCATGTGAAAATCAACACGGGTCGATGCATGTGTTTCTAACAATGAGAGAGCTCTTAGCCTCGCAAAGCCACCTGATCCTGCGATCTTACATTAAACATTGCGCTGATATCTGTGCAACGTTTAATGTAAGCTCGCGGGATCAGGTAGCTTTGCGAGGCTAAGAGCTATGGCTTGAGGTATGTAATCTCTGACCATGAACAACACTATTGAACCATGAATGGTGGCAGTGTATTATATACTGTAAGTTCAAATGCTGTTGTACTACTGTTGAAAAACACATAGGTTGTGAATCAAGAGTGGCAATGGGAAGGCCTAAGGCTAGAGTTCAGAGGTAACTGTGAGGTAACCCCAATGGTATTCTCAAAGAGTATTGGCCGTCATCTCAAGTTTGAGAACACACACACGGGAGCAGAAAGGCTGACAGGCATACAAATACACGCACACACTTAAGAGACCCCATTAAATCTATTTTCTAAGCCTAACACTATCACCTCTCGGACATTCATATATAACTCATTATAATTGCGCCGGAGGAGATACTGCCGTTTTACAGGGTCCTAACCAATTGTGCTATTTTGTGTGTTTTTTCACATTGTTTGTAACTTATTTTGTACATAATGTTTCTACTACCGTCTCTTATGACCGAAAATAGCTTCTGGATGTCAGAACAGCGATTACTCACCTCGAACTGGACAAAGATTTTTTCTTTAATGATTCTGACGAGAAGGATATATTTTTGTTCCCAGACCAGGCCCAAATCCCCATCATTCGCATGAAGAGAAGACAGAGATACAACAGACCAACGAGCTCCCGAGTGGCACAACAGTCTAAGGCATTGCATCTCAGTGCAAGAGGGGTCACTACAGTCCCTGGTTCGAATCTAGGCTGTATCACATCTGGCCGTGATTGGGAATCCCATAGGGAGGCGCACAATTGGCCCAGCGTCGTCCGGGGTAGGCCGTCATTGTAAATAAGAATTTGTTCTTAACTGACTTGCCTAGTTGAATTAAGGTTAAATATATAAAAATACAGGGGTGGCAGATCCGGGTCCTTTGTGAGAATTTGTTGGTAAGTGGGTAACCTGCCTCTACCATCTGTCCTGTTGGCCAAAGTGCAATCAATGGAGAATAAACTGGATGAGCTCTGTTTGAGACTATCCTACCAACGGGACATTAAAAACGGTAATATTTTATGTTGTGGCTGAACGACGACATGGATAATATACAGTTTACTGGGTTTTCCATGCATCGGTAAGACGAGGTGTGATGGTGTGTGTCTATTTGTCAATAACAGCTGGTGCGCAATGTCTAATATTAAGGAAGTCTCAAGGTTTTGCTCGCCTGAGGTAGAGTACCTCATGATAAGCTGTAGACCACACTATCTACCAAGAAAGTTGTTATCTATATTTTTCATAGCTGTCGATTTACCATCAGAAACCGATGCTGGTACTAAGACAGCACTCAACGAGCTATATAAAGCCCTAAACAAAGAAGAAAATCCTCATCCAGAAGCGGCGCTCCTAGTGGCCGGCGACTATAATGCAGGCAAACTTAAATCCCTTTTACCTCATTTCTACCAGCATGTCACGTGCAACCAGAGGAAAAAAACTCTAGACCACCTTTATACCACACACAGATGCATACAAAGCTCTTTCTCACCTTCCATTTGGCAAATCTGACCATGATTCTATCCTCCTGATTCCTGCTTATGAGCAAAAAATACAGCAGGAAGTACCAGTGACTCGCTCAATAAGAAAGTGGTCACATAACGTGGATACTAAGCTACAGGACTGTTTTGCTAGCACAGACTGGAATATGTTCCGGGATTCATCCAATAGCATTGAGGAGTATAACACCTCAGTCACTGGTTTCATCAATAAGTGCATCGATGACGTCGTCCACACAGTGACCACATGTACATATCCCAACCAGAATTAAAGGCAACATCCGCACCAAACTAAATGCTAGAGCTGCCACATTCAAGGAGCGGGACACTAATCCGGACACTTAAGAAATCACTCTATACCCTCAAACGAACCATCAAACAGGCAAATCGTCAATATTGACTAAGATTGAATCTTACTATACCGGCTCTGACTCTTGTCGGATGTGGCAGGGCTTGCAAACTATTACGGACTACAAAGGGAAACCCAGCAACGAGCTTCCCAGTGACGCGAGACTACCAAACGTGCTTAATACCTTTTATGCTTGCTTCTAGGCAAGCAACACTGATGAATGCATGAGATCACCAGCTGTTCCGGACAACTTTGTGATCACGCTCTCCGTAGCCGATGTGAGCAAGACCTTTAAACACGTCAACTTTCACAAGGCCACGGGGCCAGACGGATTACCAGGATGTGTACTCTGAGCATGCGCAGACCAACTTGCAAGTGGTCTTCACTGACATTTTCAACCTCTACCTAATCGAGTCTGTAATACCAACATGTTTCAAGCAGACCACCATAGTCCCTGTGCCCAACAACGGCAAGGTAACCTGCCTAAATGATTACCGCCCCATAGCACTCACGTTGGTAGCCATTAAGTGCTTTGAAAGGCTGGTCATGGCTCACATCAACACCATCAACCCGGAAACCCCAGACCCACTCCAATCCACATACCACCCCAACAGATCCACAGATGATGCAATCTCAATTGCACTCCACACTACCCTTTCCCACATGGACAAAATTAACACCTACGTGAGAATGCTTTTCATTGACGACATTTCAGCATTCAACACCATAGTGCCCACAAAGCTCATGACGAAGCTTAGAACCCAGGGACTAAACATCTCCCTCTGCAAATGGATCCTGGACTTCCTGACGGGCCACCCTCAGGTGGCAAGGGTAGGCAACAACACATCTGCCACGCTGATCCTCAACACGGTGGCCCCTCGGGGGTGCGTGCTTAGTCCCCTCCTGTACGCCCTGTTCACTCACGACTGCGTGGCCAAGCACAACTCTAACACCATCATTTAGTTTGCAGACGACACAACGGTGGTAGGCCTGATCACCGACAACGATGAGACAGCCTATAGCGACATGAGCAAGACAAAGGAGCTAATTGCTGACTACAGGAAAAGGAGGGCCAAACACGCCCCCATTCACATTGACGGAGCTGTAGTGAAGCGGGTCGAGAGCTTCAAGTTCCTTGGTGTCTACATCACCAGCAAACTATCATGGTCCAAACACACCAAGACAGCCGTGAAGGGGGCACGACAACACCTTTTCCCCCTCAGGAGACTGAAAAGATTTGGCATGGGTCCTCAGACCAAAGTCATAGACTGCACGGCAAGCGGTACCGGAGCACCAAGTCTAGGACCAAAAGGCTCCTTAACAGCTTCTACCCCCAAGTAATAAGACTGCTGAACAATTAATCAAATGGCTACCTGGACTATTTGCATTGCTGTTAATTATCAATGCATTGTCACTTTACCCCTACCTACATGTACATATTACCTCGACAAACCTGTACTCTGGCACATTGACTCTGTACCGGTACCCCCTGTATATAGCCTCGATATTGTTATTTCATTGTGTTACTTTTTTTTTTTAGTTTATTTAGTAAATATTTTCTTAACAATTTTTTTTTAAACTGCATTGTTGATTAAGGGCTTGTAAGTAAGCATTTTACTGTAAGGTCTACACCTGTTGTATTCAGCGCATGTGACAAATACAATTTTATTTTATATGGAACAATATAATATGAGATCAATACCATATAATCAGAAGACATTTAGAAATAGAACTGTCCTCAAAGGGTGGGTAAAAAAAACAGCATTTAGATTCTAGATACAGGAGCGTGCGATAAATATTCATTGATTTATTAAAAGGTAGCTGGGAGCAGTTTGGAGTGGCGACCTCGGTGGAGGCAGGAGCTCGAGGCTTTACACACGTAGTGGAGAGAAGATGAGGAGGAGAGAGGGAGTGATTGAGAGAGAGAGGAGTGAGAGAAAAAGGGAGAGCGAGACACACACACACACACACACACACACACACACACACACAGAGAGAGAGAGAGAGTGTGTGTGTGGCCCAGCTAAGACAGCCAGAAAGAGAGAGATGGGCCTCAGCTCTTGACTCCTCTCCCCTCCAGCCTTCAGGCATGCAGATCTAAATGGGGGTCTGGCCCCTAGAGTCTCGCTGGTAATGTCAATCCACTGTAAGCTAAGCTAAATGGACCTGGGCCTTACTGGAGATAGAAGGGGGATTAGGAGGGGAGGACTGGGGGGGAATGAGGTGATGAGGACGAGGAGATGGAAAATGGGGAGGAGGACGAGGAGGGGGTTTGGAGGGGAGGATCAGCGAGGAGGAGGTGTGCAGATCAGATGTGTAGTTTAGATAAGATTGGCTGAGATCTATAGGGGGCTTGATAATGATGCTGGTAATGATTATATTTGGGATTTGTATGCGGTAACGGCTGCTAACCCAACACATTAACACAATACACTTCGGCAAATGAGTGCTTGTGAAGTAGGAAGTAGTAAATGTGTGGTTTCCTGTAATAAGATACTGTAGCGGGAATGTACATGGCAACTGATTATCACATAATGTGCAAACATTGGAGAGAACACATGAAATGCATTATTAACAAGCACTATACACATGCATGCACGCACCCACCCACCCACCCTTCACCCCATGCCCACATCTACACACACTGAAAATTACTCTCTCTCCTCCACACATTTTTCCTACAGAATATTAAGCAGCTCTTCCCAGTGTAGTTACAGTGAGCTCCAAAAGTATTGGGGCAGTGATCCATTTTTGTTGTTTTAGCTCCATACTCCAGCACTTTGGATTTGAAATGACTATGAGGTTAAAGTGTAGACGGTACAAATCATACCACCAAGACATGTTAACCTCTTACCACTACAACAGGGCACAAAATAATCTGAAACACAACCAAAACAAATGCATCCAACAAGGTGTAGAGTCACAAACTTGATGTAGTCATTGCGTACTATGAATATGGGACCAATTACTTCACTTTTTACTACTTTAATACACTTACAGTATAAGTGAATTTGTCCCAATACTTTTTGTCCTCTAAAATGTGGGACTACGTACAAAAAGCTCTGTAATTTCGGTTCACCTGATATGAATGAAAATACCCTCACAAGCTGGCAGTCTGCACTTTAACTTCCTAGTCATTGTATCATTTCGAATCGAAAGTGCTGGAGTACAAAGCCAAAACAAACAAAAAATGGTCACTGTCCCAATACTTTTGGAGCTCACTGTATATAGAAAATGACAGTAGAACTACTCCACAGGACTCTCCACAACCAACAAGTCTCCATGCTGCTCCTAGGGCTGATCAGCTCTGCCTAGTTCAGGTCTGAGGGATGTTCCTCATAATGTTCAGAAACATGCTAAGTGATTGATCAGACTTAATGAATAAATAAAGCTGTCACTTACTCAGGTGAGGGTTGACAGGAGCTGAAAAACAAAATGGCAGAAAGAGAGGGAGAGAAAGCTATTAGTAAACAATACAATAGTGTGCCATCATTTAAACAGCAGTTTGCTGACAATGGTTTGGGTTTTGTCTTTGACGTGTGCTGACTCACAATAGATCATAACGTCATAGTACACAAACAGTGTGCACCTTAACGTTATTAACAGAAAGATGTAATGACTGAAAATAAGAAACATCTGGTAAACTTTGAAGTCTGTTTCCTGATGGCCATCATCCCAACTTCTACATTCTCTCAGAGTACAATTAGCTGTAGAGTTTCAATCCCCCATTGGAAGTGGAAATGTTAATCAACTTTTAAATGTCATAACTGATAGAGAAATCCTCTCCAGCGCAGCATACACAATCATTATCAGAGTTAAAGATTGGAAGGGATCCAATAACAAATGAAAGACATTTGAAATAAAAGAGGATACTGTACAAATCTGAAATCTGTCCACACGCATGCACGTACACACACACTTCCCCCTCTTTGCTATCTCTATCTACTGTGTGAGATTGGGATTACTAAGAATAGCCCGACCACATTAATGAGCTTATAAATTAAACAGATTATCACTATTACCCTTTACTTGCCTTGCTGATGTCCTTAATCAAGGTGACTTCCACTAACAAGCGCCCTAACTTAATTAAATGCATGTGAGGCACAGAATGTGTGAATATGTGAAGTGATGAGGAAAAACGTAAGGCCTTGTATAACTTTTAACTAGGGCCTAGAGTTTTTCCTGGTCACATAGACAGGAAAAACTCAACCCTGTAAATGATATCCGGCAACCCACTGGTGACCTGTCTGTCATACCGACCTCATCACGACAGTTACATAAACACGAGAAGAACTACTGCGGTGAAATCCCGCATAAGATGGATGCTCCAGTCCAGTACAGTGTTCCTCTATTAAAATACCCGTCAGGGTCATTATGCATTCCACCTGCCTCTTCTCTGCCTGGCTTTCTTCAACATTCCTCATTGATCATTTCAGAGGGTTTAGCTCCGTGGCAAACACAGAAACGTCAAGGGTAAAAAAACACGGTTTGTTTCAATATAAACCAGTTAGCCCTGCAGTAAATGTTTTGCGGAGTAAATACAATTTAAGCTGTCAGGAAGATGCATGACGTTTGTAATGATCGATTCCTGTCCCGGTGAATAGACGTGACACATCAGCTTAACTGCACAACTGTGTTACCATTTACCAATGTTAGGTTCTAAATGAACCAAGTAAAAACTCACGGACGATTAGTAAAGCTCAAACCAAGTTTATTCACCCACTGGGTCATACAGCTGCATAAGACAAAGACATGGTTCCACCAGCCCCAGTATATATACCCCAATTTGCGTGTGGTGTCCTCCTTCCCTTTATTAAACATTACATCTTCATTGCTAGGCAGGAAGTTAAGTGACGTGGGCAATAAACTGTTCCTTCTCCCTTAATGTGACCTGAGCTGACCTTGGCCCCCATTCCTCACTAAACCACCTCTCTCCACCCTTATCAGTGACTGCAACCATGTGATTGCCTTTCCTTTACTCAGTACATTCCAAGCTTAATTGCCTCCACTATACACATTCCTCGTACAAATAAACATTAACTTCTGGTCTAGAAACCTGACTATGGGACTCATTATTTCAAGTTTAGGAGTCCGAACCCATCACCAACAATGATTGATGGAACACAGCGACGAATTGATTTGAATCCACTCGATTAAAACAAGCAATAACAAATCATCCCCACAAAGAAAACATGTGTAAAGGAATATTGATTAAGAATTGAAGGGCCAGTCGGGTCTCTTATACACTGAGGCAAACTGAAAGGCCTGAGCGAACGTTATAGAATATGTAATAGAACACATTTTTCTGACTCATTGTTGCAATTTAGCTACAAGGACAGCTGTTTCTCAATCCATAACAATAAAAGGGAGAAGGACAGGAAATAAGAGATAGTAGAACAGAGGAAAGAGGAGAGGAAGGGGGAGGGAAAGGATGATGGACTATAACTAAAAGTGTCTGAAGTTGGAAAGAGGAGGGGGGAGGAAAGAGAATAGGAAAGGAGGGGGGGAAGAAAATAGACAAGAGGAGAGGATGATAAGAGAGGAGAAGAAAGGAGAAGAGAGGAGTGGACAGAAAAGGAGAGAATAAAAGCAATAAGGACAGTTTTAATCTTTCTGGAAAGTTTCACACATCACCATCACTGTAGCATGATGTACTACAGTACTCATAAAGCCAAAACACGACCAAACGTGAAGGCAATTCTTTTATAAAGGCTTCCATATTCCATTGAAACCAGTAGCCTATTTCTTTCATGATCTATTGGTTTTAAAATCAACTTTCTTTTATTGTCCAGTAGCCAAAAGGCACAATTCTAGTCATATTACTAGTTTCTAAAGGATATTTTCATCACTGTCTCAAGAAACCAACGGTGCGCTTTTGACAACAGTGTTTTCCCGCTAATTGCATTATGGAACGCACATTCGCGCATAGCCTACTTCATTGCTGCACTTATGTAAAGACATAATAGTTTATCAACATTTTGAAGCTAAACGTTCTGATCTGTTGCATCAGCATCATTGCCCTTTGTAATTTATTCTATGTAGCCTAGGCCTACTGGTTGTATGAATCTGGGATCTATCATCCCAGAAATGTTTGTTTGGAAAAGGCTACTTATATCACACACAGAACGAGAAGCTGACCAATAGAATAGGTCAACTTTTGTACTACATTTACATTTTACATTTAAGTCATTTAGCAGACGCTCTTATCCAGAGCGACTTACACATTGGATGAGGGATAGTACTATGAGGGATAGTATATTGACATAGGCTAGTGATTTTGCTGTTCATTACTCATCTTGTTGGCTGAGGAAAAGCAAAATGTGGACAGTTATTCTAACTGCACACTGTTTAATCCTCGAGTTGCATGTTCTGTTAAAATAGGTTAATAACTATAATTTAAATGTGATTTCTGTCATTCTGAGCATCGTGGGTGGACACCCTAATCAGGTTACACACCCAATGCATACTGGTCCGGTACATTTCTCAAATGTACGGTAAATTAAAATGATGCCGGTCAAATGTCCATCACCACATTTTCTGAATGGAAACCCTATATTCGGGATCTTACTAAACACGTTCCTAAAGCTAACCCTATAGTGTCCCGTCTCCTTGTTAATACAATAACCTTCATCTTGAAAGTGTTTAATGTATATTACTCTTCTTCGATATTCTCTTTCTTTTAGTCCAAGAGCCCTTTGACAAAGTCCAGCTAATAAAGAGTTGTTTATTATGAAGTTATACTGTAACTGAGCATGGCTGTACACGAGACAGTTCTATGACTTGACCGGCCTAGACATTATATATTGTGTTAGGGCTGGGTTTCATCAATAACTAGAGTACAGGCAGGGCTCGGGCATCACTAAATTGATCACTAACGTTTTGAAGCTGAGCCATTTGCTCGTGCTCTGCTGCACAGTACAGTCATATCTGACTAAGATCAAAACATGGTGCCAGATGGGCTTCAACCTCGCCAAATATAAGACAGGAGAGATTATTGTCAGAGTTTAAAGTGACGAAAAGTAGCTAACAGCTAACTGCTCTTTCATGTCTCTTCATTGAGCAGAGCAGCCCCAACAGAGCCATGTCAGAGTATTAATTTTTTTGTTTGCATCTCAATATTACACTTTATATACATCACGGAAGACTGAAATATAACAAAACCGTTTGACATAGAAACATCGGATTTTCGCCTTTATAAAAAATAATATGTTTTTCAATTATGAAATTATAAAATATATTAATCATATTCCACCCATTAGGCCACTAGGGGGAGATTTGGTCATTTGATTGCAGGAAAGGGCTACATGCTATAGCTGTGGGCCTGCGAAACAGATGCTGCTGACTTTTCTGACAGAGTTCTATTATTTTATTCTCTAGTGAGCACTCCCAGGCTGTTCTCCACACTCTCCTTCGCCCTCTCTTTCCCCCTTTCTCTTCACACTCCCCTTCCCCCTCTCTTTACCCCTTTCCCCCTCTACCTCTTTTCAGGCCTTGCTTATGAAAATATGCTTTGTTTGACTGTTATTTTACTTGCAACCTCTGAGTCACACAGCCTCAGTTTTAATGAATGTGTGGTTCAGTCATATCTTCCCCCCTCTGCCCTTCAACACCTTCACCCACAAGCGCACACACACGAAAATGACTGTTAATCTGGGTAAGGTGTTGGGGGATGTGTTCTAGATCATCCTCTCAGCCAATCAGAGCTGTGTATGTAAATATCTTCAAATTTGTTTCCTAATGCCCACACGATTAGACTGAGCATTTCAAGGGCCAAAAGGAGGCTCAGGGAAATAAATGATGACAAATATGTTTTGGAGTTATTTTCATTAAATAAAACACACACAGTGATGATTTGACAATTAAGAGAATAATATATTTCCATCTCTATCTCGTACAGTAATTGTTTTTTGAAAGTGAAAAGTGAACCGAGTTAGCCTATGACAAGACGAAATAGGCCTAATGAAAATTAGCACAGCATGCTTAAAAATAATTTGGTCTGATTGTCCAGGTTTAGACAGTGAAGGAAAATGAAGACTCGAGTTTTTAAATGTGTCTTTTCACACCACTGACAAGACAGTCCAATGTCTGTAAACAAGATGCTGTAGTTGCCAAACAATAAGTTGTGAATGTCCCATCAAAGACATTGCGTTCATTGTAGCATAGTAATTTGAGGTGCCTTCTTGAACACTATAGGCTGAAAATTGTTTCATACTGTGTGAACTATGGGTGCTAAGAGCTTCCAGGCAAGCTGTGAAACCATTTCTCAATGGCACTTGTGTGCATTTCATCATGGAGAGTTAACGGTTCAATCAATAATCAAGTTAGTTAGGGATAGTGCTTATGAGTGTACTCTTCGCTTGTACACTTGCAGGTACACTTCTTAGCAATGTCTTGTACAAATGCCCTTTACTGAGTCAGTATACTCTAATGCATTACTAGACTAACTAGATTTGACAATCTACTGGAGTTCTAGAAATAAGTGGAAGCTTGGTATGTGATTACAGTTAGTTTTTCCCAAATGGCACCCTATTCACTATGTAGTGCACTACTTTTGACCAGAGCCCAGCCCTGGTCAACCCAATACGGAAAAGTAATATATAGCCCTATATGGTCTTATATATATCAAAGAAGTGACGTATATTTAAAAATATATTATTATATATTTAAGACCCATATATAAATGTGACATACAGTGCATTCGGAAAGTATTCAGACCCCCTTGACTTTTCCGCATTTTGTTGCGTTACAGCCTTATTCCAAAATTGATTAAATTGTTTTTTTCCCCATCAATCTACACACGATACCCCATAATGACAAAACAAACACAGGTTTTTAGAAATGTTTGCACATTTATTAAAGATAAAACACTGAAATATCACATTTACATTAGGTATTCAGACCCTTTACTCAGTACTTGTTGAAGCACCTTTGGCAGCGATTAAAGCCTTGAGTCTTCTTGGGTATGACGCTACAAGCTTTGCACACCTGTATCTGGGGAGTTTCTCCCATCCGAGAGCTCTGGAATAGATTTTCATCAAAGATCTCTCTATACTTTGCTCTGTTCATCTTTCCCTAGATCCTGACTAGTCTCCCAGTCCCTGCCACTGAAAAACATCCCCATAGCATGATGCTGCCACCACCATCCCTCACCGTAGGGATGGTATTGGCCAGGTGATGAGTGGTGCTTGGTTTCCTCCAGACGTGACGCTTGGCATTCACACCAAAGAGTTCAATCTTGGTTTCATCAGACCAGATCATTTAGTTTCTCATGGTCTGAGAGTCTTTTAGGTGCCTTTTGGCAAACTCCAAGCGGGCTGTCAAGTGACTTTTACAGAGGTGTGGCTTCTGTCTGGTCACTCTAAAATAAAGGCCTGATTGGTGGAGTGCTACAGAGATGGTTGTCCTTCTGGAAGGTTCTCCCATCTCTACAGAGGAACTATGGAGCTCTGTCAGAGTGACCATCGGGTTTCTGGTCTCCTCCCTGACTAAGGCCCTTCTCCCCCGATTGGTCAGTTTGGCGGGGGAGCCATCTCTAGGAAGAGTCTTGGTGGTTCCTGTCACGATCGCCGTAATAACATTCGGACCAAAGCGCAGCGTGATATGGGTTCCACATGTTTATTGAATGAAACGCACAAAAACAATAAAGAATGAACGAAACGTGAAGCAAATTAAGTGCTCACAGGCAACTACACATAAACAAGATCCCACAAAACACAGTGGGGAAATGGCTGCCTAAATATGATCCCCAATCAGAGACAACGAAAAACAGCTGCCTCTGATTGGGGACCATACCAGGCCAACATAGAAATAAACATCCTAGATTACCCACCCTAGTCATACCCCGACCTAACCAAAATAGAGAATAAAAAGGCTCTCTATGGTCAGGGCGTGACAGTTCCAAACTTCTTCCATGGAGGCTACTGTGTTCCTGGGGACCTTCAATGCTGCAAAAATGTTTTGGTACACTTCCCCAGATCTGTTCCTCGACACAATCCTGTCTCCGAGCTCTACGGACAATTCCTTTGACCTCATGGCTTGGTTTTTGCTCTAACATGCACTGTCAACTGTGGGACCTTATATAGACAGGTGTGTGCCTTTCCAAATCATGTCCAATCATTTGAATTTAACACAGGTGGACTCCAATCAAGTTGTAGAAACATCTCAAGGATGATCAATGGAAAACAGGATGCATCTGGCCCCAATTTCGAGACTCATAGCAAAGGTTCTGAATACTTACAGTTGAAGTCGGAAGTTTGCATACACTTAGGTTGGGGTCATTAAAGCTCGTTTTTCAACCACTCCACAAATTTCTTGTTAATAAACTATAGTTTTGGCAAGTCGGTTAGGACATCTACTTCGTGCATGACACAAGTAATTTTTCCAACAATTGTTTACAGACAGATTAGTTCACTTATAATTCACTGTATCACAATTCCAGTTGGTCAGAAGTTCACATACACTAAGTTGACTGCCTTTAAACAGCTTGGAAAATTCCAGAAAATGATGTCATGGCTTTAGTAGCTTCAGATAGGCTAATTGACATGATTTGAGTCAATTGGAGCTGTACCTGTGGATGTATTTCAAGGCTTACCCTCAAACCCAGTGCCTCTTTGCTTGACATCATGGGAAAATCAAAAGAAATCAGCCAAGACCTCAGGAAAAAAAATTGTAGACCTCCACAAGTCTGGTTCATCCTTGGGAGCAATTTCCAAACGCCTGAAGGTACCACGTTAATCTGTACAAACAATAGTACGCAAGTATAAACACCATGGGACCACGCAGCCACCATACTGCTCGACTACGGTTTGCAACTGCACATGGGGACAAAGATCGTACTTTTTTGAGAAATGTCCTCTAGTCTGATGAAACAAAAATGGAACTTTTTGGTCATGATGACTATCGTTATGTTTGGAGGAAAAAGGGGGAGGCTTGCAAGCCGAAGAACACCATCCCAACCATGAAGCACGGGGGTGGCATCATCATGTTGTGGGGGTGCTTTGCTGCAGGAGGGTCTGGTGCACTTCACAAAATAGATGGCATCATGAGGACAGAAAATTATGTGGATATATTGAAGCAACATCTCAAGACATCAGTCAGGAAGTTAAAGCTTGGTTGCAAATGGGTCTTAAAAATGGACAATGACCCCAAGCATACTTCCATAGTTGTGGCAAAATGGCTTAAGGACAATAATGTCAAGGTATTGGAGTGACCATCACAAAGCCCTGACCTCAATACTATAGAAAATTTGTGGGCAAAACTGAAAAAGCATGTGCGAGCAAGGAGGCCTACAAACCTGACTCAGTTACATAAGCTCTGTCAGGAGGAATGGGCAAAAATGCACCCAACTTATTGTGAGAAGCTTGTGGAAGGCTGACTTAAGTCAGGGCATTTTTACTAGGATTAAATGTCAGGAATTGTGAAAAACTGAGTTTAAATGTATTCGGCTAAGGTGTACGTAAACGTCTGACTTCAACTGTATATGGGCAAGAGCACGAATTATGTTTACAAATAGTCAAACTTTGTTTTATGCCGCATTTAAAAAAAAATCACTAACGGGTGTAGATTTGAGGGTTCTGTGTTGATACAAATGTAGTGAATTTGTTATTGGCATAAAAAGATGAAGAAACTCATACAAAACATTGCCACATTAGTAAACAATGTGGTAGAGCAGGGTCACAAGGTATTATATGGTAAAGTACAACCAGCTAAACAAGACATAACATATTTGGGGGTTTCGATAACAATGCGACTCAGGAAAACCCTAGGAGTTTTAATCTCGTGAGACACATTATTTTGGTTTATTTTAAAATAGATTTATTGAATTGACGACAGGAAGGAAGAGATAACAGATTAATGTTTGTTTTGACTATAATTAAAGAAAATGTTCACCTGGTAACGCAACATTAGACGGAAAGACAGAGATTGTAGAGAGCTTTCTGAGTTTAAGGGAAAAGATGTAGACTAGTGAAAGTAACGAAGGAAAATACAGTGCCTTGCGAAAGTTTTCACCCCCCTTGGTATTTTTCCTATTTTGCTGCCTTACAACCTGGAATTAAAATAGATTTTTGGGGGGTTTGTATCATTTGATTTACACAACATGTCTACCACTTTGAAGATGCAAAATATTTTTTATTGTGAAACAAACAAGAAATAAGACAAAAAAACGGACAACTTGAGCGTGCATAACTATTCACCCCCCCAATGTCAATACTTTGTAGAGCCACCTTTTGCAGCAATTACAGCTGCACATCTCTTGGGATATGTCTCTAAAAGCTTGGCACATCTAGCCACTGGGATTTTTGCCCATTCTTCAAGGCAAAACTGCTCCAGCTCCTTCAAGTTGGATGGGTTCCTGCTGGTTTACAGCAATCTTTGTCATACCACAGAGTCTCAATTGGATTGAGGTCTTGGCTTTGACTAGGCCATTCCAAGATATTTAAATGTTTACTATTAAACCACTTGAGTGTTGCTTTAGCAGTATTCTTAGGGTCATTGTCCTGCTGGAAGTTGAACCTCCGTCCCAGTCTCAAATCTCCCTCAAGAATTTCCCTGTATTTAGCGCCATCCATCATTCCTTAAATTCTGACCAGTTTCCCAGTCCCTGCCGATGAAAAACATCCCCACAGCATGATGCTGTCACCACCATGCTTCACTATGGGGATGATGTTCTTGAGGTGATGAGAGGTGTTGGGTTTGTGCCAGACATAGCGTTTTCCATGATGGCCAAAAAGCTCAATTTAGGTCTCATCTGACCAGAGTACCTTCTTCCATATGTTTGGGGAGTCTCCCACATACCTTTTGGCAAACACCAAATGTGTTTGCTTATTATTTTCTTTAAGACATTGCTTTTTTCTGGCCACTTCCGTAAAGCCCAGCTCTGTGGAGTGTACGGCTTAAAGTAGTCCTATGGACAGATATTCTAATCTCCGCAGTGGAGCTTTGCAGCTCCTTCAGGGTTATCTTTGATCTCTTTGTTTCCTCTCTGATTAATGCTCTCCTTGCTTGGTCCGTGAGTTTTGGTGGTTGGTCCTCTCTTGGCAGGTTTGTTGTGGTGCCATATTCTTTCCATTTTTTAATAATTAATTGAATGGTGATCCGTGGGATGTTCGAAGTTTCTGATATTTTTTTATAACCCAACCCTGATCTGCACTTCTCCACAACTTTGTCCCTGACCTGTTTGGAGAGCTTGTTGGTCTTCATGGTGCCACTTGCTTGGTGGTGCCCCTTGCTTAGTGGTGTTGCAGACTCTGGGGCCTTTCAGAACAGGTGTATATATACTGAGATCATGTGACAGATCATGTGACACTTAAATAAAGTCCACTTGTGTGCAATCTAACTAATTATGTGACTTCTGAAGATAACTGGTTGCACCAGATCTTATTTAGGGGCTTCATAGCAAAGGGGTGAATACATATGTATGCACAATCTTTTCAGTTCTTTAAAAAAAATTGAAACAAGTTATTTTTTTCATTTAACTTCACCAATTTGGAATATTTTGTGTATTTCCATTACATGAAATTCAAATAAAAATCTATTTAAATTACAGGTTGTAATGTGACGAAATAGGAAAATGGCAAGTGGGTGAATACTTTTGCAAGGCACTGTAAGTCAATTGGAAAGTAAGAATTTCACATTTGAATTGTTTGGATTGATTAAGAATTGGCTGAGGTATTTTCTACATTTGGGCATTGCAAGTTCATCTTAAAATAACAGCTGTTTAATGAGTGTGAAGCAGCGGTTGGTATAAAAAATATAGAGTAATATTGTTAGGGTAGACTACAATGTAAACATTGTCTTCTAGTAAGGAGGGAATTACCATGGTTTGGTTTCTTTTCTTTTCTAAACCTTACGATGGCTGACAGTGACGAAGACATTGATAAGTAGGATTAATGTAAACTTAATGAATGACAGTATGTGAGTGGTAATATGTTAGTGTTTTTTGATAGCACTCTAATGATGCAATATTTTAGTAATACAAGGTACAAGGTTCAATGATGAGTAGAGGGATTGAGCCTTGAGATTGTAAAAAGATTAGCTGCGGTTGAAAGCGAGCAGGCAGTGGGACATTTGAAGTAGAGGTATGATAAATGTTCTTTGATAATTTCTGATTATTGTTGCTTCGTTTTATAGTTAGGTAACACTAGTGAATTTGAGCAGGAAGTTAATGTATTCTAAAATTGTAATCTGTTTCCATTACGTGGAACAGTGTCCAGTAATTAAAGTATTGAATATTAAGCTGATAAAACAGCACTGACTTTTTGAAGGTTCTACATTTGTTAAACAACAGGTTTATATTTTTACCAAATTAATGCAACAGGTTGCAATGTTTGGATTACCGGAATGGGGTTATGGGTTTCTTAATTTTAGACGGTGTCGATTCCACTTAACCTGTCTGGGCTAGGGGGCAGTATTTTCACGGCCGGATAAAAAAACGTACCCGATTTAAACTGGTTACTACTCTTTCCCAGAAATGAGATATGCATATTATTAGTAGATTTGGATAGAAAACACTCTGAAGTTTCTAAAACTGTTTGAATGGTGTCTGTGAGTATAACAGAACTCATATGGCAGGCAAAAACCTGAGAAAATTACAAGCAGGAAGTTGTCTGTCTGCGATTTTAAAGTTCTCCCTTTGCTTCTCTACCGAAACTACAGAGCGCATGGGGTTATACAGCACTTTCAAAGGCTTCCATTGGCTCTCTAAAGCGTTCAGTAAGCGGATTGACGCGTCACCTGTCTCCGGGCAGATAACAGGAGCACAGTTTGTCAGTGGACTGCCTGGTGGCTAAGAGATGGGAAATATGCATTCACGAGACCTCGCCATTTTTTCTCTTCCTTTTTGAATGAATACAGCATTGTCCGGTTGGAATATTATCGCTATTTTACGAGAAAAATACCATAAAAATTGATTTTAAACAGCGTTTGACATGCTTCTAAGTACAGCAAAGGTACATTTTGAAATATTTTGTCTCGAAATGCGCTCGCGCGTTACCCTTTGTATAGTGACCTGAACGCACAAACAAAACGGGGATATTTGCACATAACTATGGATTATTTGGAACAAAAACAACATTTGTTGTGGAAGTAGCAGTCCTGGGAGTGCATTCTGACGAAGAACAGCAAAGGTAATCCAATTTTTCTTATAGTAATTCTGAGTTTAGGTTGCCCCAAACTTGGCGGGTGTCAAATTAGCTAGCCATGATGGCTGAGCTATGTACTCAGAATATTGCAAAATGTGCTTTCACCGAAAAGCTATTTTAAAATCTGACATAGTGATTGCATAAAGGAGTTCTGTATCTATAATTCTTAAAATAATTGTTATGTATTTTGTTAACGTTTATCATGAGTAATTTAGTAAATTCACCGGAAGTTTTGGGTGGGAATGCTAGTTCTGAACATCACATGCTAATGTAAAAAGCTGTTTTTTGATATAAATATGAACTTGATTGAACAAAACATGCATGTATTGTATAACAATGTCCTAGGAGTGTCATCTGATGAAGATCATCAAAGGTTAGTGCTGCATTTAGCTCTGTTTTTTTTTTTGTGACATATATGCTTGCTTGAAAAATGGCTGTGTGGTTATTTGTGGCTATGTACTCTCCTAACATAATCTAATGTTTTGCTTTCGCTGTAAAGCCTTTTTGAAATCGGACAATGTGGTTAAATTAACGAGAAGTGTATCTTTAAAATGGTGTAAAATAGTCGTATGTTTGAGAAAGTTGAATTATTACATTTTGTTGTTTTGCCTTGTTCAGGGGCAGAATGACAGATTTTTCAAATGGTGTAAAATAGTCGTATGTTTGAAATATTGAAATTATTGCATTTTTGAGGTATTTGTATTTCGCGCCACACCATTCCACTGGCTGTTGAATAGAGTGGGAAGCTAACGTCCCACCTAGCCCATAGAAGTTAATGAAACACTGTATTAGGGCTCCCGAGTGGCGCAGTAGTCTAAGACATTGCATTTTAGTGCAAGAGGCGTCACTACAGTCCCTGGTTTAGTTAAATAAAGGTTAACAGGAACAATCTAAGGCAAAACAGCTATTACATTTGTTGTTGGACATTGGTCTAGTAACAATACCAGGATAATTTTACATGCTTATGGAAAAGAGAGTCAAATCATATAATACGATATGGAAGTGAATTGTTAGACTCGGTGGAGAGATACATGTTGCATGCTAAATTAAGCACACATTTAAACTTTGGGGTACATTAAACCAAACAATCATGTTTTTTTTGTAGTTAAAACCTTTGTGTTGCTGATTATGATATTAGTATTGTGAATGCTAAAGAACTTAACACTTTCTCTTCCAAGTGAATGGGGGTAGTCATTTTCTCTCTTTGAAATGTTTCCTGTGGCTATGGTTTTGGGAGAAGGGTTAGTGTAATTCAGCAGTTTTATAGGTATAAAAGTATCCGGATTCGGGGGTAAAGAGGAGTTACCAAATTAAGTAAGGCCTGGCTATTTTTGTTTGATTCTGCCATATGGTTTACCACACACACACAGCAGCACGCACCCACAACTGGTTATGAATATGGGTTAGTGCCGAGGTACACACAAACATGGAATGTTCAGAAGTTTTAATTGGATACGTGAATTATTTTGATAAAAAATCTACTGAAGAAACTCACTGTAAACCTGGGATAGGAAATTATTTATTGTTTTTTATTAATACGTCTAATATAGTAAGAAACACTTATTTGAAGGGTTTGATTGACCTCTGTCCTGACTTTCTAGTGTGGTTTGATCACCCTCGCTGGAAAACAGAGAAATTGTCTGATGATTTGAAGGTCATTTGTAATGCTGATAATTACAGAGAAGTTTTATATCTAATAGAAGGATAGACCTGTCTCTAGTCTATTTTTACTATGAAGTTATGGGTACACATGTTGTTTTTTGGAGTTATTAAGGGTAGTAATTCGAATTTGATTCGTAGTGTTGTTGTTTTTACACATTAGTCACTATGTGAATTATGTGTCAAAATGGGGGAATTACCAGTCTTTTGAGCGTTTTGGATTGAAGTTTACACACCTTGAGTGATATATAGAAATGTATTGAGTGATGTATGAAGGAGTGTATTGTTCTGTTGTTTGTTCTGTTTTGTTTTGATACATCTCACCAGATTGGGTATGCTGGATGATCAGGATAATTTCCTGATCCTATGACTGTGCGATGAGAACAATTGTTTGAAATTTGAAGAATTGTTTCAACAGAATGTGATGTTATTAAAATTGACATGTGCTTTAGAGATTAGCATGAAGAATATTGGTAGTAGTAATAACTTGTCATACAGTAGATACTTTGTTTGGATTTCTTGAATGCTTGAATGGATATCCTGAATCAGAGATGCACTGAACTGAATTGTTGTTTTGATCTGTCCTTTCTCGAGATTATGGATTGTGACTACAGATGGAAGGGAATTTGACCAACCAGGGTGTGGACCTCAACCCCCTCTAACCGACTGAAGAAATGGTATTCACTATGGCCCTGTCCTGCACCACTTCTATCGAGAGACCTGAGTCTGAACCAGCAACCGGTGTACAGCATCCAGTTGAAGTTATCAACTGCCTTTTCTCTCTGGAGTGCAACAGAAGTCCACGTGGAGTGGGCATGGAGATAGATCCATTCCAAAACGTCTCTCATATTGCTGGTATACTGGTTGGCAAATGGACGAGACATAATGAGTTGTGGTGGGGTTCGGGTGAGACATTGAAATTGTGACATTGTCATGGGACATCCATTTTGAACTGTGAAGCTATCTGAAGAAGAAAAATGAAGAAACGCCAGAAGATTGAGTGCCGGAGAAGGGAGGGGGTTGATCAACTGTGCATGTAATTATTTAGACTTGTCTAAAATTGTTATTTGGGGTATCAGGTTGATGGGGGAGGGCTACACTGCTGAATTTATAGTGATTTAGGCTAAGAATGCATTGGGATACTGATCTGTAATAATAACCCTGATTAGAGACTTAATTGGGTTAATTCTGAGATGAATATATTGTATGTTAATATAAATGTACATTCTGCCAGTGTTGATATATGTTAAATCGAGGGGTTTTAATTTTGAGTGATAGAACCAATGTGAATCACTGAGCAATGTAATTTAACATTTTGGTTGGATAATTAATTGGGTTTTGAATTATGATTTGGGAACTGAATGATTTTTAAAACTGACTGATTGATTTGAGTAAGTTTTAGTATGTTAACCTCTTTAGGGGGTGTGGGACGCTACCGTCCCACCTGACCAACATCCAGTGAAATTTCAGAGCGCCAGTCACGTCCTGACCAGTTTAGGTATTATTTGTATTGTAGTTTGGTCAGGACGTGGCAGAGGGTATTTGTTTTGGTTGTTTCGGGGTGGTTGGTTGTGTTTAGGGTGTGTGATTTGTTAGTTCTGGGTGTTGGGTATGTTCTAGGGTATATTTTCTACGTTTTGTCTAGTTTAGTTTTTCTATGTTTAGGTTTGGGTGTGGACTCTCAATTGGAGGCAGGTGTTTCTATTTTCCTCTGATTGAGAGTCCTATATATAGGTATGTGTTTGGGGTTGTTAATTGTGGGTAGTTGTATTTCGCACTGCTGTTATTATTTTAGCCTGTGAAACTGTCGGTTTGTCGTTCTCTGTTTTCTTGTTTTTTCTCGTGTTCACAAATAAATATAATGATGAGCACGCAACCCGCTGCACCTTGGTTCTCTCTACACTATGACACCCGTGACAGTGCCAAATTCAAAACCAGAAATACTCATAAAAAAAATGTATAAGTAAATTTATAAAGTTATACATCGGTTTAAAGATTAACTTCTTGTTAATCCAACCACGGTGTAAGATTTCAAAAAGACTTTACGGCGAAAGCAAACCATGCGATTATCTGAGAACCAGCCAATAACCAGTAACCAGCCAAGTAGACAAGTAACAAAAGTCAGAAATAGCGATAAAATTAATCACTTACCTTTGATGATATTCATATGGTTACACTCACAAGACTCCCAGTTACCCAATAAATGTTTGTTTTGTTCGATAAAGTCCCTCTTTAGATGCAAAAACCTCAGTTTTGTTAGCGCGTTTTGTTCAGTAATCCACTGTCTCAAACAACATCCGTTGAAATTGCAGAGCGTGAAACTCAACAAAACAGAAATTCTCATAATAAACATACATAAAAGATACAAATGTTATACACCAGCTTAAAGATAAACGTCTTGTTAATCCAACCGCTGTGTCAGATTTCAAAAAGGCTTTACGGCGAAAGCAAACCATGCGATTATCTGAGAACAGCGCCCAGCAGAGAAATCATTACAAACAGTTAGCAGCCAAGAAGAGGAGTAACAAAAGTCAGAAATAGCAATAAAATGTATCACTTACCTTTGATGATCTTCATATGGTTGCACTCCGAAGACTCCATGTTACACAATAAATGTTCGTTTTGTTCGATAAAGTCCCTCTTTATATTCAAAAACCTCCGTTTTGTTGGTGCGAACAGACAGACGAAAAATCTAAAAAGTACCATAAAAGTTCGTAGAAACATGTCAAACGATGTTTATAATCAATCCTCAGGTTGTTTTTGTCATAAATAATTGATCATATTTCAACTGGACAATAGCTTCGTCAATATAAAAGAAGAAACAAGAAAGGCGCACGCCCGGTCACGCGCTGGACTCATGTCTGGAAATTTCCACTGTCCTCTCATTGAAAGTGGTGTATCTCCCTCATTTTTCAGAGTAAAAGTCTGAAACAATGCCTAAAGACTGGCCACGTAGTGGAAGCCATAGGGATTGTGAACTGGGTCATAAGTCTTTGTATGGTGGATAGGCTTTCAATGGAAAAACAGGCATTTCAAAATAATAGCACTTCCTGGATGGATTTTCCTCAGGTTTTCACCTGCCATATCAGTTCTGTTATACTCACAAACATTATTTAACAGTTTTGGAAACTTTAGAGTGTTCTCTATCCAAATCTACCAATTATATGCATATCCTAGCTTCCGGACCTGAGTAGCAGACAGTTTACTTTGGGCACACTTTTCATCCAAAATTCCGAATACTACCTACCCTAGTGAGGTTAAAAACTATATGAGTGGTGCAATTAATGTTTTATGGATTGATTGTTTTGATTGTTGTTGTGCTAATGATGACATGGGTAAAGAAGTTTTGTACTATGTTGAGACTATTCTCAGCATGACTTGGTGAATGGAGGGGTGAACTCTGATCCTGAGAGTGAAACTGATCCTAATCTATTTGATTTATATCAATTACCAAATTGAAATGTTTAATGATAATGCTCAGGAACTATAGCAGGTTTTTGTTAATGGACCATAGAATCCATAGGCGATGCCTTATACATAGTGGGATCATGATGCTCGTCCTGGGTCAAGTTCATTATTAAACAAGAGCAAAATTGGAAGAGAAGAGTGATAGTTTTAGAGCACTAAACGGAAGCACTAAACAGAAGAAATGTATTTTTAAACCTTGTAATTGTACTTTTAAGTTGAGATAATTCTCAAAATGGGGGAATGTGATAGAAAATTACATATTTACTTGGTTTATTTGTCTCTGGCACTCTATAAAACTTATTTGGGATCGGTGTCCCTTCCACGGGACGCTTGAGCTAATGTAGGCTAATGCGATTAGCATGAGGTTGTAAGTAACAAGAACATTTCCCAGGACATAGACATATCTGATATTGGCAGAAAGCTTCAATTCCTGTTAATCTAACTGCACTGTCCAATTTACAGTAGCTATTACAGTGAAATAATACCATGCTATTGTTTGAGGAGAGTGCACAATTTTGAACATAAAAAGTTATTAATACACAAATTAGGCATATTTGGGCAGTCTTGATACAAAATTTTGAACAGAAATGCAATGGTTCCTTGGATCAGTCTAAATCTTTGCCCATACACTGCTGCCATCTAGTGGCCAAAATGTATATTGTACCTGGGCTAGAATAATACATTACGGCCTTTTTCTTGCATTTTCATAGATGGTGCAAAAAAATACAAAAAGAATGGTTGTTTTTTTCTTTGTATTATCTTTTACCAGATCTATTGTGTTATATTCTCCTACATTCCTTTCACATTTACACAAACTTCAAAGTGTTTCCTTTCAAATGGTACCAAGAATATGCAAATCCTTGCTTCAGGGCCTGAGCTACAGGCAGTTAGATTTGAGTATGTCATTTCTGGTGAGAATTGAAAAAAAGGGGAGGATCCTTAAGAGGTTCTAACAATTCATATTTAACTAATAGTAAGACATTTCTGTCTGCTAGTGTCTGTGTTTTCATGGGCTACACTCTAGTTTCCTGCAGCTAATCTGGGCGTATGGTCACTAGAGATGGCTTGAGCTGACAAATGAGTTAAAGACATAGACAAGATGTGGTGGGCGTAACCGAGATAGCCTCATTGTCCTAAATCATCCTTGCATCTGGGAAACTAAGCCAGGGTGGGGTTAAGACAACAACCCACTTGCAGATAATGACAGGACGAACCCAGAATGGCTTATGATGCTCTTCGGTCTGCATGAGGGGGGTTGAACCAACCATGACTGAGCATTGTTAGTGTCAGCTATATATAGAACTCTGCATTTGTGTAAAGGTTAGGTTACTCGATCCAACCCTCAAGGGTGGGGGTCGACCAACCTCATTTTTGCAATAATTAATCGATATGGAGCTGTAGTGCCAGGACAAAAACCTCCCCCTCAACGTGATCAAGACAAAGTGGACTACAGGTAAAGGAGGACTGAGCACGCTCCTATTCTCATCAATGGGGCTGTAGTGGAGCACATTGAGAGTTTCAAGTTCCTTGGTGTCCATATCACCAACAAACTAACATGGTCCAAGCACACCAAGACAGTTGTGAAGAGGGCAAGACAAAACCTATTCCCCCTCAGGAGACTGAAAAGATTTGGCGTGGGTCCTCAGATCCTCAAAAAGTTCTATAGCTACACCATCGAGAGCAGCCTGACTGGTTGCATCACTGCATGGTATGGCAACTGCTCGGCCTCCGACCACAAAGCACTACAAAGGGTAATGCGTACCAGCCCAGTACATCACTGGGGCCAAGCTTCCTGCCATCCAGGACCTTTATACCAGGCGGTGTCAGAGGAAGGCCCTACAAATGGTCAAAGACTCCAGCCACCCTAGTCAAAGACTGTTCTCTCTGCTACCGCACGGCAAGCGGTACCAGAGCGCCAAGTCTAGGTCCCAAAGACTTCTAAACAGCTTCTACCACCAAGCCATAAGACTCTTGGACATCTAATCAAATGGCTACCCAGACTAGTTGCAATGCCCCCCCCCCTCTTTTACACTGCTGCTACTCTCTGTTTATTATCTATGCATAGTAACTTTAATAACTCTTCCTACATGTACAATTTACCTCAATTACCTTGACTAACCGGTGCCCCTGCACATTGACTCTGTACCGGTACCGCCTGTATATAGCCTCGTTATTGTTATTTTACTGCCACTCTTTAATTATTTGTTACTTTTATTTCTTTTTTTGTAAGTATTTCTCTTAAAACTGCATTGTTGGTTAAGGGCTTGTAAGTAAGAATTTCACTGTAAGTTCTACATCTATTGATATATGTAACACACATTTTAATACTACATCTGTCACACATATGAACATGTAAGTATTATACCTATATGCACATATACACAATATATACAAAAGTATGTGGACACCCCATCAAATTAATGGATTCATAAATTTCAGCCACACCCATTGCTGACAGTTGTATAATATTGAGCACACAGCCATGCAATCGCAATAGACAAACATTGGCAGTAGAATGGCCTTACTGATGAGCTCAATGACTTTCAACGTGGCACAATCATAGGATGACACCTTTCCAACAAGTCAGTTCGTCAAATTTCTGCACTGCTAGAGCTGCCCCGGTCAATTGTAAGTGCTGTTATTGTGAAGTGGAAACGTTTAGGAGCAACAACGGCTTAGCCGCTAAGTGGTAGGCCACACAAGCTCACAGAACGGGACCATCCAGTGCTGACACACGGAGCACATACAAATCGTCTGCTCTCAGTTGCAACACTTACTACTGAGTTCCTAATTGCTTTTGCAAGCAACATCAGCACAAGGACTGTTCGTCGGGAGCTTCATGAAATGGGTTTCCATGGCCAAGCAACAGCACACAAGCCTAAGATCACCATGCCCAATGTTAAGCATCGGCTGGAGTGGTATAAAGCTCGCCGCCATTGGACCCTGGAGCAGTAGAAACGCGTTCTCTAGAGTGATGAATCACGCTTCACCACCTGGCAGTCCGACAGACACATCTGGGTTTGGCGGAGGCAAGGAGAACGCTACCTGCCCCAATGCATAGTGCTAAACGTGAAATGTTTGGTGGAGGAGGAATAATCGGTGTGGAAGAACTTGACAACCCCATCGAACACCTTTGGGATGAATTGGAATTCCAATTATAGTATATTTCAACATATATGTGACATTAAGTATATGCACTTATATGTGTGGATGCATATATAAGCATATATGGGCATATATTGTTTCCGCCATACATGTCCATATAAAACATAGGTAATACACATACTGCATATTGCCATATATTATTTTTCTGTTTGGGACAGTAGTTTACTATGTAGGGAATAGGGTACCATTTGGGACAACAACTGTGTTTTCCATCCAAATGCAACAAAGATAAACACAGTGGTGTGTCACTGCACACTGCCTACCTTGACATACTAGTGTCATGACGTTGGCCTCTTTGGGTACAGGGAGGACAGTTGACCTCCCCCCCTTTGTACCATCCCCCAACCTACCTTCCCCCCAACCCAGGCCCTGTGTGAAAGGGTTGTATGTTTCATAGAGAGACAAAGGAAATTCTTCCAACTCATAGAATTGGAGAACCGAGCGACATGTGTGTTCTGGAGAAGGTATGGAAGATTGGTGAAGAATCCAGCTACGAACTGGTCCGCTTGGTACAATTTTGTGATACTCTGAAGAGACAATATAGCCATATTACCATAAAACTGTTTATATAATAGCCTCAGCGATGAGACTTGCATCATAATGGTTGTATAAAATGTATTAATAAGGATAAAGCTATTTGTAATACATTGAGATGCTATGTACTGATGTTAATGTGATAGAATTGGATTTCTGTACCAAGCTTAACTCAGCCATCGGCACGCCCCCCAGGGACACAGACAGGACCAGGCGTCATTTGACAAGCCTGTTCTAGGGTCACTATAAAACTATATCCTGAGCTACATTTCTTTAGACCAGGCCTCCACTCCATGGCCAATAGGTTTTACCATCCAATTCCTCTACTGAAAGTGAACTATACCACGTGGTTAACTTTTAGACTATCGAGACCGACAGAATAAGAATAAGTCTTTGATATTAATTATTAGTCTGCAGCTAAGTAAATTATATCATCGAACGCGAAGACCAACGAAACATCCATTCTATGACGACATTAATGAATGTCGCTCTGAAAGATCCATTCTAACCGAGAGAGAGAAGGCGGACAAAACTCCCCAACAGAACAGAACTCTCCAACAAGGATCCCGATGACACACTGAGCGTAAATATATATTGATTGCAATTGTTCCCGAATGAGTGAGTGTTCAATTGTCAATTGTTAATATTAATGAACTCTGTGTACCTCCTCAGCTGACCGTTTATGACCCATTGTCTAACAGACCAGCCATGCCTGTTAGCCATTAGGGCACATTACTATACCAATCCTTTGTGACGATAATTACTGTTTGTATGTTTTCTGTTAATTACTTAGTGTAGTAAATAAATGATTTTAAGACAATTGATGTATGGATGATTTTAGTAAAGACTGGGTTCGTGCAGATACAACAATTTACGACGTTTGGAATGAGACTGGACGAGAGGTAAAATACACCATTTAAACCAGAAGATAATCGGCCTATACTATAATATAGGAAAGTTATATTAGGAAAATTATAACTTTGTAATCTGAATATTTTCCTTGGTGCCCCGATCTCCTAGTTAATTACAATTAAACGATTAATCAGTTTAATCGCATGATAATAATTACAGGGAGTTAATTGATAAACATGTCTTCAGTTTAATGGTACCCCAAAGACACGACACTAGTCTGGACATAGTTTCACTTTTTTCATTTACAATTCTGTTGAATAACCTTACATACTCCAGTGAGAAATGTTTACTAGATGTCTGCCAGTGCATCTTGTTTCAAATCCACCATGTTCACTGTGATACGATATGAGTTCATTGACCGCCACACACATTAGGGGCCGGCCAGGACACATGCACGCAGGCGCGCATACACACACACAGCTAGGACACGCACACACGCGCACACTAGGACGCACACACACGCGCACGCACAAACACACACACACACACACACAGAAAGACTTCATCTTGGCAGGCTGCCCTGTCCGCTGGTCCGCTACTGTATTACAAAGCAGATCGTTCAAAGACAACCCGACCATTCATAAACAGACAATCCACAATCCCGGCCACCGCTTGCTCTCCAAAATTCACATCAATCACATTTAAATGGTCTGGTCTTGGAGAGCAGCCATCTCTTTCTGAGAAAGATTGTGTGACGGCGTGTTCATGGCTCAAAACCACCCATCGGAATAATCACTGAATTCAAGAACCTGCTTGAATCTCAAGGACAAAATAACTTTGGGATCACATCCATGTGTCCTTTATTTGAAGAGTTCTCTCTTTCTCTCTTTTTTTTCCTGTCTTTCTGTTCATGTCTCTCTTTCTAGCTCTCTGTGGAT
Source organism: Salmo trutta (assembly GCF_901001165.1). Taxonomy (NCBI): domain Eukaryota; kingdom Metazoa; phylum Chordata; class Actinopteri; order Salmoniformes; family Salmonidae; genus Salmo; species Salmo trutta. The sequence continues at coordinate 6,341,585 of NC_042991.1, forward strand.
GCATCCACAGGCTATCACTATTCTTCAAACTCCAGCTTGTGTCCTGCATTGAGAGAGGGAAGGAGAGGAGAAGAGAACAAATTGGCGAGAGTGACTTGACTCCCCTCACCCTGAGCTTCTGCGTGGATGAGTTTAACAGCAGTAGTGTAAACTGCAGGGGATGGCTCAGCCTTGTCCCTGGACACAGTGACACAGACAGGAGAGAACATAATCACACAACTGGCTTACCAGTGACCCCCTGACCTGGGCTAGAGGGGCAATAGAGAGGTCACATACAGCACAGTGCTAGATATACTCACAGTCAGATTTAGTGAAGGTTTGATGCAAGGGGAAACATGATGCAGACATGATATCTCAGCACAAAAGCAACCTCTAATAGAGAGCCGTTGCTATATTGACAATGTGTGTGACAACAGTAAGGTGGTCACCTACACATTCAATCTGTTTTGGAAGGGCTGTTGGAAAGCCAAAACTGAATTTGGATCAGCAAACAGCTGCTGACTTTGTCACAACAGCAGAATCCAAGAGAGTGTGGGAGAGTGGTGACACTGCCATTCTTCATACCCCAGCCAGCATGGGACACTAAGCAGTTTTCACCAACAAACACACAGCAAACCTGCTATCCTCTGTTATTTGGCCCTCATGGGAGCGATTGCTCATCCTGCCTTACTGTCAGACCCAAATCTGTGGACTAGGCCATCGTCATCATCATAGACATCATCACAGAAGACAATGATGAGTTAGGTCTAACTCAATCTAGGTCTAAAGGAAATTGGTCTAATGTTGCTCCATAGTCATTATCTTACTTTCCTGCAACTCAAAAACACTATGAAACATATGGACAATTCTATTTCCTATCGACTAGCTAACCTCAGATGGTATAATAAAAGCGGAATAATGACATATCTTTTCATCAGATTCTTGATGTCCCTGCTTTGATTACATGATCTGCCTAGGGATAACCACTCACTCATTCATTAAACACAGTTCCTCTATTTATTATATGAAGAATCACAAAGTTTGAGAGTGATAATGATAGCAGCATGGTAATTCCAACAATATTTCATATGCCAGTTTCAAGTTTTAATGTCACATGCACAAGTATAGTGAAATGCTTTACTTGCAAACTCAAAACCCAACAATGCAATAATCAATAAAAATGTAATACTACAAACAAAACATGAGAAATAAGAAGAAATATGAAGAACACAATAAGTAAGTAAGCATACTACATACAGGGTCAGTTCCAATACCATATTTACAATGTGCAGGGGTACTGGAGTGATGGAGGTAGATACTGTATGTATAGGGGTAAGGTGACTAGGCAACAGGAAATAAGATAAGCAGAGTAGCAGCAGTTTGTATGTGAGTGGGTGTGAGTGTGTGTAGAGTCAGTATAAATGTATGTGCATATTATGTGTGAGTGATCAGATAGAGTGATTGTGTGTGTGAGAGTGTAGGGCCCTGTGAGTGTGCATAAAGACAGTGCAAAAATAAAAGGTCAATAAGGATACAAGGTTAACTCAGATAGTCTGTAGCTATTTTGTTAGCTATTTATCAGTCTTATTGCTTGGGGACAGAAGCTGTTCATGAGCCTGTTGGTGCCAGACTGCACCGGTACTGCTTGCTGTGCGGAAGCAGAGAGAATAGTCTATGGCTTGGGTGGTTGGAGTCTTTAACCATTTTCCGGGCCTTCCTACCGCACCGCCTGATATAAATAATGGTTTATGCTTATTTATAAAACCCTCTTAGGCCTCACTCCCCCCTATCTGAGATATCTACTGCAGCCCTCATCCTCCACGTACAACACCCGTTCTGCCAGTCACATTCTGTTAAAGGTCCCCAAAGAACATATATCCCTGGGTCGCTCGCCTTTCCAGTTCGCTATAGCTAGCGACTAGAACGAGCTGCAACAAACACTCAAACTGGACAGTTTTATCTCAATTTATTCATTCAAAGACTCAATCACGGACACTCTTACTGACAGTTGTGGCTGCTTTGCGTGATGTATTGTTGTCTCTACCTTCTTGTCCTTTGTGCTGTTGTCTGTGCCCAATAATGTTTGTACACTGTTTTGTGCTGCTACCATGTTGTGTTGCTACCATGCTGTATTGTCATGTGTTGCTGCCATGCTATGTTGTTGTCTTAGGTCTCTCTTTATGTAGTGTTGTCTCTCTTGTTGTGATGTGTGTTTTGTCCTGTATTTTTATTTGATTTATTTTTATTTTTAATCCCAGCCCCCGTTCCCATCAGGAGGCCTTTGCCTTTTGGTAGGTCATAATTGTGAATAAGAATTTGTTCTTAACTGACTTGCCTAGTTAAATAAAGGCTAAATAAATCAAATAAAAATACATGTCCTGGAGGGCATGGAGCTCGGCCCCAGTGATGTATTGGGCTGTGCGCACCACCCTCTGTAGCAGCATATGATCGAGGGCAGTGCTATTGCCATACCAGGCATTGATGCAGCCCAATCAAAATTATCTCAATGGTACAGCTGTAAAACTTTTAGAGGATTTTTAAACCTCCTGACAGGGAGGTTGCGCCTTTTTTGGACCATTTGAAGTCTTTAGTGATTTGGACACAGAGGAACTTGAAGCTCTCGACCTGCTCCACTGCTGCCCCGTTGATGTGGATGGGTCTAGGGTGTCTGGGATGGTGGAGTTAATGTGTGCCAGAACCAGCCTCTCAAAGCGCTTCATGATTACAGAAGTGAGTGCTACAGGGCGGTAGTCATTGTGGCATGAAGCCTTAGAGTTCTTGGGGACAGGAATGATGGTGGTTCATCTTAACTAGTGGGGATTATGGCTTACAGACTGGGACAAGGAGAGGTTGAAAACTACCATGAATATGCCTGCCAGCTGTTCTGCGCATGCTCTGAGAACCCGCCCTGGAATACTCTTAGGCTCCGTAGCCTTGCAGGTGCTGACCTGATTGAAGACCTTTCTCACGTTGGCCTCGGAGAGTGAGATCACCCAATCCTCTGGGTCGGCCCTCACACCCGGCACAATGTTGTTGTTGTCAAAGAGTGCATAAAATGCATTGAGTTCGTCTGGTAACGACGCATCGTTTGGCAGATCACACTTGGGTCTTCCGTAATGGACTGTAGCCCCTAACACATGCAGCGGGCGGCGGAGCCTGTGTAATATGATCCCACCTTTTTCCTATATTGTCCTTTTGCTCGTTTGATGACTCTGCAGAGGTCATAGAGGGCCTTGTTGTACTTATTCCTGTCCTCGACTGTAGTCTCAGGGTTGTCTACGATAGCCCTGTTTGCGGTAGCGCTGTCCTTTACTTTAGCGCCAACCTTGGTGTTAATCCAGGGCTTTTGATTGGGGAAGCCAATCCCTAGCATACATCCTTTCCGCTAGCCTGCGGTTGTGTAGTAGTGGAAGGTAGTGCAGTCCTAGGCCCATTCCTTGGCCTAGGGTACAGTAATTAGCTATTTGCACAGTCACATGCACACACATACGAGCACACTGGGGCTTGGAGCCGCTCAGCGCTGCAGCAGTAGCCTTTCACAGCTCTGATGAGCTGCAGTAAAATGGAATAATTCAAAACTACAGCAGTCAGGCAGCATATCATTTCAGGTTGAAGAACACAGCATCGCAGGCAGGACACAGACAGACAGACAGACAGACAGACAGACAGACAGACAGTGTGTGACAACGTAGCAGCACAGTCAGTGTCAGAGTGCTTCTCAACACAGGTCCTAAAGCTTAACTAGATTTGCTAACAGACATCAGAAAGTATTCACGCCCCTTAACTTTTTCCACATTTTGTTGTGACATAGCCTGACTTTAAAATTGATTAAATTAAGATGTTTTGTCACTGATCTACACACAATACCCCATAATGTCGAAGTGGAATTATGTTTTTAGAAATGTTTACCCTTTTGTTATGGCAAGCCTATAAGTGCAGGAGTAAAAATGTGGTTAACATGATTTTTTTATTGACTACACATCTCTGTAACACACACATACAATTATCTGTAAAATCCCTCAATTGAGTAGTGAATTTCAAGCACATATTCAACCACAAAGACCAGGGAGGTTTTTCAATGCCTCGTAAAGAAGGGCACCGAATAATACACCAAATTACCAAAAGTATGTGGACACCTGCTCATCGAACATCTCCTTCCAAAATCATGGGCATTAATATGGAGTTGGTCCCCCCTTTGCTGCTATAACCTCCACTATTCTGGGAAGGCTTTCCACTAGATGTTGGAACACTGCTGCTGGGACTTGCTTCCATTCAGCAACAAGAGCATTAGTGAGGTCGGGCAGTGATGTTGGGCGATTAGGCCTGGCTCGCAGTAAGCATTCCAATTCATCCCAAAGGTGTTCGATGGGGTTGAGGTCAGGGCTCTGTGCAGGTTAGTCAAGTTAATCCACACCAATCTCGACAAATCGTTTCTGTATGGACCTCGATTTGTGCACGGGGGAATTGTCATGCTGAAACAGGAAAGGGCCTTCCCCAAAGCACAAAATTGTCTAGAATGTCATTGTATGCTGTAGCATTAAGATTTCCTATCACTGGAACTAACGGGCCTTGCCCGAACCATGAAAAACAGCACCAGACCTTTATTCCTCCTCCACGAAACTTTACACTTGGCACTTTGCATTCAGGCAGGTAGCGTTCTCCTGGCATCCGCCAAACCCAGATTCGTCCATTGGACTGCCAGATGGCAGAGTGCTTTACACCACTCCAGCAGACGCTTGGCATTGCGCATGGTGATCTTAAGCTTATGTGCGGCTGCTTGGCCATGGAAACCAATTTCATGAAGCTCCCGAAGAACAGTTATTGTACTGACGTTGCTTCCAGAGGCAGTTTGGAACTCGGTAGTGAGTGTTGCAACCGAGGACAGATTATTTTTACACGCTGCACGCTTTAGCACTCAGCTGTCCCGTTCTGTGAGCTTGCCGTTGTTGTGCCTAGACATTTCCACTTCACTTTCCGCTGCCCCTATAATCGCCAAGCCTGTCTCTTCTCTCTGGGGAGGTTCCAATTTATTCGAAGGCAGCCACCGTTCGTCCTTTATTTAAAGGTGGAGATCAAGCTGATCCTAACTGTTATAGGCCTATTTCTATTTTGCCCTGTTAATCAAAAGTGATGGAAAACTTGTCAAAATCAACTCACTGGATTTCATGATGTCTATTCTCTCTGGTATGCAATCTGGTTTCTGCTCAGGTTATGGATGTGTCACTGCAACCTTAAAACTTCTTATGGCTTGAATCCCGTTAGCGGGACCGATATGACAACAGCCAGTGAAAGTGCAGGACGCCAAATTCAAAACAACAAAAATCTCAATTAAAATTCCTCAAACATACAAGTATTATACACCATTATAAAGCTTTACTTCTTGTTAACCTTTTAAGGTATAGGGGGCAGTATTTTCATTTTTGGATGAAAAGCGTGCCCAGAGTAAACTGCCTAATACTCGGGCCCAGAGTCAAATATTTGCATATTATTAGTATATTAGACCCCTCAGTGACACCAATACTCCTTAGCCAGCCCACAAGAATGGAATGGTCTACCAAATCAAAAGCTTTGGCCAAGTCAATAAAAATAGCAGCACAACATTGCATAGAATCAAGGAGAATGGTGACATTTTGAGGACCTTTAACTTCTTATGGATGGTGGCAGTATGGAGTAGCTTGGATGACTGATGTGCCCAGAGTAAACTGCCTGCTACTCACGCCCAGAAACTAAGATATGCATATTATTAGTATATTTGGATAGAAAACACTCTAAAGTTTCTAAAACCGTTTGAATGATGTCTGTGAGTATAACAGAACTCATATGGCAGGCAAAAACCTGAGAAAAGGCTAAAGTTCAATCTAGACTTGGTTTCCTCTATCGTAATCGCTCCTCTTTCACCCCAGCTACCAAACTAACCCTGATTCAGATGACCATCCTACCCATGCTAGATTACAGAGATGTAATTTATACATCAGCAGGTAAGGGTGCTCTCGAGCGGCTAGATGTTCTTTACCATTTGGCCATCAAATTTGCCACCAATGCTCCTTATAGAACACATCACTGCAATCTATACTCTTCTGTAAACTGGTCATCTCTGTATACCCGTCACAAGACCCACTGATTGATGCTTATTTATTAAACCCTCTTAGGCCTCACTCCTCCCTATCTGAGATATCTACTGCAGCCCTCATCCTCCACATGCAACACCCATGCTGCCAGTCACATTCTGTTAAAGGTCCGCAAAGCACACACATCCCTTGGTAGCTCATCTTTTCACTTTGCTGCAGCTAGCGACTGGAACGAGCTGCAACAAACACTCAAACTAGACAGTTTTACCTCAATCTCTTCATTCAAAGACTCATTCATGGACACTCTTACTGACAGTTGTGGCTGCTTTGAGTGATGTAATGTTGTCTCTACCTTCTTGTCCTTTGTAATGTTGTCTGTGCCCAATAATGTTTGTACCATGTTTTGTGCTGCTACCATGTTGTGTTGCTACCATGTTGTTGTCATGTTGTGTTGTAACCATGCTGTGTTGTCATGTGTTGCTGGCATGATATGTTGTCGTCTTAGGTCTCTCTTTATGTAGTGTTGTGTTGCCTCGCTTGTCCTGATATGTGTTTTGTCCTATATTTTTATTTAATTTATTTTTAGGCCTTTTGCCTTTTGGTAGGCCGTCATTGTAAATAAGAATTTGTTCTTAACTTACTTGCCTAGTTAAATAAAGGTTAAATAAAAATAAAAACAATAACAGCACATACAGTTGACCGGGACAGCTCTAGCATGGCAGAAATTTGACGAACTGACTTGTTGGAAAGGTGGCATCCTATGATGGTGCCACGTGGGAAGTCACTGCAGTAAGGCCATTTTACTGTCAATGTTTGTCTATGGAGATTGCATGGCTGTGTGCTCGATTGTATATACCTGTCAGCAACGGGTGTGGCTGAAATAGCCAAATTCACTAGTTTGAAAGGGTGTCCACATACTTTTGTATATATAGTGTAGATGTGTACAAATACAAAAGGCAGATGCTGAATATCCCTTTGAGCATGGTGAAGTTATTAATTAGGCTTCGGATGGTGTATCAATACACCCAGTCGCTACAAAGATACAGGTGTCCTTCCTAACTCAGCTGCAGGAAAGGAAAGAAACTGTTCAGGGATTTCACCATGAGGCCAATGGTGATTTTAAAACATTTACAGAGTTTAATAGTTGTGATGAGAAAGCTGAGGACGGTTCAACAATATTGTAGCTACTCCACAATACTAACCTCAATGACAGAGTGAAAAGAAGAAGGCATGTGCAAAGTAAAAATATTCCATAACATGCAACCTGTTTGCAACAAGGCACTTAAGTAAAACTGCAAAAAAATGTGGCAAAGATATGAACTTTTTGTCCTGAATACAAAGCGTTATGTTTGGGGCAAATCCAACACATCACGAGTACCACTCTTCATATTTTCAAGCATGGTAGTGTCTGTATCATGTTATGGGTATGCAAGGACTAGGGATTGTTTTTTGATAAATAGAAACGGAATACAACTAAGTACAGGCAAAATCCTAGTGGAAAACCTGGTTCAGTCTGCATTCCAACAGACACTGGGAGAAAAATTCCCCTTTCAGCAGAACAATAACCTAAAACACAAGGCCAAATCTACACTGGAGTTGCTTACGAGGATGACGTTGAAGGATCCTGAGTGGCCTAGTTACAGTTTTGACTTAAATTGTCTTGAAAATCTAGGGCAAGACTTGAAAATGGCTTTCTAGCAATAATCAACAACCAACTTGACAGAGCTTGAAGAATTTAAAAAAGAATACATTTGCAAATATTGTACAATCCAGGTGTGCAAAGACTTGAGTGAATACTAAAGGCACTGTATGTGTTTTTGGCTCTGGGTTGGCATGCTAGCCAAGCTAGCTCCTGTAGCTTTTTTTTTGTCAACATTTTATTTTGCGTCAGCTAGCATAGATAGCCAAGCTAGCATAGATAGCTTCACTCGCTGTCAACAATCTAATTGATTTTGTCAGATCAATAAGTATGCACTTTATTATCTATTAGGGCACTGGATGATCTAGTCAATATCATAATCATTGACTATCTTCCCTGACAACTGACGTCTCTGTTTGTTAGCAACCGGCCTCATCTTCCTGTTGTTAACAACCTCTTACTGTTACGCTGTGTTCAGAGGTCTAGTTGTCATGACTACATTATCACAGGATCATTACAGGATGATACACATGAAGGATGTTACCTTGTAGCTGTAGTTCAGTCCCAGAGTAGGAGACCACTGACTTCATCCACACTTCACATTGAACATTTCTCCTCGTTTTCATACAATATACATCTGCTTGGGGTTGTTACATTCCCAATCAAATAGATCAAATTCTAGTATCTTTCCCAAAATGTCTAAGAATATTCCTGGAATCAGAAGAAATTTGCAGGATTTCCAGAATTCTCCAACCAGGATATCTGTAAATCCTTGGAATTTTTGGGAAAATTACAGGAATTTGTAACCCTAAACATACAGAGACCAATCCAATGGTCTACTCACCACTGTAGGTGATGATCCTGATGGTGGAGTCACCCTCTCCGAAGCGTGTGATGGGGGTGAGGCGCACCTCGTAGGCCGCAGGCTTGATGAGCTCTGTCAGGTTGTGTGTGTTCAGCTCTCCCTTGGTGATGGTTCCATCCACGGGGATCTCCTGCTCCCACCACCTCTGGAGCCCCGTCTGGACGGGAGGACACATGACAACAGAGTTAGAATTACACGCACACATACACACACACACACACACACACACACACACACACACACACACACACACACACACACACACATACACAGTGTAAAGAACACTATGAGACTCCCACATTCCGGTGATTCAAACCAGTGTTGCCTTCATACACAGAGAAGAAAAGTGAGCACAGGTGGAATCAGATTTTATTGGAATGAGTCTCGTTGTCATGAATGTAGTCTACAAATCTCTACAAGGAAGGGGGCATGACCAGTAGTGATGCATTCTCAAGACTTCTTGCCTTTTCCTTCTCATCCTTATCAACAGCCTCTTATCAAACATGGTCATCCTTGAAGTTTCCCTCTAACCACGGTCCACATGTTTCTCTATGCATCGCATCACACAGACCGGGCCCCTGCCTTAAAAGAGACTAACCGTAAACAGAATTTTCCATCACATTCTGTTGCTCTCCCGTGAACCCGCTTTCAGGTGATGATCTAATTTAAGTCATCCTCACACGGCTACTGCTATTCATGCCTGGTGATACAATGGCAACGTGGCTTTGAACCAGTGTGGAATTCAAAGAGGCAAGTGATGCATTCCACATTCATTGGGAACCATGAAAGGGCTTGAGCATGAGAGAGAATAAGGGAAAAGAGGGGTGTATTTTCTTCTAGAGGATCAGTTAGGATAGCAGAGACCTGGAAAAGAGAATGGTAACAGCTCCTGCATCACAAATAGTCACCATATGCCATTGCGAATGTGTGTTGCCAGGATAGAGAGGAAGGGAGTGTGAGACTAGAGGGAGAGAGAGAAGCGATGGATGACTTTGTAAGGATGCACAGTGTGTGTGTGTGTGTGTGTGTGTGTGTGTGTGTGTGTGTGTGCGCGCGCGTGCATTTGTGGGTGTGTGTTTGGTAGGCCAGTGCCAATTAAGTAATTAACCAGTGTGAGTCTGCTGTGTAATTACCAACTAAGAGTTAGGTTCACAGGTAAATAGCTCTGGTTTTGTCTGTTATTTATAATTATAGACAGGCTGTAACAGTTTGCCCCAACCCTTTTAATTATTTCCACTGTACCACAGAGTCCAAAAGGCACCTCTGCTAATTTGCATGAATTGGAAGGGTTTGGAGATGAGTTTGATGAAGTGTGTCTGTCTGTGTGTGTCTGTGTGTGTGTGTGTGTGTGTGTGTGTGTGTGTGTGTGTGTGTGTGTGTGTGTGTGTGTGTGTGTGTGTGTGTGTGTGTGTGTGTGTGTGTGTGCATGAATGTGCATCCATGTGTGTGTGTGTGTGCATACAGTATGAGTGCATGCGAGTATCCATGCGTGTGTGTGCGTGAATGATGAAGTGTGTACAATGCTGTTAGGGGCAGATGGAGGCCTTAAACGCCAATCTTGGCTCCAGAACCACCTTGCCTCAAACTCTAACTGAACAAATGGAAGCTGATGACTCCATCTTTCCACCATCAGGGAACAGAATTGTCTTTTAAATAGTTAATTAAATCTATAATTGCTCATTACAGAAGCCTTTTACTATTTTAATGTGATTTGCAACAGTGCATCTCTGTTCAACTTCTTTAGGTTTGGTACTTCTATTTTATTCTCCCATTATTGTTTGTTTGACTTGATGCAATTATCCTTTTCTGCGTGTAACTCATTACCTTTCACTCCTAGTGTTTCTTCACAGGGAGTCAGACAGACGCAGAGTGCCATATCACATCTGAATTCACTCGATTGCAGCAACAGTTTGTGGGATTTTTATGGTACCTTTAAGAACCAGAGAAGTTGATCAAAGAGACGGGTGCAGAGTGAAACGCAGGACTAATCAAAGTGGCTTTCAACATTAGGAGAGAGAGAACGAGAGAGAAGAGAGAGAGAGAGAGATAGATAGAGGAGGAGGGAGGGAGAGAGACAGAAAGAGAGGGGGGAGGGGGAGACAGAGAGAGAGATTGATTGGCTGCATGTAATTAGTCTGCTGCTATTGATCTGTGCTGCTCCTCACCCCGCTCACTGATCCAACACTGACTGACAGATCAATTGACTGAGGAGGAGGAGGCGCAAGAGAGAGAGAGAGACAGAAAGAGAAGAGGAAGAAGGAATAGGCTGTCATTGCTTCATTGCAACGAATGAGAGAAGGAGGGAAAGAAAGAGAGAAAGAGAGAGTAAAAAGGATAAGGCTGTCATTGCAGCGTGAGGATGCTTCAGGAGGGAAGAAGGGTGGAACAAGAGAGAAAGCGAGAGTCATAGAGAGTAGAGAGAAAGGCTCCCTTGTTTTTGCAGTGGGCTGACATGGAAGTAGAGTGTTCAGAAGTGAAGCCCACAGACAGACAGCAGCCATGACTGCCAACGTGTGCCGTGGTCCTGCTCTGTGCTTCTCCTCGCTCCTATACGCTCCTTCCTTTCAACTAGGGCCTCCCACTCTCTTTCCTCGGCCCAACCAACCTGTTCTACCTGTCTGTCCATCTGTCTTTCACACCAGGCCCCAGACAATAACAGAGAGCCATCCATTATAGAGGCATAAAACCCACTAGCCCTCAGTATTAATTCAAAGGCAGCGGCGAAGGGGAAATGATAATGATTATGTGGGAATGGAGGGGGAACATAACAGAACAGGAGTAGTGTTAGCTGCTCTGCTCATGGCTATAAATAGCAGGTAGAGCAGAGGAGTGGAGGAGCGGTCCATGTGCCAACGCTTTCATTACTGCACCACTGTCTCAGCTCACTCCGCTCAGCATCCTACCGGGGGTATCTATTTATTTATGAAGGAGGGAAACACTCCTCCTCCTTCCTCCCTCTCACTCGCCCTCTCTCTCTTGTTCCCTCTCTCCTCCTTACTCATTCATGTTCCATCGCTTTCTCAATCGCAAAGAGCGATGAAAACAGAATGCTCATTGCGAAGGAAGAAAAGTGGAAAAGAAAAAGGGTCAAGATTCAATCATTTCTTGGCAGATGAAACATGAAGGAGAGGCTCACCTTCAAGGTAAATGTTACCGATGGGCCCCCTCTTAACTCCCCTAAAGCATAATACCTCCTGTATCTAAGACAACAGCAGGTAGGGAGGCCTGGGATACACAGCCTAGTTGAGATGCACTCCACTACCTTGGGAGGAAAAAAAGTGTAAAAGAAAATGAATTCTCGCAAACAACGATTTTCTGCTTGCCAGGTAGGAAATAAAAACAAAAGCAAGAGCGAGCAAACAGGTGGGACTATTTCCTTGCCTTTTCTTTTTCTCTCCAAACAACAGCAAAAGAGATTATAATGTTAATGTGATTGCCGAATTACTGTCGGCCCATTTTAGCACCAGCACAGAATTAATCTGTGAAATTGTGAAAAGGACCAGTTGAATTCCAGCGAAGGGAGTATAAATATGTCTTCCTGGCAAGCTCTCGAAAACCAGCCTGCCTGGCAAGCAGGAAGCCGGCGTACCATTGGCTCCTACGGCGAATGAACGAATCACATGAATGCAACCAAATTCATTAACAAACAAGCCGACTGAAATTGTTGACAGAAAAATCCTTGAGGTACAGAAACAAGCCTGGTTTTAATGGGTTTTTCAAGCGTAAATTCCAGACGGGGTGTAGTAGGAAACAAATATGGAATTATACTATTTATCGGAAAAACAGAGTATAACTACAGCTATTAGACTCTGTATTAGACTCACTCAATGTGAGGACGTCAGTTCAGAAGGCTTAACTGTCGCCTGTAATGCAGTGGCTCTGAATAAGAGCTTCCACTTAACCAATAAAGCCTAACAAATACTATAGCATATTTCCCTGTAATAGTTGTGGTTAATGTGATCAAAACTGCCATGATCAACATTCTCAGACCATCAACAGACGGACAGAATCATGCAGAGACCTACAGTAGCGTACATTTCTACATTATATTTCTGTAGGTTGTGAAAGTCAATGCCTGCTGTGACCAAAGAGAGGGTGCCACTTTGTCCCAGTAGGGGGTTATGGGTACAACAAAAGAGACCACATAAAGTGGCATCAAGCCTCAGTTTAACGGCGCTACCAACATGCTAATGTGATAAAATTGGGTGACGCAACAGACGCTGTTGAGAAAGGGGGACTATTGTCACATCACTATGATGTGTGAGACTGTGTGTGAGAGTGTGAGTGAGTGAGTGAGTGAGTGAGTGAGTGAGTGAGAGAGAGAGAGAGAGAGAGAGAGAGAGAGAGAACTCCCGAGTAGTGCAGCGGTCTAAGGCACTGCATCTCAGTGCTTGAGGTGTCACTACAGACACCCTGGTTCGATTTCAGGCTGTATCACACCCGGCCGTGATTGGGAGTTCCATAGGGTGGCGCACAATTGGCCCAGCGTCGTCCCTGTTGGCCGGGGTAGGCCATCATTGTAAATAACAATGTGTTCTTAACTGACTTGCCTAGTTAAATAAAATAAAAATATATATGTATAAAAAAATAAAAAAATACAAATTCTGATATTCCCTCTATCATGTTACTTTTCTGTCATATGTAAGGCCTTTCTACATCCAGGGTTAGGGTTAGGATGCACCCGCACGCACACACCTACCTGTCGTATGCCGAGGCGGTAGGCCACAATGCGGTCCACAGCGTTGGGATTCATCTGGGTCCACTGCAGTTTGAAGCCGTAGACTGTAGGTCGGTTCTGCCACAGAGGACTGTACGTGTCGTAGTAGAACTCTGGGGGATACGCCTTCCCTGTAAACAAAAAACTATATTTAGGACTAATTCATCTTTGTTTTTGCATTTTCCATTTTTGTTCAGCTTTACCTGTGGCATCGAGGGAGTAATATGTATCAGAGATACTGGATCAAGATAAATAAGTTCACATACTGCACAATATTTGCTATTTATTTTGGGTTACCAAAATGCAAATATGTCATGTTGAGTATTATTCCACAAAATGGCTGCAAGGCATCAACCAGAAGAGTTGCCTCCCGCAGCCCTGTATTTACCACAGTTCGATGAGGAGTCAGGGGTGTGAGTTCTTTTTTTACAGAAGCCTGTCAATCTTTCTCAGGTATTTTGTCCATAAAGCTGTTTGATTTGATCGCCAGCCACATGGCCAGCTGTGTTATTGTCAGGACAGAAAACTACGGTGTTCTGAAGTGGGCTGCTTGACATATTCCATTTTTACAGAAGAGACGGAGAGCCAACAAAAATAGATTTCTCACAGGTCAAAGTAAACACACTAATAGTTTAAAAAATAGCATTCAAGAGGACACTCTCTAAAGACAGTATAACATTCTTCTCGCTGACACCAAAACAGAAAGCGGTTCATACAGTCGTATCTGTTGAAATTCAGTCTACTGAAGCATAACAAAAAAGGGGAGGATTAGCGATAGCGATAGTCAAGACAGAGGCTAATGCTAACTCAAATAAAGCAATGCAGTGATCTGACAATATGAAGTTGAGACAGAGCAACTTGCTGATCTCTCCTGCAGCAAAGTCTATTAGAGCTGTCATGGCGGTTTATGTCATCGATGACTTATTAAGACTCTCTATGCAGACTCCCAGACACATTTAATGATCCCCAGAGTTAAGAGTTTAGTCCCGCAGGCTTGGGAGGGTCAACCTATCAGTACTCAGTCTGAAGAGTGTGAACCAATCAGTGGAGTTGATCCCCACAGGCTGGGATGTGTGAACCAAACAGACCACAGCTCCATCAGGTGTCTGCCTGCCAGCAGGGCCATCATAGTGGAAAGAACTAAGGGACTGGGTCACTTTTTAAAAGAGAACAAAGCGTAAAAAGTTCACTGGGTCAATTTCTGTCTCACAACATCATGGCTTTAAGACTAGTGTTAGGAACATAAGCACTTTGGTACACCCACGATAACATGAGCAAAATAGAGTATGTGAACGTAATCAATATCATTTGACTTGATTTGTTGTCTTCTTCTGTATTCAACCCTTTCCATTTGGTTCAAATGAGCGACGCTTTTGTTTGACTTAGTTTAGAGACAGCAGGGGTTCAAACTGTACAGTAGAACCCAGTTCCTACATTTGAATATAAAAAATTATTTTATCAAACAAACCTATGCTACATTTTATCTCTGGGACCCTCAGGATGACAAATCAGAGCAAGATTACTGAATGTAAGTACATTATTTACCTTCAGAGGTGAATGTATCAAACCAGTTGCCGTGATGAAAGTTTTTGTTGTTGTTGTGCACTCTCCTCAAACAATAGCATGGTATTTTTTCACTGTAATAGCTACTGTAAATTGGACAGTGCAGTTAGATTAACAATTATTTAAGTGTTCTGCCCATATAAGACATGTCTATGTCCTGGAAAGTTTGCTGTTACTTACAACATCATTCTAGTCACATTAGTGCATGTTAGCAACAACCGTCCCGTTATAGGGACACCGATCCCGTAAATCCTTAAGAGGTTTTAAACTTTTTTTACCTTTATTTTAGAAGGAAGCCCGATTGAGTCCAAGGTCTTTTTTGCAAGGGAGCCCTATAACATAATTCAACAAATCTGATTTAGCATCCAATCAATCAATCAATTCAGAGGTTAAGCCTTCCACTTTTAAAATCAATCAATTCCGTTTCTGAAGATAGGACTTCTAAAACCCATCGACAAAATACTGATAAAAAAGGTATAACGCTTTGGGCGTAAATCAAGATTGACTGTTTCTTTCAGCCACTCACTAGTTTGATCAATTCTCATAATCACTTAAGATAATAAGTCACAATCTCTCCTGAAAGTGTTTTGTCCTGAATACTATAGATAATAAATCAGGTTAATGAAGCTTTGCATTTGTTTGGACAGCCGAGTAAAGATCACAAGCCTATACATGGATAAAGCTGTTAAAATACAATATTCTAATCCACACAAAAAAACGCTCATTCATCAACAAGATAATCTAATTTCCATAGAACAAGAGAAAGAAACCCAATGGGGCTAGAGCAGAACAATATTTTGGGGAATGTGTTTTGGTATCTTTACCATAAAAACCTGTTTGGATACAGGAAGTGTATACTAATGGATTTAAATGTGCTATTTATCATGCTCTTTGTATCACTGTTTAGAATGAGTTTAGAATCCAGTCAACCATGTTTTCACAAGTCATGAGATGCAAAAACAATTCATGGATTCCTAACCATCTCTTCTGTTCAGGGAAGTATATGCCGTTTTGAGAATGTATTCCCAAAATTAGCTTGAGATACGTAACTAACCATCGCATAACTGTATTCTACAGTAGTCATCTTTCCAGTAAAAAAAATTGTAGAGAAAATATCAAGAACTGAACTGAATACAATACGATTACACCTGGCAGTTGTGAGCTGAGTCCATGCTGGGAAATGTTACAGAAACTCCCAGGGACAAGTCTCTCTCTTTCGCTCTCTCTCTTTCTTTCTTTTTCTCTCTCTCTTTCTCGTCTCACCAATTTAATTCCTCTGTTATTCTTTCTATGTTTTGTAGACATGTGACTTTCAAAGGTCATACACTTGTCACAGAAAACCACTCCTGAAAGGACATCCTGTATATTAATGTAATATGAAAAGTCAGCGTTGATCTGAGGGTCGAAAAACCTGTTTCTGTACAGGTTTTGGGGAAGAAAACAATAGCCCTTCTCCATCTCCCCATGTTGCTTTCTCTAACCCCTGCCCATCTCTCTCTCTCTCTATTTCTCTCTCTCTCTCTCTCTCTCTCTCTCTCTCTCTCTCTCTCTACATCTCTCTCTCTCTCTCACTCTCTCTACAATTGAAATAGAGAGCACGGAGGCACCAACCACAAAGCAAGCAAGGTCAAGCAATGCAAATGAAACAAAATCAAATTATTTTAATTACTAGAGGTCTATTTAGCTTTCAATGGATTACATGCATGACTGGTATGTAATGAATGCAAGCATTTTCCCAAAGTCCATCATTTGTTGTGCATTATCAAGCTACTACATGAGGGAACACCTTAGTAAACAATGGACTACTACAACAAGCTACGAATCGCTTATGGATTAGAAACATAATTATATTTATTTAGAAGCTGTCCAGCAGCCATATGCTAGTCTGTCTTTACCTCCCTCCCATAGACGCAGATGTAGGCTGTATTGTAGCTGAGTGTCACGCCCTGGCCATAGAGAGGTTTTTTATTCTCTATGTTGGTTAGGCCAGGGTGAGATTCTATGTTCTTTATTTTCTATGTTTTGGCCGGGTATGGTTCTCAATCAGGGACAGCTGTCTATCGTTGTCTCTGATTGGGAACCATACTTAGGTAGCCCTTTTTCCCTCCTTGGGTTGTGGGAAGTTGACTTTGTTTAGGGCACATTAGCCTTTAGCTTCACGGTTGTTGGGTAGTGTTTATTGTTTTGTTTGGTGTCTGTTCCAATAAAATGAATATGTACGCTCACCACGCTGCATCTTCGTCCTCTCCTTTCAACCGGCGTTACACTGAGGCTTCATATAAACACGCAACCTGCTCCAGTCACAAGGGTCATAAAGCAGCTAGATGTATGCTAATGACCACGTTAAATGAATAACAATTTGGATCTATGAGAAACGATAAATTCAGTTTTTATGCCAATTGGCATAAAATGTATTTTAATATTCATTGAAACCAAAAGAAATAGAAAAAGTGACAAAACTAAATTATGTTAAACCCAAACTTCAGCAATGCGTGAAGAACAAAAGCCTGGTTTGGAGTGAAATATTCCCAGTGTTTGCACTGGTGGCAACAAATACCCAATGACATATTTGTTTTCCAGTGGCTTAACTGTACCCTAGTCTCGGTTTGGAGAAGGGTTCAAAGAACACAGTTGCTCAAAGAAACACATACAAATCTGTTTCCTTCATGAGACTCAAACTCTGCTCCCCAAACATCACAGTGCTTTTGTCTAACAAATATGTCTAGACATAGAACATTATAATGTTCCAGTCTGGCTTCTGATTACCAAGGGAAATGGAGATGGATGTATTATTAATATCAACTGAGCTATGGTTACAATTTCACTATTGTTATAATAACGGTTGAAGTAAAGACATATTTAGCTTATTTTTATTTTTTTACATATAGTAATGACACTACGCTGCTTATACATATACCGATCAGGCTATCATAAAGGATTACAGCTCACATGACTTCATATAACCTATACAGTATGCTTCTGTCCTTCAGGGCTGACAGATTCCTATATAACTGATCGATAGATAACACTATTCATATGCTCCCTGTTGGTTTCTACAGCACATCGTGTCACTCATCATCGGCTATCCATCACTGTCAGACAGCCACACACTAAAAAATAATGGTACTCGTATAGTACCAGATAGGGGTTCTTTAGTTTGTAACCATAGCAGAACCCTTTTTGGTGCTATATAGAACAGTTTTTGAAGATTATACGGATGTAGGATCTCAATTTTATCCCTCGTTTGTTGCTGAGAATGTTCCTGTGCAGCAGGAAATGCAAACTTGTAGTGTAGTCGAGGTTGACTAAGGCAGTCCCGCTTTAAATGACGTTCAGCTTATAAAGGCTTCCTAAAGCCTTCATAATGTCTTCATAAGCACTACATACATGTGTTACAAAGCATCTATAACAGTATGTCATGCTTAATAAAGGGTTCATAAATGTGGCATAACTGTGTGACATAATCACCCATGTCAAATGTGACATAACCACCCATGTCAAATGTGACATAACCCATTATGTCGAATATGATATGAACATGTGCTTTATCAAGGGTGACATGTTGTGCTGAAGGATGGCACACGCTCTAAAGTGAAGTCATGTTAGTCACATTACTCCTAATCTCGCGGAAGTTCTGGTGGACCAACACATCAAACTTGGCCTTCATTAGTTAGGATTAGGTTTAAAATACAATTTTAAGAAGATCAATTGTGGAAATGGGCAGGGTTTTGACTTAATTATGACTTTGTCGCTGTGTTAACTAGTGATAACCAGGGGGAACGTTTTTGCTAGCAGAGGACATAACCTGACTACAAATACTTTACTCAGTAAGGTCACTCTGATAGAATTCTATGGTCACTCCCACTAAAGCCAACACTGAATGGTTGATATCCCAGGCGTATATGTGCTGTGTGCGCAATAACTCCCAATATAAGTAAATTGAAAATGGTTTTCTTCTGGAACCAACTTACATGTTCTTCAGTACACAAACATGCACACAACAATATAACAAGCCATACCGTGCGGTGCTGGGTCCAGTCAGGTCTTTGACACATTCACCCACTCCCCTCCTGAAAGATCAGCCACCATTGTAACAGGTTGTAATCAAGCCCTGGTCTCCAGCAAGGGAACAGGGCTTGTGCGGTAGTCTCAGGTTGGACTACTCCAAATCATCTTGGCTCTGACACACACACACACACACAAATGAAAGCTTTGCAGGTCCATCAACCTATTTAAATACCGCTCTCACCCTACAGTAACCTGTGGATCATGAGAGAATCTTTATAAATTAGCAGAACGTTAATAACCTATTTATTGACACTGTATGTAGTGTCCTGTAATACTTCATTTGAGGTGAGACACCTTCGGTCAATCATAACACATCCATAAAGACTCTATATCGCATGACACTGTATTTACTTTAAAGTTACACACTTTAAAGGCTTAATGATGTAAATTCAAATGTATTAACACTTAGATAATGATAAATAACAGCTAAAACAAATAAGCATGAAAGATATGTTCAAACCATACAGTTCCTTTTTTTTACACTACAAATACAATAAGTTTCAAAATGTCCAGCAACATAATTACATTGAACATTACACAGGGCTGTGAATAGTGTGGCTTGTCCATGAGCGGGCAGACAAAAGGTTATTGCCTCTCTGCTTGCTGGATGTAGTGCATGTTAGTTCCAACCTTAAAAGTAACAACAAAGAAAGTTAGTAGGTCTGTTATGAAATGCCTTTGTCTCACCATCTGGATAAGGTCTGTGCTGTGCCAGAAATACTCTAAATGGGGAGATGGGAAACTCCATTTGATTCATATTATTATATTCTCTTTCATTTACAAATCTCATGACGTTCCTATGAGACGTGGCTGTATTTAGGGTGATTTTTTATTTAGCTGAGCCTGCTAGCTAGCTAGCAGATTTTTTTGCCACAGAAATTATTTGAAATAACCATGTAATCTAACTCAACACTTAACTACTACAAATTAATTTTTATTACAATAAATAAATGTTAACTTACTCATTCTTTGCAGTCTCGTGGCACCACAAGCGTGCATTTGATTTGCGAACTCATCACAAGTGCACTTACTGCGCCACAGAAACACTAAACACTGCTAACCAAATAACAGTGCAGGGCATACATAATGAATTAAGGGCAACTACACACAAAAATGTAAGTTTCTTAGATTTTTCCCAGAACTCAAAAGTCATCCCATGATGTGGTTTAAAACCTCTTAGGATTAGGGGGCAATGTTCAGATTTCAGATGAATGACGTGCCCAAAGTAAACTGCCTGTTACTCAGGCCCAGATATGCATATAATTAGTAGCATTGGATTAGTAGCATATAATTAGTAGCATTGGATAGTAGCATTGTGAGTATAAAAGAACTGATATGGCAGGCAAAAATCTGAGGAAAATCCATCCGGAAAATGTTTTTTTGAGGTCACAGTCCATTTCAATGCTTGTCTATGGGATATACAAATAAATAGCTCCCAGATTGCAGTTCCTATAGCTTCCACTAGATGTCAACAGTCTTTAGAAAGGGTTTCAGGCTTGTTTTTTGAAAAATTACCGAGTAGTTGTAGGTTTTCCAAGGTGTCTCTCATTAGAAATGTAGTCTTGTTGCGCGCGTGAATGATGTGCGCACTCTTCGTTATTTATTATCCCTATTGACGATACTATTCTCTGTCTTAAATTGTATAATTTATTTAGATATTAGAGTACCTGAGGATTAATTAGAAACATCGTTTCACTTGTTTAGACGAACTTTACTGGTAACTTCTTGGATTCGTTTGTATGCATGTTGAAAGAGTGGATTACTGAATCAAGCGCGCCAAGTAAATGGACATTTTTGGGATATAAAGAAGGACTTTATCGAACAAAACAACCATTTGTTGTGTAGCTGGGACCCTTGGGATTGCAAACAGAGGAAGATCTTCAAAAAGGTAAGTGATTTATTTTATCGTTATTTGGGATTTTGTGACGCCTGTGCTGGTTTGTGTGGGGCGCTGTCCTCAGATAATCACATGGTATGCTTTTGCCGTAAAGCCTTTTTGAAATCTGACAACTCGGTTGGATTAACAAGAAGTTAAGCTTTTAAACGATGTAAGACACTTGTATTTTCATGAGTGTTTAATATTACGATTTTGTCATTTGAATTTGGCGCGCTCCAGCTTCACCGGATGTTGTCGATTTTGATCCTGGTAACGGGATCCGTGCGCTAACACAGAAAATCAAATGTTGTTGTTTTCTATTTAAAAAAGTGTGGAAAACTGGACGAAAACCTCCCAAAATTGGGGGAAATATGAAACATGGAAAAACTAAGCAGAGAAAACAGAATTAGGCAACAAAAAAAGAGATTTTAAAAGGCCCTACCATGACTGCACTTTAGAGTGTGTGTCAACTTGTAGCACAGCAATTTGAGGAAAGTTGAGGTCAGGTCCAATATTGGCTATGCACCCAAGAGGGAAGAGGTTGGGCCATCCTAGAAATGTTTTAGATCAGTGGTGACCTGTCATTCAAGGCATTGAGCCCCACCTGTTTAGCTAAAAATAATAATAAAAAAAATAAGTTGGCCTGTTTTGCATGTTATTTTGGCATTAATTAGTGTTACATATCAGTTTGCAAACAATATATATTTTAGCGAAGGCGTTGGTAATCTTCTCTAGTTGCGCCGTGATTGGCTCAGTGTTCTGCCACTCATGGGAACACTACGTCACCGCATAATCTACAGAGAGAGCTAGGCAGTTCAAGCACCCTTGGGTGCTGCCATAGAGTTACATTAGACGGGCCCATCCATAAGCCTCAAGGACATTGGCCACAGATATCACGTTATATCTACCGTAGCTTTAATTGGAATGATCATGTCAACATCATACTTTTAAAATCTTAGCTAGCAACTAGCTAGACAAGCAGTCATCGTCATGACAAACAGAATCACATGGACAATCAACTGGCAAATCCTATTCAATCCTTGTCATAATTATCGGGAGAAATTATAGATAAAACGTATCGGTGCTCATCGGCCATTGGATATAAACATTACCCAACAAGTCAGAATTCTCAAATTCAACAATGAGTGGATTTGAAAGAATCAGTGGCTAACTGCAAGCATCGCAAAGCAATCACTATTTTGCTTCCCCTGCCTGCTATAAGTCTAGATTTAAGGATTTAAACACGCAACACACGCAACACCATGGGCCAGAAATGTTTGAATACATTGGTCATGTGTCAATCCAGCATGACTTCTGTTCAAAACAACTGGGAAATCTCCGACCTCTGACTTCATTGCATTCAAGACAACTGGGAACTCTGAAAAAAATGAGATACAAATGGGAAAATACGTTTTGAACGGTCATCCAACTCGGAATTCCAAGTTGGGATCTCAGGCCACTTTCTAGAGCTCTGACGTCATGATTCAACCTAATTTGTTTTAGAGTTCCTATTTGTCTTAAAAGCAGCATAAATCCAGAGCATGCCAGACTTTGATGTCAAAGTTTGATGAAAAAGTTTGCCCACCAGACGGACTGCAGCACCACCTTCCTGTTCAAGTGAGCACAGCACAACAACGTCCAAAAAATATGTTGTGTATGCTGCTGCATAAATTATGTAATATGCCAGGGATATATCTATACTGTAGCTAAGAAAGTAATGGTAAGTGTATGTTGTATAGTACGCTGTAAGTAGCCCATGTCTCACCCTTGGTTCCGCCCCCTCAGAACTTAATCTACTGTTCTGACTTGGAGCTGCACATGTAGCCTATAGCCTGTTTTAGAGAAATGTCATCATCAAATATTGTAAAAGCTTTCATTGACTGCTTATATGCCCCCATTATTTATTCTATGGTTCTGACTTGGTGTACAGGGAGAATTCTGTAAGAACGGACTATGTTCTGAATTCTGTCGCTTTCCATTTCTAAAGTGCTGAACAAATAGTCACATCGACTATGTCTGTCTTAGCTCGCTCATTAATGTCTTAATCGAAATTACGGCTTGCCTTTTAGCCACTCATTGTTCCCTTATGCCATAGTTTGTACATCTCAATTGTTATATTGCTTATATTGGTCTCATTATTATTAGTATCTTATTCATAATTTTATGCAATGTTGGAATGATACATTTCATTGTTTTGCTTTCATTGTGAATTATAATTAGCTCATGTGCTTTTCTCTATGAGGAGGGGATAATTAAGTGATAATGCCCGAGAAGCTGGTGTTTGGAGGATATACAGTATTGGCACGGGTGCTGTTCGTCGAGGGCCAGCAAGCCGTGCCAATATATCCTCCAAACACCGGCTTCAAGGACATTATCACTTTTATACAACGGGTTGCCAACATATTCAAATAATGATTGACATATTTTCATTAAAACATTTATTTTGATTAATTTATTCATACTATTTCATCCTTCCACAAGATATAGTCCCGACACAAATCTAGGGTTGCTAAAGACGCGACACAGTCGTTCAGTCTTTTTGTTCTGTATCTATGGACGTGACCCAGTCGTTCCTTCTAAATGTTCCATTGCCATACTGGCTGGCAATGTTCTTATCCCTTGCTTGCCAACTACGGCTAACTTACGGTCACATCAAAAAGTGCAGCCAGAATAACAGAAAAGTAGCTGCAGTTGCATTTCCTTAAGCTGTTTTCTAGTGACATTTATTTTGACATCCATAACAATGAGCTAATGAGGTGTGATTTCACCTGGCATAGAAAATGTGCTCACTTGTCAGGACACTGTTGTTAGGAGTTAGCCAACAACACAGCTACAATAAATTACTTCAAACTGAAGCTGGAAAGACTGCAAATTAGCTGCATTTCATTTTACCTTTTTTCATTTCATTTTACCTTTTTTGTATATGTCCATAAAAATGATGCCAGCTGATTCATGATTTTGAAACGCTGCCTGCCTGTCAGTCTCGTCCCGACTCCTGACATGTTCATTACTATGGGACAGCAGGAGATCGAATTTGAATATTGAAACAATGTTGCAAATGTCAGAGAGACAGACAGCAAGGTTTATACAAATATCCGCTGTTGAAAACAACATGTTAGTGTAAAATAAATGTGAGAATGTCTAGATGCTTTTTATGGTGGAGATCAAGTTGATAAACTGCCTGGCTGGGCTTATGAGACAGTGGATTGTGCAGTCAGATGGAACAGAGTAAATAGGCATTTTAACATCATAGATTTAGCCGGTGGCAATTTGTGGAATAGACACCGGCTGGAATGCGGTTTAAAAAAACCAACATTCAGAATTAGACCCACCTGTTGTATAATATATAATGTTGTTGGGTCTGTAACCATGTTTGCCAGTGAAAGTTCAGTATTAGACCCATGTAATTCCAGTAGATATTGCGAGGGTTGTTTTGTTTGAGCAATGCGCTGTCTGTGCGTCAGTATATTGTCTATAAAAGTGGATCCTCGTGATTGTATTTTCCTTCCTATTTAGACCACATAGGCCTAATAAAATACTTCAAATGCTGCGTCTCTCTCTCTCTCATCCCTGTAGCTCAGTTGGTAGAGCATGGTGTTTGCAACACCAGGGTTGTGGGTTCGTTTCCCACGGGGGGCCAGCACAGAAAAAATGTATGAAATTGTATGAAATGTATGCATTCACTACTGTAAGTCGCTCTGGATAAGAGCGTCTGCTAAATGACGTAAATGTCTCTCTCTCTCTGGTGACGTAAAGAAGAGTACCTTTAAGGCCTCAACATCTTGCTGAATTTATCTGAACTAACGTTTTTTTCAGAATTTCTGTTGGTGTCCATTTTGAAGGTGCTGAACGAAGGCCTACCTTGTCGCAACTCATTTGCTTGCACTTGCTTATACTTAGTGCTAAGTGTTAATGATATAAGAACAAACATTTTGAATTTACTGAACATAATGTAATAATGTATATGGTTCAAAAGTCAAAACTCATGTTGCCATTTGGTATTATTGAAGGAGAATGTGGTTCTTATCGAGTTACGCTAATCCACAAGGAGTCAGTAGAAACCATATTTATTTAAGCCATATCAGCTATGGTTTTTTAAAAGGGAGTAAAAATGAGGCTGAATGAACTGTTTCGCTGCCAGACAAGGCTCAGCTGATAGCCAGGTGTAGCGGTGGTAAAGATTCACTCCATGGTGCTGAAAGGAAAGCTCTTCTTTTGGGACAGCTTTATTTAGGCTCTAAGAGTTTGTGGGCACCGTTTGTAACCATTATAGTGCAATTAATGTATTATTTAGTGTTGTGTATTGGCTTTGCTGGCATGCATAAAAAATAAATGGTTGAGTTTGCCCCACTAGATTTACATGTGAAAATTGCCACAGTTTTAGAGTAATATAATATATACAATTTATCCAAAGCGACTTACAGTCATGCGTGCATACATTTTTACATATGGGTGGTTACGACAATCGAACCCACTATCCTGGTAATGCTCTACCAAGATGCATGGCAAGGTTATAAAAGCTTTGTAAAGCCTAAATTGAATATGATTTATAAAGCCTTTATTAAGCAGCACTTATGCCACCCTTTATAAAGCATAGGTTTATGTCATATTTGACATAGTGGGTTATGTCACATTAGACATTGGTGGTTATGTCTAACAGTTATGCCACTTTATACCCGTTATAGAGCATGACATATGGTTATAGATGATTTGTGACATATTTATGTAGTGTTTATGAAGGCTTTATGAAGCCTTTAAAAGCTGCACGTAATAAGCTGCACGTAAATTTCAGACTTGATTTGCGCTAATATTTTTTTATATCAAGCCCTACAAAAAAATGTCCATTCATTCTAATCATAATTCACATTTCCTGTTTCTGCAAGATTATTTTCCTGCTGTAGCAAACTGAACCATGCTCATAATGCTTCTAAATGGACCCTGTATGGTGCCAAAAAGAAACTTTTTTTACTATAAAGAACAATTGTCACGCCCTGACCATAGAGAGCCCTTGGTTCTCTATGGTATAGTAGGTCTGGGGGTGTTCTATGTTGTTTATTTCTATGTTGGTGTGCTTGGTATGGTTCCCAATCAGAGGCAGCTGTTTAGCGTTGTCTCTGATTGGGGATCATATTTAGGCAGCCATTTCCCCACTGTGTTTTGTGGGATCTTGTTTCTTTGTAGGTGCCTGTTTGCACTTCATTGTCTTCACGTTTTGTTTGATTCATTTATTGTTTTTGTATTTTGCTGAAGTTTCACGTTATAATAAAGATGTGGAACGCTACTCACGCTGCGCCTTGGTCCAATCATTACGACGATCGTGACAACAATACAAAAAAATTATCTATATACAGTAGCACCAAAAAAGGGTTCCGCCATGGTTACAAACCTTTTTGGGTCGATATAGAACACTTTTTTATGGTTCTTTATAGAACCTTTATGCAGAATGGTTCTTTAAAGAACCATACAGTATTTTTATTCTGGTTTAATAGCCATATTATATTGTTAAAATGTCATAGTTTTTCTTAATGTGTTTATTAACAAGTTGAATCGGGTGTGCAAGCTTTGGAACAGCTGGCTGTCCCTGAGAAGAGAATTGAAAACTACTGACTTAGCCAACCATTCTCAATTGACATAAGGCCATAGGTGAGTCTTTCACAAGACACCAACACTGGCCATAGTCATATATAACAAGTAATAGTATAACACAACAGATTACATAAACTGGAATGACACTCTCACTCACGGTTGCACAAAAAGAGCTGTGAGCAAACCACGACCACAAATATTCAAATGAGCCGCCGCACCTACATTTTAATTATCGCTAAAAGAGGAAAGAACCCTTTTTGGAACTGAAAGAACAATTGAAAGGCTCAAAGGGTTCTTTGGGTCAGTATGGTTCCACATAGAACAATCACCCTTCCCAAAGAACCCTTAAGGAACCCTCATTTTTATTGTATGTAATGGAGAAACTATTTCACTGCGGCGGTGGAAAACTCCAGGTATTCTCTTCTCTCTTAAATATTCTCATCACGCTCCTTACGGAAACATTTTACTCTATATTCACCTTAGAAAGTATTCTTCATTCCTTGTCCTGAGGACGCACAGGGAGTGCAGGCATTGGTTACAGCACACCTGATTCAACTAATCACTAAACCTTTATTAATTACTGAAACAGATGTGTTAGTGTCGGGCTGTAACAAAAACCGGCACGCTCTCACCAGGACTGAAGGACCCTAAGACCATGATTGAAGAACACTATCCTATCCTGCCAAGGCTCAGCGGAGGAGATTAAACCCTTTGAAAACGCTGGTATGATAGTGTTGGGCTAAAATGAAAACCTGCACACCATGTGGTTCCCAAGGACCACAATTGAAGAGCAGCAGAGAAATAGTTCCGTCCAGGGGATCTGATTGGTGTATGGCAAGCTGAGATGGAAGGCTGAGGGGCTCATTCTATCCTGTCGTGCAAGGGTCTTGCCAGGGCTCAGGAGTGCAGATTAAACCCTCTAAAGATGCTGGCTAACACTCTGCCACTCTGCTCTGGCAGGATTGAAGGGCCATCTCATCTCTGTAAAGCCACAGCCACCAGATGTAACCCCCCCCCCCCGACCTGGCATGCACATACACACACAAATGCCCCCTGGCCTGGCTCCTGACCATCAGTGTGATAAAGTGTGTGTGTGTTTGCCCCTGAGCATGGCCTGCTGCCAGGCTTTGGAGTGTGTGTGTGTGTGTGTGTGTGTGTGTGTGTGTGTGTGTGTGTGTGTGTGTGTGTGTGTGTGTGTGTGTGTGTGTTCCCCCTGGCGTAATGACTGAGACCCTGGGTTTAATCAACCCACCCTGGCTTTCGGCCAATGGCTTTGATTGATACATTTTTACTGTACACAGACCTGATCTTCTCTCTGCTCTCCCTCATTCTCACATTCTCTCTCTCTCTCTCTCTTTGCATGCATAGCATTGCCTCAGTCTTCTACCATATCAGAGCTTACCTCCACAGTGAATGATTGACGTGCATTGAAGTTTTGTTGTTTCTCAATATGATGTGCCCATTTTCCCTTCCTCAACAAACTGCTACACAAACTCCTAGCACCCTTTCCTCAGCCATCTTAAATATTGAGTGAAGAGTGAATCTATGCCAGGGAATTTGAACTGCTCTTAGGGCAACAAACACACAGAACCAAAACAAACGTA
This sequence comes from Salmo trutta, assembly GCF_901001165.1. Lineage (NCBI taxonomy): Eukaryota > Metazoa > Chordata > Actinopteri > Salmoniformes > Salmonidae > Salmo > Salmo trutta. The sequence goes on from NC_042991.1 coordinate 6,369,550, forward strand.
ATGGATTAAGTTCCCATGTGATTACTTTCTCCACTACTGACCTGTCTTGGCATTCAAGCTTTTGTATCTGTACATTCATTAACAGGTCAACTACTTAACTCACTCTGTGATCGCTAAACCCCAGTCGATATACAGTCAGAACGATATGCTGTTAATAAGGACAAATAATGCCATTATGTCTGGCCACCGTTGCAGACACACACAGGGATCGGACTAGCCTCATCTTTTCAGATGGTGATGGTGGTAGGGGGGATTAGGTGAGACTGGGTGCATTGGAAGTGCTCATGTTTTAGGATGGGAGGAGGAGGGGGTGGTTAAGTGAGGGAGTAAAGGGAAGGATAGGGTACAGTGGAGCCCAATGTGGATTTTCAGCACTGGGATCCCTCCAGGACCCCGGGGGCCCGCTAACTAACTGAGTTGCCGTACCTTTGGCAGCAGACACATCCAGATGGTAGGAATCTGGAGCACTGGGATGGAGGGAAGGCTGGAGGGATGGAGGGAGAGATGGATGGAGGAATGAAGGGAGAGGGAGGATAGAGAGATGGAAGGAGGGCTGGAGGGATGGCTGGAGGAGGGAGAGGTGGAGGGAGTGACATGGGGAGGGATAGATTGCTCAAGGGATAAATGGCTCAAGGGAGAGATGGATGGAGGGAGAATTTGATAGAGGATGGATGGATGGAGGGCTAGAGGGAGGGATGAATGGTAAGAATCTGTGAACTGGGATGGAGGTATTGCTGTAGAGATGATGAGGGAGGAAAGTAGGACAGGAGGGATGGAAGTAGAGAGCGAGGGAAGGAAGGTGGCAGGTGACCGATGGCACACGAGATCCGCTGAGAAAAGCAAACGGCCGGAGGGGATGATCTCCTCTCCTCCTCCACTCTACCTTCTCCTCAGGGGCTGGACTGATATATGACACACAGACCAGACACTGTCCATCTCTACCAGACGGAGAGAGAGAGAGAGAGAGAGAGAGAGAGAGAGAGAGAGAGCCGCAGGATCATGGCAAAGGTTTCTGCCTCCCAGACCTCCCATCAGGAACGGAGCAGTTCAGGACGGAGTCGTATTTGTCACTTTGATCCTCTGCCACTTATGCCACTGTCCCCTGGCACTGTCTATTTCACCCGTTCTCCTTTCCTCAACCTGTGTTTCTCTGTCTCTCTCTCTTTCTCTCTCTCTGCCGCTCCAAACTAATCTGGCCCTGTCATAAAACACAAGCGCTCTGTGTGAGCGATGACACGGCCACTGACTGCTCCTCTTGCTATTTTCATGCGCTCCACCACAAACACTGCAGCATGGCAATCTAAAAATACATAGCCAGAGTGGAATAACAATGAATTACCTAACAAATCTGTTTCCTGTATGAAGGATCGGGTCCTTCCTGTATAGTGCGAACTGTCATTAGTAATCTAGAAAGCCACATCCCAAATGGCACCCTATTCATTACATAGTATACTACTTTTGACCAGGACCCGTAGAAGTAGTGCACTCTATAGGGAATAGGGTGCCATTTGGGACACACACTAGGGGATGTGTAAAAGTAAGTGTTAAGACTGACATGGCTGTTATACAAGACATCTCTCACATTCAAATGGACAATCTGTATTAGGCTGTCGCCTGTCTCGCCTACTCCTTTTCAATCAATTGCCTTATGGGACACGTACTGTATCTACCTACCCGTCTGACAGGCAAGTTTCAATTTGCTACAGACATCATTCACATCATTCAGCCATTAAGGATACATTGCTGGGAAGTTTAATTGCCATGATGGAGGATAGGGAAACCTCATCCTGCTTCAGAAGTCTGTTACAGAGATGGGGCACAACATGGCTGCCTGGCTACACAGGTGGGTGGGTTTCATTAACTCAATGTAAAGGAAAGATGTAAGTTATACCTCATAAAATGCGAAGTGCTTTGAGACGTAGTGAAATAGCCAATCTAAATTCTGTTCAGTATAACTAGCATACTGACACTGGACAAGGAAAGTCAGAATGCCAGGCTACAAACCACATTGAGTGATGTGAGAACAGGAAGTATCAAATTCAACTTTATTCAAATGCATTTAAAAACATCAAGTATTCCTTACCTGTGACCAGGAAGGTGCAGCGCCCAGCGCCGGCCTCGTTGTTGACATCGCAGGTGTACTCCCCCCAGCCCTCGCGGTTGAGGCTTTTGACGGTGTACTCTGTCTCGTCGCTCTGGTCGAAATGTCCAGCATGGAGCAGGCGGTTCCCCAGCCGCCACTCATAGCGCAGCACCCGGGAAGGGTGGGCACGCAGGACCCGGCAGTTCATTACCACTGGCCGGCCCAGGCCCTGACGCATCTCTAACAACACAGGCTCCACCGACGGAGGGTCTGGGGCGGAGAGAGGAAGCAGTTAGACTAGTATAGGGTTAGGGTGAACCAGGGTGAATCACAGAGGCTCTCTGAAAGAAAAAGAAAGAGCGTTAATGATGAGAGATTGAGATTTATTTAATGTTTTATTTCACAGTGGGAGGGTCTTGGACGAGGAAGTAGAAAGACTGCACTGTAAAAAAGATCCTGTAAGTTGTAAGTTACTTGGTTTAACAGTACATTACTGCAGTGTATAGTAATGTACAGTTAAACCAACATTTCTTTGGATTTTACAGTAACATACTGTACCTTTTTCGACACTAACTTACAGGTAACTGACTGCCAGTAAGTTAGCAAAAACAGCAGGATTTTTTGCAACAGTGCAGGGCTAGAAGGTGCAGTACCATCTCTCATTCTACCTTTTCGAGACTCAGACTTAGAAGGGTTTGGGAGGGTTAAGGTTTGGGAGGGACACAGAGAGATGGATCGGAAGAGGAGACACTTGGGAAGGAAGGGAGAAAAACTCTCAGAGTTAGACCAGGGAGAGCCAGACAGCGAGAGAGGGTAGGTATATCCGTGTCATTTACTCAGCTCACTGTGGGAGGCTATGGGAATGACACAAACCACTCGAGATCGCTTCGAGGAAAGCTAGTTTTCCTAAAGGGAGCTCTGTACTCTCGTCCTCAAAGTACACTTCGAGACCCAAAGATGGAAGGTATGTGAGGGATAAAGTGTGTGAGAGAGAGATACATAGAGAGAAAAACTGACAGAGAAAGAGAGAGGCACAGCAACAGAGAGAGAAAGAAAAACATTGAGAGAGAGAGCGAGAAAGGGGAAGAGGAAACTGGGGTAACAGAGTGGACTGGATGTTACTTCAGCTAAAAGCACAATTTATGTAAAAAAAAGAGAGATTTAGTTGACTCAACTGAAGAGTATCAAAAAACACTTAGGAAACCAGCTGACAATAATTAGCATATCGGAATGTCGACACTCTTCACTGATGGATGAGAAACCAAGAATAACAACAAATCATTCAATTAATACAAAGTATTCAATTAATCGGAAACAAAAAAATAAACAAATGTTTAAAACAGAATATGTCACGCGTGATCTGAATCTGGTGACTGAGATGACAAACTGCATCTGAAGAATCTCCAAAATGGAGAGAAGTATATGAATGAATGAATGAATGAATGAATAAGCCATTTGAGAATGAGACAGGCTGCGTCTCCTCTTCCACCAGACCAGACCTCTTCATGTTAATAATTCACCCAGACACATCCATTCAAGATAAGAGCCTGACTCTGCCCACGGCCCTGGTTGGTAGGTATTACAATCAGGAGAGCTGTGTGTGTGTGTGTGTGTGTGTGTGTGTGTGTGTGTGTGTGTGTGTGTGTGTGTGTGTGTGTGTGTGTGTGTGTGTGTGCGCGTGCGTGCGTGCGAAAGAGAAACAGAGTGTGTGTGTGTGTGTGTGTGTGTGTGTGTGAGGTGAGAGAGGCGTGTGTGTGTGCTAAGTATGTTCATTTGTGTGGGAGGAGTTGTAAGCAAGCGTGTGTGTGGTTATGACTAAATATATTCTCTCCTAATGATGCTCTGACTTGACAATCTTCACGCTCTCTATACAGATGTTTGACAGAAGTCACAGTGGGGTTTTAAAACAACACAGAGAGAGAGTAGAGAAAAAGAGAATTACACACAAGAGGCTTAATTGCACAGAATTAGCATATGCCACGGTGTAAAGTAGAGCAGCTGTGCTGGTGTTTCTGTGTTGTTACTGTGGTGTTGCTGTTGTGTGTAGCAATTGCTCTGGGTCAGAGGTAGAGGAAGGGAGAGCTGAAACAGCAACATGAGGGCTGAAGATGGTAATCCAAAAGGACATTTGGTTCACGTGCCCCCAAGCCCTGGTCATTAGCCTCTCAGAATCAAGGTTTTAATGAATGACTTATATGATAAATTAAACAAAGAACCAGGATAAGGACTAGCTGCCTGCAAGGTACGAATGTAAAAATAATAACCCCACAAAGGATTATATGAACGAAAAAGAGGGAACACATTTTATTGTGGTTGTTAAAAGAATAGAGCAGCATATGTAGTCTGGTGTTACTATGAGTGTGTGTGCGTGTGTGTGTGCGCGTGTGTGTGTGTGTGTTAACTATACTTGTGGGGACCATAAGTTCCCACAATAATAGTAAACAAACAAAAATATGACCAACTGGGGACATTTTGTTAGTCCCCACAAGGTCAAATGCTATTTATAGGGGGCTTAGGGTTAAGGTTGAATTAGTGTTAGGGTTAGAATTAGGTTTAGGGTTAGGGTTAGGTTAAGGGTTAGGGTTAGGAGCTAGGGTTAGGTTTTGGGGTTAAGGTTAGGCTTAGGGTTAAGGTTAGGGTTAGGTTCAGAGGTGTGTGTGTGTGTGTGTGTGTGTGTGTGTGTGTGTGTGTGTGTGTGTGTGTGTGTGTGTGTGTGTGTGTGTGTGTGTGTGTGTGTGTGTGTGTGTGTGTGTGTGTGTGTGTGTGTGTACGGATGAGACAGAGAACTCCTTTTATCTTGGCTCAATGAAAACAGAAAACAGCAAATACTCCTTCCTTAAATGAAGCAGGCCTGTGCTTTTACCAAGCGAAACAACTAGCACAGTCTTAAAGGATGGAGTCTGAACTGAAACTCCACTTATAACATTAAAATTGTAGGCTTGTGTAGAACGACTGCGAATCAGGCACTATGCTCTTCAGCCTCGCTGAGTGGCACTAGACCAAATTACAGTAAGTGCAGTTCAATTTCACACAGAAAGACAAATAAATACAGAAGCCATGGCAAATTGAAGAAAAAACGTAAGGGAGCGTCTTTTAACTACACATAGGCTTGATGGCCTTATCCCTGACAGTATTTCTCCAGTGGAAACGCTGTTTGGTAAACTGTGTGCTTCGTGTAACAGTAAGGGCGGATGGTAAGGTAGTGAGGGCGCTGGGTTTCTGCAATGTCCCTGTTTTGGGGAGAGTGTGTGTGTGTGTGTACACATTTACACTTTAGTCATTTAGCATGCGTGCGTGTGTGTCGCAGGTTTGAGGACTAACCATGGAGCTCAGTAGTAATCCATCATCAGTCAGTGGGTAGTGTGTGTGACTGTAATGAGTGTGTAGGAACACAGCAGTAAGGAGGACAGAGGGCCTCTCCCGAGCCTTAGACACACAAACAGAGAAAGGAAGGGGACACAGCCTGCAAAGACAACAGGACTTTCATTTACATGCTCTACCCTTGAGGTGAAAACTGATTTCACAAGATCCACAAGGCCCAGTACAGCTGCTGTCTGAGACCGCTTGGTTGAGCGTGTGCATTAAATCATGGGCATTAATATGGAGTTGGTCCCCCCTTTGCTGCTATTCTGGGAACAGCTTCCACTCTTCTGGGAAGACTTTCCACTAGATGTTGGAACATTGCTGTGGGGACTTACTTCCATTCAGCCACAAGAGCATTAGTGATGTTGGATGCTGACGTTGGCGTTACAATTCATCCCTATGGTGTTCGATGGGGTTGAGGTCAGGGCTCTATGCAGGCCAGTCGAGTTCTCCCATACCGATCTCGACAAAACATTTCTGTATGGATCTCACTTTGTGAACAGGGGCATTGTCATGCTGAAACAGGAAAGGGCCTTCCCCAAACTGTTGCCACAAAGTTGGATACACAAAATAGTCTAGAATGCATTCTATGCTGTAGCGTTAAGATTTCCCTTCACTGGAACTAAGGGGCATAGCCAGAACCATGAAAAATAGCCGCAGACCATTATTCCTCCTCCATCAAACTTTACAGTTGGCACTATGCATTCGGGCAGGTAGCTTTCTCCTGGTATCCTCCAAACCCAGATTCGTCAGTTGGACTGCCAGATGGTGATTCATCACTCCAGAGAACGCATTTCCACTGCTCCAGAGTCCAACAGCGGCGAGCTTTACACCACTCCAGCCGATACTTGGCATTGCGCATGGTGATCTTAGGCTTGTGTGCGGCTGCTCGGCCATGGAAACCCATTTCATGAAGCTCCCGACAAACAGTTTTTGTACTGACGTTGCTTCCAGAGGCAGATTGGAACTCAGTCCTGAGGGTTGCAACCGGGGACAGACAATATTTACATGCTATGCGCATCAGCACTCTGCGGTCCCATTCTGTGAGCTTGTGTGGCCTACCACTTCGCTTCTGAGCCATTGTTTCTCCTAGATGTTTCCAATTCACAATAACAGCAATTAGAGTTGACTGGGGCAGCTCTAGCAGGGCAGAAATTTGATGAACTGACTTGTTGGAAAGGTGGCATCCTATGATGGGGCCATGTTGAAAATCACTGAGCTCTTCAGTAAGGCCATTCTACTGCCAATGTTTGTCTATGGAGATTGCATGGCGGTGTGCTCAATTTTATACACCTGTCAGCATTGGGTGTGGTTGAAATAGCCAAATCACCTAACTTGAAGGGGAGTAAACATACTTTTGTATATATAGTGAATGTCACAGGTTTCACAAGGGGAAAACATCAGCGTTTGGATGTCATTTCGCTATAGATTCCCATATAGACTCCGCAACATGCTTCCATCAGAGTAAGGATATACAGTATTCAGACCCTTTCCCTTTTTCAAAATGTTGATATGTTACAGCCTTATTCTAAAATGTATTAAATAAATACAAATCCTCATCAATCTACACACAGTACCCCATAAATAACAAGGCGAAAATAGGTTTTAGAAATGTTTGCAAAAAAATAATAATATATATATATCTTAGACCCTTTCCCTTTTTCCAAAAAGTATTCAGACCCTTTGCTATGAGACTAGAAATTGAGCTCAGCGGCATCCTGTTTCCATTGATCATCCTTGAGATGTTTCTACAACTTCATTGGAGTCCACCTGTGGTGAAATTAATTTGATTGGACATGATTTGGAAAGGCACACAACTGTCTATAAGGTCCCACAGTTGACAGTGCCTGTCAGAGCAAAAACCAAGCCATGAGGTCAAGGAATTGTCCGTAGAGCTCCGAGACAAGATTGTGTCGAGGCATAGATCTGGGGAAGGGCACCAAAAAATGTCTGCAGCATTGAACGTCCCCAGGAACACAATGGCCTCCATCCTTCTTAAATGGAAGCAGTTTGGAACAACCAATACTCTTCCTAGAACTGGCCACCCGGGCAAACTGAGCAATCGGGGGAGAAGGGCTTTGTTCAAGGAGGTGACCAAGAGCCCAATGGTCACTCTAACAGAGCTCCAGAGTTCTTCTGCGGAGATTTGAGAACCTTCCAGAAGGACAAAGGGTTTGAATACTTTCCAAATGCACTCTACATCATAAATATACACTCACCTACATATTTATTTGGACAGGGATGCACATTTTTCTATACTCCAGCATTTTGGATTTGAAATGTTTCATATGAGGCAACAGTACAGAATGTACAGTACTTGAGGGTATTTTCATACATGTCTGTTTATGCGTTCAGAAATGTGCAAATAAATACGTAGAGCAGTGTACATAAACCCTGTGGACACATGGATGTATGTGTTTGTATGTGTGTATATGTGTGATATGTGTGTGTTTGCATCCATGTTGTAAGGGACACTGTATGTCACTGGTTCAGGGAAAAGCTTGGCATTCAGATTTAATTTCCCTCGACTCTGACTTCTGATGCTTCCATCAGGGAGTGACACAAAGTAGACACTAACCAGCGGGCACACAGACGCACTCACTGCTGGATATGTGTGTGTGTGTGTATATGTGTGTTTAACCATGTGGTATGTTGTTAGGCAGACTCTATTCCCTTTGTGTGTTAGGGTTCAAGGTTCACCAGTTCTCCCCATGTGGCACAGCCAACAGCCTATTCTTGTCTCTCTCAATCTTGCTCTCCCTCCCTACCCCCCTCTCTCCCCACCCCCCATCCTGTGGGTGTTGCCTCTCCCTCATTGCTCAGTATAACTGGTGTGCTATTGGATCTCCCCCCCCCCACCACCACCACCACCACCACATGGGTACAACACAGATTTATGTCTATTCTTCACCGTTCGAAGCCAACGAGCCAATACAGTACCATACAGACGTGTCACGTGTTTCCTCACTGCATTGACTTTCCACAGCCTGCAGGGAAACACGGAGGCAACACCCGAAAATATAGACCTTTTACCTAAAGAGAACTCAAGCGTTCCTATGTGTGCAACCTTTGGAAATCCAACGTGTTTTGATATTGCATTCTGATACAGGACCTAACAGTCATTAGCTAGGCAAACTGATGGCATATTTAATGATGAATGCGATTGAACTATTCATAAAGAGTCTCCATGCTGTTGAATAATGCAGACTACAATGCTGCGTCGCTTGAACGCACCCCTCTTAGCAGCTTCCACTAAGGCCAGAGATAAATGAAATAATGAACTTCCAACAGCAGGGTTCGCATTACCATATTGTTATTCAACTTTTAGCAGGGCTAGGAAAAGTACCCAATTGTCGTACTTGAGTAAAAGTAAAGATATCTTAATAGAAAGTTACTCAAGTAAAAGTGAAAGTCACCCTGTAAAATACTACTTGAGTGAAAGTCTAAAAGTATTTGGTTTTAAATATACTTAAGTATCAAAAGTAAACGTAATTGCTAAAATATACTTAAGTATCAAGAGTAAAAGTATAAACCATTTCAAATTCCTTACATTAAGCACCATTTTTCTTTATTTTTTATTTACAGATAGCCAGGGGCACACTCCAACATAATTTACAAGCGAAGTATGTGTATTTAGTGTGTCCGCCAGATCTGAGGCAGTAGGGATGACCAGGGATGTTCTCTTGAGAAGTGCGTGAATTGGACGATTTTCCTGTCCTGCTAAGCATTGAAAATGTAACGAGGGTGTTTGGGTGTCAGGGCGTAAAAAGCGTAAAAAGCACATGATTTTCTTTAGGAATGTAGTGAAGTAAAAGTACAAGTTATCAAAAATATAAATAGTAAAGTAAAGTACAGATACCCCAGAAAATGACTTAAGTAGTACTTTAAAGTATTTTTACTTAATCTTGTCGGGCTCGTCCCGTATGTGGGACGGACATCCAGCGGACATCCAGCGAAAAATACTATCGCCATTAGCATAACAAAATGTCATATTTTTTTTTTCAAATATAGGACTATGTTATATCGTTTTATAGATACACCTCTCCTGAATCGAACCACATTGTCCGATTTCAAAAAGGCTTTACAGCAAAAGCAAAACATTAGATTATGTTAGAGGAGTATATCGTAAAAGTAGCCACATAGCCATTTTCCGACCAACCACATGCATCACAAATAACCAAAAAACAGCTAAATGCAGCACTAACCTTTGACAATCTTCATCAGATGACACTCCTAGGACATCATGTTACACAATACATGCATTCTTTTGTTCGATAAAGTTCATATTTATATATAAAAACAGCATTTTACATCGGCGCGTGACGTTGACTAACTATTTTCCCTCAAATGCATCCGGTGAAACAGCGCTACAATTTACTAAATTACTATTCGAAAACATTTTAAAAATGTAATATTGTCATTCTAAGATTTATAGATGAATATCTCTTGAAAGCACCTGTAATGCCAGATTTAAAAATAACTTTACTGGGTAATCACACTTGGCGATAAAAGGGGATGCGATACTCAGAAAAATAGGCTACCGTTACAGGTCAGCGCCATCTTGGAACAATCGCATATCAAATCTACTCTTGTATACTATTGTCAATAATGCCTTACCTTTGATTATCTTCATCAGAAAGCACTTCCAGGGATCCCAGGTCCACAACAAATGTATTGTTGTTCGAAAAAGTTAATCCTTTACGTCCTAATAGCTTGTTCTTGTTAGCGCGTTCTGAAGGCTGCTCCAAAAGTTCCGTCGGACGCGGGACTCCTCTTTCAATAAAATGCTTTTTTTTTTTATTTAGGTTCGTTCAAACATGTCAAACGTTGTATAACATAAATCTTTAGGGGCTTTTTCAACCAGAGCTCCAATAAGATTCAAGGGGGACGATTGCATTGTCTTTCTAAACGTTTCGAAAGGGGAGGGTAGCCAGGGGTGCAGGCGTCATAATGGTGATGGCCCTCCTCATGTGACCACTTTCCACAGACTCTCATTCTGTCAGTTTTCACAGTAGGAGACTCAAACCACTTTGTAAAGACTGGGGACATCTAGTGGAAGCAATAGGAAGTGCTCAATGAACCATTGCTCACGGTGTGATTAATAGGCAAAGTGATGAAGTTGAGTCCGCAATTCAGAATTCCACATCCTGTTACGATCGGTCTCGGGGTTTTGACTGCCATATGAGTTCTGTTATACTCACAGACACCATTCAAACAATTTTAGAAACTTTAGGGTGTTTTCTATCCACAAGTATTAATTATATGCATATCCTAGCTTCTGAGTTTGAGTAGGAGGCCGTTTAAAATGGGCACAATTTTTTTTCAAAAATCGCTGTAGCGCCCCCTATCCTAGGCGACCGACAAGAGGTTGTACTTTACACCGCTGACTATAGAGAGGGATAATCTATTACCTAAAAAGTAGCAAATTAATGCTAATCAATGTGGTAGTTTCATAGAATCACTAATAGGTTTACCGCAGCCATCAACTCGGATGTATAAATGTGAAGCATCCGGTTGGTGTTTCCACTCACTACCAAATATGGTGATAAGAGGAGCCTGTGGCTGGCAGTGGGAGAGATGGATTTTGGATAACATTCTGCTAATTTTGTCATCGATGAAACATATGATCTCCATTCAATTTTCTGTTTCCAAAACTAGAACCTGTAACAAACAGAGTGGACTGTGTTTTGTAGACTTTACCTTTTAACAAAGTTTTAAAAAATTGCATTGTTTAGAAGGAATGCAAGGGTGAAATGAGTTAATGCACACGCGCACTTCACAGAATAGTCTTCCCTAATGGAAATATGCAAATAAATACTAGAAAGCGCCAATAGGATCTCACTAGCTCGTGCTTGGCTCTGCCCACCTCCACTACGATGAATTTGCTCCCATTGGAAACAACACTCTTGTCACGACTTCCGCTTTCGGCGGTCGACGTCACCGGTCTTCTAGCCATCGCCGATCCACCTTTCAATTTCCATTTGTTTTGTCTTGTTTTCCCGCACACCTGGTTTGCATTCCCTCATTACTCATCTTGCATATAACCCTCTGTTTCCCCCATGTCTGTGTGTGGAATTGTTATGTGTAAATGTATGTGTACTCCAGGCTGGTTTGCGCCGTTTTATTGTAACCCGTGCGTGTTTTGTTCGCCTCAATAAAGGGCTCCGTTTGCTACCCATTTCTGATCTCCTGCGCGTGACTTCCCTGCAGCCAGTTACGCACTCCCTTACAGAATTCCACACCCAAATTATGGAGTCAGCAGGAGCAGGTACCCCTGGTAGCGGAGTCGAGGAGCGCGTCCAGGAGCAGGCGGCGATGCTTCACCATCTCGGCGCCGCCATGGATCACGTCGTCCAGACGATGGACCGCTGGGAGAGACAGGCAGTCCCTCCAGCGCCCCCACCAGCACAACAGGGGTCTCCACTACTCACCCCCTCCGCATCCGGTTCCAGTGGGATTCATCTCGCACTTCCCAGGGAGTACGATGGGATGGCTGCACGCTGCCAGGGTTTTCTGCTGCAGCTGGATTTATACTTGGCGACCGTTCACCCGGCTCCCTCGGCCGTGAGAGGTTGTCCACCCTCGTCTCGTGCCACTCGGGGAAAGCTCTGGAGTGGGCCAACGCTGTGTGGGGAGAAGGAGATGTGGCGCTGGACCACTTATAGGATTTCACCTGCCGCTTCCGGGCCGTCTTCGACCACCCGCCCGAGGGTAGAGGGGCGGGTGAACGTCTCTTCCACCTGAGGCAGGGGACGAGGAGCGCCCAGGAGTTCGCGATGGACTTTCGGACCCTGGCCACTGGCACGGGATGGAACGACTATCGCGGCAGTTTGCGCGAGGACGTCCATCGGGAGTTGGCCTGCAGGGACACCACCCTCACTTTTGACCAGCTGGTGGACCTGTCCATTCAGCTGGATAACCTGCTGGCTATCCGCGGAGGTCCAGATCGGGATCTGTTGGTTCCATCCCCCAGCACCACCGCTCCGAAACCCATAGAGCTGGGAGGTGCTGCGCTCAGGCAGACCGGAGGAGGTTCCTTCACATGCACCATCTGTGGCGGCAGAGGTCACACTGCTGGTCGTGTCGGGTTGGTTCCTCTGGGGGTCGAGGTAGCAGGCAGGGAACTCTGGCGTCACTCCAGGTGACCCAGCACCATTCTCACCCAGCCCTCTGTTGAACACCTGTTTTTGCATGTTACTTTTCCTGAGTTTTCCCCGCATTCCCAGCATAAGGCGCTCGTAGAATCAAGCGCGGCTGGGAATTTCATAGACAGATCATTCGCCCATAGTTTAGGGATCCCTATTGTTCCAGTGGCTATGCCCTTCCCAGTTCACGCCTTAGACAGTCGACCAATAGGGTCAGGGTTAATTAGGGAGACCACCGCTCTCCTGGGCATGGTGATGCAGGGGGGTCACAAGGAGAGAATCAGTCTCTTCCTCATTAACTCTCCTGCGTTTCCCGTGGTGCTAGGCCTACCCTGGTTAGCTTGTCATGACCCCACTGTTTCATGGCAGTGAAGGGCTCTCACGGGGTGGTCGCGAGAGTGCTCGGGGAGGTGTTTAGGGGTTTCCGTTGGTGCTACTACGGTGGAAAGTCCAGACCAGGTCTCCACCGTGCGCATTCCCCCCGACTCTCGCCTTCTCCAAGAAGAAGGCGACTCAATTACCACACCATCATCGGGGGATTGTGCGATAAACCTCCAGGTAGACGCCGCACTTCCTAGGAGTCACGTGTATCCCGTCACAGGCGGAGATGGTGGCTATGGAGACATATGTCTCCGAATCTCTGCGTCAGGGGTACATTCGGTCCTCCACTTCACCCACCTCCTCGAGTTTCTTTTTTGTGAAGAAGAAGGAGGGAGGTCTGCACCCGCGTATTGACTATCGAGCCCTTAACCAGATCACTGTGAATTACAGTTACCCGCTACCTCTCATAGCCACAGCGATTGAGTCAATGCACGGGGCGCGCTTCTTCACGAAACTAGATCTCAGGAGCGCTTACAACCTGGTGTGTATCCGGAGGGAGACGAGTGGAAGACAGCGTTCAGTACCACCTCAGGGCATTATGAGTACGTCGTCATGCCGTACGGGTTGATGAATGCTCCATTAGTCTTCCAAGCCTTTGTGGATGAGATTTTCAGGGACCTGCACGGGCAGGGTGTAGTGGTGTATATCGATGACATTCTGATATACTCCGCTGCACGCGCCGAGCATGTGTCCTTGGTGCGCAAGGTGCTTGGTCGACTGTTGGAGCATGACCTGTATGTCAAGGCTGAGAAATGCCTGTTCTTCCAGCAGTCCATCTCCTTCCTAGGGTACCGCATTTCAGCCGTGCGTAATTGGCCGACACCCACAACGGTAAAGGAGGTGCAGCGGTTTCTAGGGTTTGTCAATTACTACCGGAGGTTTATCCGGGGTTTTGGTCAGGTAGCGGCTCTCATTACCTCACTGCAAAAGGGGGGTCCGGTTCGGTTGCAGTGGTCGGCTGAGGCGGATAGGGCTTTTGGTCACCTAAGGGCTCTGTTTACCTCGGCGCCCGTGCTGGCCCATCCGGATCCCTCTTTGGGGTTCATAGTGGAGGTGGATGCGTCCGAGGCTGGGATAGGAGCCGTGCTCTCTCAGCGCTTGGGCACGCCACCGAAGCTCCGCCCCTGTGCCTTCTTCTCGAAGAAGCTCAGCCCGGCGGAGCGAAACTATGATGTGGGGGACCGGGAGCTGTTGGCTCTCGTCAAAGCATTAAAGACGTGGAGACATTGGCTTGAGGGGGCTAAACACCCTTTTCTCATCTGGACTGACCACCGCAACCTGGAGTACATCCGGGCAGCGAGGAGACTGAATCCTCGTCAGGCAAGTTGGGCCATGTTTTTCACCCGTTTTGTTTTCACCCTTTCTTTTAGACCAGGTTCCCAGAATGTGAAGGCAGACACACTGTCCCGGCTGTATGACACAGAGGAGCGGCCCATGGATCCTACCTCCATACTCCCGGCCTCCTGCCTGGTGGCGCCGGTTGTATGGGAGCTGGACGCTGACATTGAACAGGCGTTACGTGCAGAGCCCGCTCCCCTCTAGTGTCCCGCTGGGCGTCTGTACATTCTGTCTGCTGTCCGTGACCGGCTGATCTATTGGGCTTACACGTCACCTTCCTCTGGTCATCCAGGGATCGGTCAGACAGTGCGCTGTTTGAGTGGGAAGTACTGGTGGTCCACCTTGGCTAAGGACGTGAGGGTTTATGTTTCCTCCTGCTCGGTGTGCACCCAGTGTAAGGATCCTAGGCACCTGCCCAGAGGTAAGCTACACCCCTTACTCGTTCCACAACGGCCTTGGTCGCACCTGTCGATTAATTTTCTTACCGATCTCCCCTTCACAGGGTAACACCACGAGAGTAATGGGCAGGTGGAGAGAGTGAACCAGGATGTGGGTAGCTTTCTGCGGTCTTATTGCCAGGACCGGCCGGGGGAGTGGGCGGCGTTCGTGCCCTGGGCCAAGATGGCTCAGAACTCGCTGCGCCACTCCTCCACTAACCTCCTCCCCTTCCAGTGCGTACTGGGGTACCAGCTGGTTCTGGCGCCTTGGCATCAGAGTCAGACCGAGGCTCGTGCGGTGGACGACTGGTTCAGGCGCGCGGAGGAGACATGGGACACCGCCCATGTTCACCTCCAGCGGGCCGTGCTGTGCCAGAAAACCAGCGCAGACCGTGAGGTCCCGGTGTTCGCACCGGGGGACCGGGTCTGGCTCTCACCCAAAATCTGCCCTCCACCTGCCCTGCAGGAAACTGGGCACGCGGTTTGTGGGGCCATTTAAAGTCCTGAGGAGACTGAACGAGGTTAGTTACAGGTTACAGCTTCCCCCGATTACCGTATTAACCCCTCGTTCCATGTGTCTCTCCTCAGGCCAGTGGTGGCTGGCCCGCTCCAGGAGTCTGGACATCGAGGGGGCCCCGGCGTACTCCGTTCGCTCCATACTGGATTCAAGGCATCGGACAAGGGGCCTTCAGTACCTCGTGGAGTGGGAGGGGTACGGTCCGGAGGAGAGGTGCTGGGTCCCGGTGGAGGACGTGTTGGACCCTTCAATGCTGCGGGAGTTCCACCGACTCCGGCCGGACCGCCCTGTGCCTCGCCCTCCGGGTCGTCGCCGAGGCCGGTGTCGGCGTCAGGGGGGGGTACTGTCACGACTTCCACCGAGGTTGGTCCCTCGCCTTGTTCGGGCGGCTTTCGGCCGACGTCACCGGTCTTCTAGCCATCGCCGATCCACCTTTCATTTTCCATTTTTTATTTTTTTTCCCCAGCACACCTGGTTTGCATTCCCTCATTACGCGTCTTCCATATAACCCTCTGTTTACCCCCATGTCTGTGTGTGGAATTGTTATGTGTAAATGTATGTGTACTCCAGGCTGGTTTGCGCCGGTTTATTGTAACCCGTGCGTGTTTAGTTTTCTGAGTGCCGTGTTTTGTTGGCCTCAATAAAGGGCTCCGTTTGCTACCCATTTCTGCTCTCCTGCCCCTGACTTCCCTGTAGCCAGTTACGCACTCCCTTACAACTCTGGTCTATCTTGGGTTAGTTATAAATATCTTAAGAGATTACTCTATCCCAGCTTCCTGTTTACAACCAACACATTCGCTGACCTTTACTGCTGTCACAACGCCATTCGTTCAACGCGGCTGATCAATTCAATATTGTTCTATAAAAATGGTAATATTCAAATTTCAGGCCCCAAATGTAGTGTTGTAGTTAGGCTTTGTTATGTAATGTAATGTGTGGAGATTCATTTGGCGTTAGTAAGTGTGCCGTTAGTTTAGGGGGTGATAGTGATTCATATTAGAGTGTAGCCCCCGGGGGCTGTCGTACTCGCCTTTATTGATGCAGAAAAGAAAATTAATTAAAAACAATAATCGTATAATTCCGTGCATTTTTCTCCGACAACAGTCTCTTTATCCCACTCTTTTGATGTATGTCAGTTAGAGCTGCTGCTCTGCTCGGGGCGAGAATCACACAATAGCAGCAGCGTAACGTGGTTGGGAGGAGAGGATGTGAGAGACAGCAGAATGGGGACATGGATAATATAAGCATGGGCAGCTGCGTTTACACTGCTCAGGGGCTGAGAGGAGAGAGAGAGAGAGAGAGAGAGAGAGAGAAAATGAGAGAGAGAGGACTCAATTGTTCTAATCCTGACAGACAGACAGCCACCACCGTCCAGCCAGGATACCTCTTTATCCCTCTCTCTTTTTTTCTCTCTCTCTATCCCTCTCTTCTCTCCTCATACACTCAGGGATTCACCGAGTTAGTTTTAATAAGAACATTAGAGTTTCACAGCTGGAGATATGATTTCTGCCCTTGCTTTGCGTTTCTATTAGAGCCAACACATATTTCCTGGATGCAGCATGGAGACGAGGCCTCCCAATCCTTCCCTACCTCCCCTTCTGGCTCGGCCAGCTAGACGAGCAGCGAACAGATGCAGGTTTTTACACATCAAAGCTGCCGACTGGGCCCCGCTTGGCGCCTTCCTTCACGCCTCTAATGCTCTTTGCTTCAGAGGACTGTACCTCGGCCCCTTGATCGAGTTACTAAACACGACGGCTTTGCAGATGGCACGTCACCAAGGCATGCTGCTGCTTGCTCTCTTCCTCGCTCATGCTGGGGTCTGGAAACGCAGGCGAGAAAAACATCTCAGAGGGATTGGGTTGCTCTCACGTGGCGGGAGACAGGCCAAGAGAGAGAGAAGGAAGAAAGGAGAGGGAGAGTGAGAGAGAGATGGGGAGGGAAAGCGTCTGTACCACAGTAACATCTAAGACAGTACAGTATAAAGATAGGCAGGAACTGCTTCTCCAATAGAAATCTCCGATCACACTTGTAGGTGATGTAATGGCAACATTGCCTAGCTAAGATCATGCGCAGAAACACGTCATCGGGTCCAACGGTCGTCTCGCACTGAACTGCGCTTGTGCAGGCCGTCAAATCAAAGTTGTTTTTGGCGAAAATTAAAACGTGTCATTGTGTCACTTTCACAAGGTTGGAATAATAACATGTTCAACTACTGTACTTACGACGTTGACTCCAGTCTAGATTGTGCCTTTAGATTTTGAGAAAATCATCCACTAAGGAAGAATTTTTCGCTTCTCTAATTGACTTCTCAAACCCCAGCCTGGTCTGCTTGGTCTGTTTCGCAAGCATTCCCAGAAGTCTTGCGAAGCAGCACCTCTGGGTTTAGAAACTCTGTGGTAACATGTTGGCACTGTACAGCAGCATAGGTAAGGAGCCTGGATGGGAAGTGAGTATATTACGTACACTACATGACCACAAGTATGTGGACACCTGCTCGTTGAACATCTCACTTCAAAATCATAGGCATTAATATGGAGTTGGTCCCCTATGCTGATATAACAGCCTCCACTCTTCTGGGAACTCTTTCCACTAGATGTTGGAACATTGCTGCAGGGACTTTCTTCCATTCAGCCACAAGAGCATTAGTGAGGTCAAGCACTGATGGTGGGCGATTAGGCCTGGCTCGCAGTCAGCGTTCTAATTCATCCCAAAGGTGTTCGATGGGGTTGAGGTTAGGGCTCTGTGCAGGCCAGTCAAGTTCTTCCATACCGACCTCGACAAACCTTTTCTGTATGATCCTCACTTTGTGCATGGGGCAATTGTCATGCTTAAACAGGAAAGGGCCTTCCCCAAACTGTGGCACTAAGTTGGAAACACAGAATTGTCTAGATGCTTGGTCATGGAAACCCATTTCACGAATCTCCCGACGAACAGTTATTGTGCTGACGTTGCTTTCAGAGGCAGATTGGAACTTCGTAGTGAGTGTTGTAAATGAGAACAGGCGATTTTTATGCGCTACGCATGTCAGCACTCGCCGGTCCCGTTCTGTGAGCTTTTGTGGCCTACCACTTCGCGGCTGAGCGATTGTTGCTCCTAGACGTTTACACTTCACAATAAAAACATTTACTAGCAGGGCAGAAATTTGACTAACTGACTTGTTGGAAAGGTGGCATCCTATGACAAAGCCACGTTAAAATTCCCAGAGCTCTTCAGTAAGGCAATTCTACTGCCAATGTGTTTTCCTTTGGAGATTGCATAGCGGTGTGCTCGATTTTATACACCTGTCAGCAACCGGTGGCTGAAATAACCGAATCTAATCATTTGAAGGGGTGTCCACATACTTTTGTATATATTGTGTATATGAAACCACACTGAATACACAACAGAATTACTAGTACATAACAGTTACAATCGAGCTGGATACAATGCATACTATGTACTGTACCTATAGAACAACAACCCTCTCCTCCCATGTCTGTAAAAATGAGCCCCTCATCTCACACCTTTGTCTAAATGTTCTAAAAAAATATTAACAATTGTGACAGTAACCCTCCTTTTCAATTTCTACATTTTACATTTACATTTTAGTCATTTAGCAGACGCTCTTATCCAGAGCGACTTATATTTCATTTCATTTCATTTTTTTTTTTTTGTACTGGCCCCCCGTGGGAATCGAACCCACAACCCTGGCGTTGCAAACACCATGCTCTACCAACTGAGCTACAGGGAAGGCCCATAGAGAGCAAAGTGTTTGTGATGTCCAACCTACATGGGTAGTTGGTGAGTCAGACATTATAGTTTTCATACATCTAATTTCTATTCTGCTGCCTATTTCTCAGCGGAGCCGGTGGCAGCCCACCTTACCACATCAGCAAAGCTACCACCTTGTCCTCGACTGACAAAACACCGTCACAGGTGGAAGCTAGGAGGCTATTTCACTAGCAGCCTTCTAGTCCCGACAGAGCCCTCTCTGCCCGGCCCGACAATGACAGTGGCCTTGCTCCTCCTCTTCTTCCCTCGAGAATAGTGACAGTTTGTATAGTTAGAGTGCCAGCCCTCCTCCTCCTCCACTCCCAGAAAACCAAGCTGAGGACTGCCAGAGACCAAGCAGTGCTCATGAGAGTGACGCCCCTTCTCTAAACACTGGCAAGCCAACAAGTGACGAGACGGACTGCGTGGAGTCCGAGTTCCAATGTGTAGGCCTAATATAAATAGCCTCCAGATAAATACTGTATACAGTATATAGCTATAGCTAGCCTAGTAATCTAGACTGCATTGTCGGCATAATGAAACAATCCCTAGTAAGCTATTGTTTTCACGGTGGACTGATTGTATTATTTGCCATTAATAGACTGGTTTTACACAGCACAAACTTTATATCTAAACTGCGAGAGAGGTAGGCCTACAGGACAGCTGTATATTCTCAAAACAAATCTATTGGTTACTGATTAGTATACTGTTGCATAGAAATGTCATTTTACAATCTGCAATGTTTGAATTTCCCAATTTAATTATTGAACAAGTAAATACATTATTGTCGCCAGCCAGCTTTCTAAATAGCAGCATTGCGACACCGTAAGCCTATAGCTTCGTGAAACATAAACATTAGGAGAAAATGACGACCTAATAAAAATAAACATGTATCCATTAAAGCAAAGCTACTAGGCTACTACAAGCACTAGTGCCACATAATCTGATAGTCTATCGATAGGCAGCCGCGTAGAAGTCACAATTTCAGAACCATGGACAGCGATTGGTAGTCTATACTTTGTGAGTAGCTGACGCATTTGTTTTTTGGGTCCAGAGAAACTGCGCTCTGCCAGTGTATTTAGTACTCTGTGACTGGTAAAAAGGGCCATTAAAATACACACTGATATGATGATTGATTTATCAATGCTTAACCTCTAATAACTGGCTTCACTATAAACACTGCTTTGGGGAGTTGGTGCCGAAAAATATAGTTGTCTGCCAAGATATCACTCGTTGAACCCAAACGTGTGTGTGTGTGTGTGTGTGTGTGTGTGTGTGTGTGTGTGTGTAAAAGCGGTGACTTCAGACATGTATTGTAGTTCTAATCTTTACCTGACTGATTCCTGGCCTCCTCTCTCCATCCACTTCAGCTCTATCCATATCAGACCTCCATCAGTGTATCACTAAAACCTCTTAAAGCCACCCTTATCCACCTTTACTTGTCACCATGGAAACGTGGACACACACCTACGTCAACATAGCTTTTAGACCAGTAGTTCTGTGTAGCCTCAGGATGTATCCCAAATGGCATCCTAATCCCTACACCCTTAGGAAAAAGGGTTCCAAAAGGGTTCTTTGCAAGGCAAAGGGTTCTAGCTAGCACCAAAAAGGGTTCCCTATATGGAGACAAACCGAAGAACCATATGGTTCTACTTAGCACCTTTTTTTCTTCCTGAATATTCCTTCCCTCGCCCCCGAAAGTGGTCTGAGTTTTCTTCAACTGTCACGGTGGTGGTTGTTCAAAGGTTATTGCTACTCAAGGGAAAAAACATGTTGTTGTTTCTAGTTTTACTTTTGACTCTGAGTGACGATGGATCTTCAGGGCAGAGGAATACTTTTGATTTGAGGGACTATTTCTTTAGTCTCTTAGGATATAACAGGGGAAACGGTATAGAGACACCTTTTTCTTATGTAAAATATTACACTGTAGGTTTTTAGAATTCAGATTATATTCAGTTACTGGCACAGGTAATTTGAATGTATTAGCCGTCGGTATGACTCACGTAATAATATGGAGGGATGATGATTAATTCAGAGGAGGATAGTTCAATTTACCATCTTATTAGCTAGATGAGTTTGTGTTCCATGGTGAATATTATTCTTATCGAAATGGCTTTGGAGATAGATCAGAGGGTTTTGTTTGAATATATGGAACCTTCTATCTTTTGTTTGAATATATGACACCTTTTATGTAACTGTATGCAGACGGAGGACATATTCTCTTTATTCATATCCTCTTAGAGGAACAAAATTCAAATTTTTCCATGATATGGGCAAATCTTATTAGGGTAGTTTAATCTTTGTTCTACCTGCATGTTTTCCTGATGAAGAGAAGCAGCATGGCACGCTTTCTCTTCTGCAAGCCTGCCTAACAGATATTTTCATTAATGCAGCTGATTGCGGAGGGATGCTAAAAAGCTTCTGGACAGGCCTTTGAGTTAGTGCCCGCTTGTTATCTTGTTTGCTTCTATTTCAGATCTAACTGTGCTACCCTAAAACAAAACGGGAGTCTCGCTGCCGCTGCCTTACGATGCGAAGGCAGGCTGGATTATCATGACCTATTGCTCCTGGTGGGAGTAAATTGATCTCTGTGGAGAGAAGAAGAATGGTGGGAAGAGGATCTGCATCCGTTCATATCCTCCGCTGAGAGAATAAAATAAGCCGAAGAAAGAGAGTGCAGGAGTGGGCCAGACCAGGCAAGCATTCACAGTGGTGGAAAAAGTACCCAATTGTCATACTTGAGTAGAAAGTTACTCAAGTAAAAGTGAAAGTCACCCAGTAAAATACTACTTGAGTAAAAGTCTAAAAGTATTTGGTTCTAAATATACTTAAGTATCAAAAGTAAATGGAATTGGTAAAATATACTTAAGTACCAAAAGTAAAAGTATAAATCATTTCAAATTCCTTATATTAAGCAAAGCAGATGGAGCCATTTTCTTGTTTTTAAAATGTACAGATTGCCAGGGGCACACTCCAACACTCAGACATCATTTACAAACGATGCATGTGTGTTTAGTGATTCTGCCAGATCAGAGGCAGTAGAGATGACCACAGAAGTTCTCTTGATAAGTGTATGAATTGGACCATTTTCCTGTCCTGCTAAGCACTCAACATGTAACAAGTACTTTTGGGTGTCAGGGAAAACGAACTGAGTAAAAAGTACATTATTTTCGTTAGGAATGTAGTGAAGTAAAAGTTGTCAAAAAATAAATAGTAAAGTAAAGTACAGATACCCCCAAAAACTGCTTAAGAAGTACTTTAAGGTTTTTTTTCTTAAGTACTTCACACCGCTGGGCATTCAGAATGTGCGATGGACCCTTATGAAGAGGGATCTTTCTTTTTTTTACTAGAAAAGTAATTTAAGAACAAATTCTTATTTTCAATGATGGCCTAGGAATAGTGGGTGAACTGCCTTGTTTAGGGGCAGAATGACAGCTTTTTAACTTTAACAACCTTTAACAACCTTTTAGCTAACAACCTTTCGCTTACAAGTTCAACACTCTAACCACTAGGTTACCTGCCACCCCTCTGATTGAACCACCTGAGTGAACCACAGGGAATTGGCTCTAGCTCAGCACCAACACACCTAATTAAAAACGTGGCTACATGACTTTTCAGAATATGCTGTATTCAACTTAAGATCTGCTTCTTCCCACAACATTGCATTGGAGATGCTGTGAGGCACAATATTCACCTTAACTCTCTTTTCCTCCCCACATATTGCATTGCAGCTGCCCGAGGATCTACAGTGTTGTTGTAGAGCGGGGTTCCCCAAAAGGCAGCCCGTGGGTGGTGATTTTATTTCTTCCCCAAAGTTTTCTGAGCAAAAAATAAATAAAGTATTCTGACCCCTTCCCCTTTTCCACATTTCTTTTTACGTTACAGCCTTATTCTAAATTGGATGAAATACATTTTGTCCTCATCAATCTAAACACAATATCCCATAATGACAAAGTGAAAACTGTTTTTAGATTATTATTTTTTTAATACAGAAATAGATTATTTACAAAGTATTCAGATCTTTTGCTCTGAGACTCTAAATTGAGCTCAGGTGCATCCTGTTCCATTGCTCACCCTTGAGATGTTTCTACAACTTGATTGGAGTTCACCTGTGGTAAATTCAATTGATTGGACATGATTTGGAAAGGCACACACATGTCTATAAGATCCCACAGTTGACAGTGCATATCAGAGCAAAAACCAAGCCACGAGGTCAAAGGAATTGTCTGTAGAGCTCCAAGACAACATTGTTTCAAGGCACAGATCTGGGGAAGGGTACCAAAAAAATTCTGCAGCATTGAAGGTCCCCAAGAACTCAGTGGCCTCCATCATTCTTAAATGGAAGAAGTTTCCATTTAAATGGAAGAAGTTTCCATCCTAGAGCTGGCCGCCCAGCTAAACTGAGCAATCGGGGGAGAAGGGCCTTGTTCAGGGAGGTGACCAAGAACCAGATGGTCACTCTGACAGAGCTCCAGAGTTCCTCTGTGGATATGGAAGAACCTTCCAGAAGGACAACAATCTCTGCAAAACTCCACCAATCAGGCCTTTATGGTAGAGTGGCCAGACGGAAACCACTCCTCAGTAAAAGGCACATGACAGCCCGCTTGGAGTTTGCAAATTTCACCTAAAGGACTCTCAGACCATGAAAAATAAGATTCTCTGGACTGATGAAACTACGATTGAACTCTTTGGCCTGAATGCCAAGCATCACGTATGGAGGAAACCTGGCATCATTCCTACGGGGAAGCATGGTGGCGGCATAATCATGCTGTGGGGATGTTTTTCAGCGGCAGGGACTGGAAGACTAGTCAGGATTGTTTTAGCACCAGTCAAAACAACGCAGGAGTGGCTTTGTGACAAGTCTCTGAATATCCTTGAGTGTCCCAGCCAGAGCCTGGACTTGAACCCGATCGAACATCTCTGGAGAGACGTAAAAATAGCTGTGCTGCGACGCTTCCCATCCAACCAATCTGCAGAGAAGAATGGGAGAAACTCCCCAAATACAGGTGTGCCAAGCTTCTACCATCATACTCAAGAAAACTCGAGGCTGTAATCGCTGCCAAAGGTGCTTCAACAAAGTACTGAGTAAAGGGTATAAATACTTACAGTGAGGGAAAAAAGTATTTAATCCCCTGCTGATTTTGTACGCTTGCCCACTGACAAAGAAATGATCAGTCTATAATTTTAATGGTAGGTTTATTTGAACAGTGAGAGACAGAATAACAACAAAAAAATCCAGAAAAATGCATGTCAAAAATGTTATAAATTGATTTGCATTTTAATGAGGGAAATAAGTATTTGACCCCCTCTCAATCAGAAAGATTTCTGGCTCCCAGGGGTCTTTTATACAGGTAATGAGCTGAGATCAGGAGCACACTCTTAAAGGGAGTGCTCCTAATCTCAGCTTGTTACCTGTATAAAAGACACCTGTCCACAGAAGCAATCAATCAATCAGATTCCAAACTCTCCACCATGGCCAAGACCAAAGAGCTCTCCAAGGATGTCAGGGACAAGATTGTAGACCTACACGAGGCTGGAATGGGCTACAAGACCATCGCCAAGCAGCTTGGTGAGAAGGTGACAACAGTTGGTGCGATTATTCACAAATGGAAGAAACACAAAAGAACTGTCAATCTCCCTCTGCCTGGGGCTCCATGCAAGATCTCACCTTGTGGAGTTGCAATGATCATGAGAACAGTGAGGAATCAGCCCAGAACTACACGGGAGGATCTTGTCAATGATCTCAAGGCAGCTGGGAACCATAGTCACCAAGAAAACAATTGGTAACACTCTACGCCGTGAAGGACTGAAATCCAGCAGCGCCCGCAAGGTCCCCCTGCTCAAGAAAGCACATATACATGCCCGTCTGAAGTTTGCCAATGAACATCTGAATGATTCAGAGGACAACTGGGTGAAAGTGTTGTTGTCAGATGAGACCAAAATGGAGCTCTTTGGCATCAACTCAACTCGCCGTGTTTGGAGGAGGAGGAATGCTGCCTATGACCCCAAGAACACCATCCCCACCGTCAAACATGAAGGTGGAAACATTATGCTTGGGGGTGTTTTTCTGCTATAATCTATAAGTCTATAATTTTAATGGTAGGTTTATTTGAACAGTGAGAGACAGAATAACAACAAAAAAATCCAGAAAAACGCATGTAAAAAATGTTATAAAATGATTTGCATTTTATTGAGGGAAATAAGTATTTGACCCCTCTGCAAAACATGACTTAGTACTTGGTGGCAAAACCCTTGTTGGCAATCACAGAGGTCAGACGTTTGTTGTAGTTGGCCACCACGTTTGCACACATCTCAGGAGGGATTTTGTCCCACTCCTCTTTGCAGATCTTCTCCAAGTCATTAAGGTTTCAAGGCTGACGTTTGGCAACTCGAACCTTCAGCTCCCTCCACAGATTTTCTATGGGATTAAGGTCTGGAGACTGGCTAGGCCACTCCAGGACCTTAATGTAATTCTTCTTGAGCCACACCTTTGTTGCCTTGGCCGTGTGTTTTGGGTCATTGTCATGCTGGAATGCCCATCCACGACCCATTTTCAACGCCCTGGCTGAGGGAAGGATGTTCTCACCCAAGATTTGACGGCACATGACCCCGTCCATCTTCCCTTTGATGCGGTGAAGTTGTCCTGTGACCTTAGCAGAAAAATACCCCCAAAGCATAATGTTTCCACCTCCATGCTTGACGGTGGAGATGGTGTTCTTGGGGTCATAAAAAATAAAATTGTTTTTGCTTTATCATTATGTAGATTGATGAGGAAGAACAAAACAATTTGCTCAATTTTAGAACAAGGCTGTAACATTACAAAATGTGGAAAAAGTCAAGGGGGTCTGAATACTTTCCGAATGCACTGTAGACTGAACAAATATATATAAACGTATCATGTAAAGTGTATGTCAAAAGTAGATCGATTTTGGTTGGTAACCCTGAAAAAATTGTCTTTCAACTCGCCAGATTGAACCCGTTTTTTATTGTCACTCTGAGAATAATTGTTCCAGATGCAAAATCCGTGTCACTCCACGCGGCCAACCTTTTTCATTTGAAAAAACACACACACACACACACACACACACACACACACACACACACACACACACACACACACACACACACACACACACACACACACCAACAGCAGGCTTCAGAACAGCCCCTTATCTCCAGTACAGTACTGTATTCCCTTCCATTGAAACCCCACTCCTCCTAAAGATGTTCTAAAATGGCTTAACGGCTAATTAGCAGAAGGCTAATTTATTCCCGCTAGTATTCATTTTGTATTCATTAATGTAGATTTGAATGGAATATTTAAAATCAAAGACTGGGATTCAAAGCAGTGTCACTCATTCACAGAGATGGAAGTTTTTCAGGAGAAAGTAGAAAAAAGAATGAGGCAATGAGGGAAATTAAAGCAATCCATGCATGGCGCCTGGTGAATGCATACGGTTTCTCTGGCAAGTGATTATAGGAAAACTTAGGGAAAGGGTTGATTCTGTGACTGTGTGCCATAAATTCTATTGTTATTGGTGCTTTAAAGTTTCCATGGTTCGAATCCCCATTGTTTTCTCACATGGCCCAGTTAGTTAGTTAGTTTGGCCCTCACATGTTCAATCAAAACTCTTATACTTATTCCCTCTAAAGCCAAGAAAATACTCACTGACCAGATAATCACAAACAGGAGATTTTCTATTGAAGGTGCTCCTTAGTCCAAAACCAGGCTTGTTCTGTATCCAGGAAACCCGCCCTAGGTGTGTATATGGAACACACCGTAATAACCCTTTATAGAACCCTTTATAGAACAAGTAATCAATCACAACATGACTATAATTGAAGTATGATGGAGTAGGAACTCAAGTGACCACAGTTATTGGGGAAGAGGGGACATTTTATTTTTGTTCCTTTTTTTCAAGGTATTATTTTGATATGGCCATCACATCTGAGTTCAGTAATTAATGAGTTGGCTCTATGAGGAACATTAATGAAGTTCTGATGTGCTTTGAAGACTAAACAGCCAATTCTCATAGAATTGATTGTGATTATAATGCTGATGACAGACAACACATATCAAAGTTTAGCGGTTGGGCTTGGCTCTGCACTGATGCAGTGGCTGAAACGGTAAACAAAGGATTTAGCCGCTATGAAGATCATTCATTCACCTCACCTCACTCTCTACAACAGGAGTCCCCAATTACATTCAGCCGTGGGACGATTTTTCCTTCAGCGGATGGTCGGGGTGGTGGAACATAGTTATAAAAAATGTGTACACAGCAAATGAACCGCAAGAATCCCAAACGGATAAAGTATTTGCCAAATACATAATAATTTCAAACCTCGATGAGCCTACATTGGGATACAATCACATATGCCGCTCTGTTTATGTGTGGGAATTCTTGGGAACAGATTTCCTAAATTAAAGTCACTTTGAAAATGTTACTAAACAAAAAATATGAACACAACAATATCGAAGATTTTACTGACTTACAGTTCATATTAGGAAATCAGTCAATTGGAATATATTCATTAGACCCTAATCTATGGATTTTCCATGACTGGAAATACAGATATGCATCTGTTGGTCACAGATACCTTTAAAAAAAAGTAGGGGCGTGGATCAGAAAACGAGTCAGTATCTGGTGTGACCACCATTTGCCTCATGCAGCGCAACACATCTCCTTCCCATAGAGTTGATCAGGCTGTGGATTGTGTCCTGTGGAATGTTGTCCCACTCCTCTTCAGTGTCTGTGCGAAGTTGCTGGATATTGGGGGTTACTGGAACACGCTGTCGTACACGTTGATCCAAAGCACCCCAAACATGCTCAACGGGTGACATGTCTGGTGAGTATGTAGGCCATGGAAGAACTGGGACATTTTCAGCTTCCAGGAATTGTGCACAGATCCTTGCAACACTGGGCCATGCATTAATATGCTGAAACATGAGGTGATGGCGGCGGATGAATGGCATGACAATGGGCCTCAGGATCTCGTCACGGTATCTGTGCATTCAAATTGCCGTCGATAAAATGCCATTGTGTTCGTTGTCCGTAGCTTATGCCTGTCCATACCATAACCTCACCGCCACCATGGGGCACTCTGTTCACAACGTTGACATCAGCAAACCGCTCGGCCACACGACACCATACACATAGTCTGTGGTTGTGAGGCCGGTTGGAGCTACTGCCAAATTCTCTAAAACGACATCAGAGGCAGCTTATGCTAGAGAAATTAACATTACATTTTCTGGCAACAGCTCTGGTGGACATTCCTGCAGTCAGCATGCCAATTGCATGCTCCCTAAAAACTTGAGGCATCTGTGGCATTGTTCTGTGTGACAAAGCTGCACAGTTTAGAGTGGCCTTTTATTGTCCCCAGCACAAGGTGCACCTCTGTAATGATCATGCTGTTTAATCAGCTTCTTTATATGCCACACCTGCCAGGTAGATGGATTATTTTGCCAAAGGAGATATGCTCACTAACACGGATGTAAACTAATTTGATCACATCATTTGAGAGAAATAAGCTTTTAGTGAGTATGGAACATTTTTTGGATCTTTTAGTTCAGCTCATGAAACATACTTTAGCTACACAGACCTTCGATTTAGTTTATTCTGCCTATTCTTTGAACACTGCATGGTGATGAATCACGGCCACGACATCTGTTTGGTGAGTAGGCCTAGGCATAATGATTCTGATCAAAATATGCTTGTTGTCTTTATCAAACTAATATTTATGCATATTTTCAGTGTGGAACCTGTCTATGTGTAGGGTGGATATAGCCTAGCCTTAGGCCAACCTGTTCTAAATGGCTCTAGCAGTTCGCAAGTAGCCAAAGTGGAAAATAGACAGGATGTAATGATTCCAAAACTGCAGTTCGTTGTTGGAACACATATTTCCCTACTTCAATCAACCAGTCCATTTTGAATTTGTGATAGAACTGTCGTTATTTAGCAAGGAATGTAGCTTGTGTATCCCATCAGTTAGATACATTTTATAGGCATTTATTTATGTAGGCCTAATGGGAGCATGTGTGCGCACTCAGGATGCATGTATAGAGGGAGCGATCGGAAGGCAATTGAGTGAGTGAGACACACCCAATTGAGTGAGTGAGACAGAGGGGAAAGGGAATTTAGAGAGAATAACTGTGTGATGCTTAGCTCGGTTTGTTGTGCCCCACAAATGTACATGTTGGCCTATGGAACAATAGAGTCAAAGCAAATTAACCTTGTCTTCAAGACAAAACGTATATTATTCCAAGCAAATTCTACCAAATAGTTTTATAGTATCTCTGGTTAAAGATTGAGTTTCGACGTCTGTCGAGAACAGATTTCCTTTATTTATTTTTTTGCGCTGTCACAGTGTCACCATGAACATTTTTAAAACTTGTCTCAGCAGCATAAATATTTGATGCAATGAGGGTAGAAACTGCAGAGCTGTTTTATCCTGTTACAAATATCCTGTACTTTTTCATTTTGCGCATAGCAGTGGCGATTTTAGCATGTAAATCTTGGTGGGGCAAAAAAATGTAAAAGTGGAATGCATGCCAGCAAAGCCACTACACAACACTAAACAATACATTAATTGCACTATAACGGTGACAAACAGTGCCCACAAACTGTTAGGGCCTACATAAAGCTGCCCAACAGCAGAGTCCCAAAACCTTACCACTGCTACACCTGGCTATCAGCGGAGCATTGTCTGGCAGCGAAACAGTTCATTCAGCCTCATTTACTGCCTATTAAAAAAACATAGCTGATATGGCTGACTTGCTTTAACAAATGTGGTTTCTACTGACAATTGAGATGTACAAACTCTGGCATAAGGGGATGACAAGCGGATAAGAGGCAATCCGTAACTTCGATTAAGACATTCGTGAGCGAGCTAGGACGGATGTAACATTAGTCAATATAACTATTTGTTTAGCACTTTTGAAATATACAGCAACAAAATTCAGAACACAGGCTGTTCTTACAGTGTTCACCCTGTACACTGAGTCAGAACCGTAGGATAAATAAAGGGGGCATATAAGCAGACAATGAAAGCTCTTACAATATTCAATGATAAAATTTCTCTAAAACAGGTTATATGCTACAGTAGAACAGTCAGAACAGTAGGCGAAATTAAGAGGGGTAAATAGACCAAATTATTAGGGTGAGGCACATGTCCTACTAACATCTTACTACACAACATACAATTAGTATTACTTTCTTAGCTACAGTATACATATCTCCCTGGCATATTTCATCAGTTATGAAGCAGCATGCAATACATTTTTGTACTCACATTTTTCATGCTGTGCACACTTGAACAGGAAGTTGGAGCGGAGGTTTCTCTGAGTTAAGTTGTTTTGAGCATGGCACAAATCATGCTTCATTGACAGCATGGCCATTGTTGAATCATCATTTTAAACTTGGAAAAGAGTCCCTTAATCCCATATTTGGGACCACACAGCCACTGTCACTGATTCCTTCCAAACCACTCATTGAATTTGTGATTTCGAACTTGTTGTGTAATGTTTATGTCCAATGGCCGATGAGCACCGACACGTTTTATTGATCATTTCTCTTCATTATTTATTTTCATATGACAAGGATTAAAAAGGATTTGCCAGTAGATTGTCGACTTGATTCATGATGATGACTGCTAGCTAAGATTGTGAAAGTATGATGTTGACATGATCAGTCCAATCAAAGCTACTGTACATATAACTTGATTTGATGTAATTTTATCTGTGGCCAATGACCTTGAGCCTTCTTGGATGGGCACTTCTATGGCATCAGCCGAAGGGCTAACATTTTCACTTGACAGTGACATGAGTCCCCATGAGTGACAAACACTGAGCCAATCACAGAGCAACACTCTGTATTTTCTGCTGGCTTGCCCCACCACCACAGAAATCACTGAGCTAGGCTGAAACACCTGCATTTTGGAGCTGCCTTACTCAAGAAAACAAAAAAGGGAGCATGTTTGTATGTGGCTTTATTAACTCAATGATATATATTATTTTTTACATTGTTTGTAAACTGATATGTGACACGTATTAATACCAAAATAACATGCAAAACAGGCAAAACAGGCCCCCAAAAAAATTTACAATATTTGTGTTATTTATTTTAGGCTAAAAATGTGGGGCTCAAAACAGGTTGGGCTCTACGCATACAGACACAGCTTGTGTCACGTTCGTCGTAATGATTGGACCAAGGCGCAGCGTGAGTAGCGTTCCACATCTTTTATTTTTTATTTAATTATTATATTTTTTTTTAGGGGTGGATCAGCTTAATATTGCGGAAAGAATATTGCTTCCATCAATGTAATTGTCTGCATTATTTCCAATCCCCCATTTATTTTTTTGGTAAATATATATATCCATACACGCATGCATACATATACACATATATACATACACATACCTATATAGACATACATACTTTTTTAAAGAATAGACCTTTATTATTATTCCCCGCAAACCCTACCACCAATTGGAGTAAACTAATAAACACTTCGGCTTTTACCTTCAATTTCTTCATCTTATACACATTTTACAGACAGTCTATTTTACAATAGTTATTTTTTGTTTGTTTTTAGTCCTTCCTCTATTTCTCATGTCCATCCAGTTTGATTTCTATTCGTAACTGTGCTATATCACAAAAGTTCTGAACCTATATACATTTTACAGACCCCGTATGTTTTACATTGTTTATCTTGTTATTAGTCCCACCCTTCAGCTCCATTCAACCCCTCCCATCTATCCATCAACATCATCCATTTCGGATTTCTATTTGCCATATATTTTTGAACTGTGCTGTGATGCTTCACAAAACAATTGAACCTTTCTATTCTCATAGCTTCTACAGATTGTAAATTAAAAATACATTTTTTTGCTCAAATAATTAATATATTATTGATTGATTGACTATGGCTTTTCAAATCACCCAGTATTGCTACAGTGTATCTGCAGCGTTAATTCTAGGCAAATGTTGCAATTCTTCAGCCATTCCTGGACCTGTGACTAAAAACAAGCTACATATGGACAATACCAAAATAAATTATCTAATGACTCTGCCTCCTCACAGCAGAATCTGCAGAGCTGGGAAGATTGTATCCCCCATATATATAACATTCTATTAGTTGCAAGAATTTTGTATAGTAATTTAAATTGAAAAGTTCTAAGTTTTGAATCCGGCGTTGTTTTGCGTATCAATTCATAAACCATGTGCCATGGAATGGGCACATCGAAAAATTCTCTTCCCAACTATTTTGCAATTTATATGGCACAGCTATCAGTTTTTTGGTCCTTAAATTAAATTGGTATATGTTTTTATTTATCACACTTTTCTTTACCCATTTATGTTCTTTAATACAGGGCCGACATAGAAGTTCCTTACTTTTTTCCCCTTCTATTTTGGGTAGAGCAGACATTTCCATATGTCTGTGTTAGCTGCATGTGTGACATCACTCCACCAGTCCTATTTATAATATCCTCAACTAAAATTATACCTTTTTTAAAAATGTCTTCAAAAAATACATTTTTTTTAATCAATTACTATATTTGAATTTAACCACACAATTTGTTGTATTATTTGTTCTGTCTTTTCAGGTGGATTAAACTGAAATTGCAACCAACTTTCTAAGGCTTGTTTAAAAAATAAAGATATTTTGAAGATAATTTCCTTTTCAAACAACCGAAAGTGGGCAGGTGTAATCTGAATAAAGGGAAAAAGGCCCTTCTTGAACATAGGATGAAGACATTTGTACCAACTTACTAGAAAACCAGTTTGGATTTAAATATAACTTTGGTATGACTGATGCCTTTAGTGAGAGGGGTCTAATGCTTTAAAATGTAATAATTTCTGCCCTCCGAATTCATATTCGTTATATAAATAGGCCCTTTTAATTTTATCTGGCTTGCCGTTCCAAATAAAATTGAATATTTTTTGTTCATAATAATTTAAAAAGCAGGTGTAGGCAAAACCATAAGCAAATAGGTAAACTGTGATATGATTAAAGATTTAATCAGGGTGATTTTTCCACAAATAGACAGGTATTTTCCTTTCCATGGTAGCAAGATCTTATCTATGTTTGCTAACTTTCTATAAAACTTTATTGGAGTGAGATCATTTCTTTCTTTTTGGGATTTGTATACCGAGTATATCCACATCTCCATCAGACCATTTAATTGGTAAACTACATGGTAATGTATAATTAGCATTTTTTAGTGATCCAACACGTAATAATTTGGTTTTAATCCAGAGAGGATAGCAAAAGTATCTAGATCCTCTATGAGGCCGTGGAGAGACTCTAGTTGTGGTTTTAAAAGAAAACATGAATCATTGGCGTACAATGACACCCTGGTTTTTAAGCCACGGATTTCTAATCCCTTAATATTATTGATTGATCTAATCTTGACAGCTAACATTTCAATGGCAATAATAAATAAATATGCCGATAGTGGACAACCTTACAACCAACTCCTCTAGATAGTTTAAAACTTTCTGAGATGTAGCCATTATTTACTATTTTACACCTAGGGTTACTATACATAACTTTAACCCATTTTATAAGAGATTCCCCAAAATTTAAATATTTTAGGCATTTATATATAAACTCCAGTTGTACTTTATCAAAAGCCTTTTCAAAATCAGCTATGAAAACCAGGCCTGGTGTCCCCGATATTTCATAGTATTCTATTGTTTCCAGTACTTGTCTTATATTATCTCCAATGTATCGTCCATGTAAAAAACCTGTCTGATTAGGATGAATAATATCTGACAATACTTTTTTAATTCTATACGTCAAGCATTTTGCTAGGATTTTTGCATCACAACACTGAAGTGTAAGAGGTCTCCAATTTTTTAAATGGACTGGATCTTTATATATAGCACTTGGGTCCTGTTTCAGTAATAATGATATCAGACCTTCTTGTTGCGTGTCTGATAATCTAACATTTATATAGGAGTGGTTAAAACATGCTAATAATGGTCCTTTGAGTATATCAAAACAAGTTGTGTATACCTCCACTGGTATGCCATCCAGTCCTGGAGTTTTCCCATCCTTAAAGGCCCCAATTGCATCAAGCAGTTCCTCCTCTGTAATTTGGCCTTCACATGAGTCTTTCTGTACAGATGTTAATTTTCCATTATTATTAGGAAAAAAATCCATACAATTAGTTTCAGTTAGTGGAGATGGAGGAGCCTGAAACGAAAACATATTCTTAAAGTACTTTACTTCCTCTTTCAAAATATCATTTGGTGAATCATGCATGACTCCATCATTTGTAACAAGTTTTAATACATTTTGTTTTGTAGCATTTCTATATTGAAGATTGAAAAAGAATTAGGTGCATTTTTCCCCATATTCCATCCAGTTCGCTTTATAATATATTACACTGGATCTTTCTTGAATAAGTTCCTCCATTTCTTTTTGTTTTTCCTCCAACTTATTCTGTGCCTCTATGGTACCGTTTTTATTGCTATCTAACTGTACTTAGTCCTTCAATTTCCTTTGTTAATATGGAGTCTTTTGATCTAAATTGCTTTTGTTTTATAGATGAGTACTGAATTGCATGGCCTCTAAAGGCACACTTAAAAGTGTCCCATACAATAAGGGGATCTGCAGTACCTATGTTATGTCTGAAAAAGTCAGTTATAAATTCTTCTGTCCTAGTTCTAAACAATTTATCATCTAGTAGGCTTTGATTAAATTTCCAATATCCTCGCCCACGTGGAAATTCTGTAAGTGTAATATATATGCCAATTATGTGATGATCCGACCGCATTCTGTCCCCTATCAACACTTCTTTAACTTTTGGTGCCAGAGAGAATGGCATAAGAAAGTAGTCAAGACGACTAGCTTGATTAAGCCTCCGCTATGTATATCTATTTAAGGGTATTTAAGTCTCCATATATCCACTAATTCCAATATATCCATGACATTCATGATTTCCTTATTAAGTGCCTGAGGGTGATAGTTTGTAGTGTGATTTCCTTTCCGGTCCATAGAGGTATTTAAGACCGTATTAAAATCTTCCACCATAATAATAGATTCTAGTGTTGCTTGTAGAGTTGATAAATTCTTATGTATATTTTCAAAGAAGGTTGGATCATCATTATTCGGACCGTATAGGTTAATAAGCCATATCTGTTTATTGTCCAATAACATATTTAAAATAATCCATCTACCTTGATAATCTGTTTGGACAATTTGCACATTTGGATCAAAATTACTGTTAATTAAAACCATCACCCCTTTTGAATTTCTTTGCCCATGGGAGAAATATATTTCACCCCCCCAGTTCTTTTCCACAAAACTTCATCTAAAATTGTTGAATGGGTTTCCTGTAAACAATAGATATTATATTACTTCTCTTTTAGCCAGGTAAATACTGATCGTCTTTTCTTATTATCTGCTAGGCCTTTACAATTGTAACAGGCTATACTTATTTCACCACTTACCATAATGAGACACAACTTTAAATTCTATTTATGAAAATATATGTTTGTAAACGTACCATTAGAAAGTAACATGATGATTGAGTGTCTATATAGCTGTTCCATGATATTTGCATTGTTACTAAGTAAACCTCCAATTGGTCCGTACTATTCCACCCGCTAAAAGCCTTCCTCATCCCTAGTTGGGTTGTCATCCCAATGCCCGGCAGACCACCCCTGATCCCCCGTATCCCATAGCCCTGAACAGACTGAGATCCATCCTTCGAAAAGAGCACACAGTGCCATTTACCGAATTGAAGTAAATCAATTGCCAAATGCATTTCCATCGCCCTCACCTCGATTTGTATTATATATAGCTGTGGATCATCCTCTATTGTCCCTAACATCTTTTACTCCTTCGCAACAGTTGTGTGATACACACATACACCCACACACACTCAACCCTTTCCCCACACAACCATAAGCTCACATTCTCAACAGTTGCCCCACCCAGAGCCCAACTCAAGAAAGGTCTTGATTTACAAATGCATTTACAGTTGCAGCTGCATTAGAAGGCCTGCAAGACCGTGCAAAAAAAATAAAAAAATGGGCAGAAATTGAGAGATTTTATTAACCATTGTCACATCCTACATGATGGAGGTCAAATGTATACCTCTTCCCTGAAACACCCACAATACGGTCACCTGTATTGACCATATTCCCAAGCATCTCCATGCAGTCAGACTTTTGATTTTGTGCCACCAGGGTCACAATAATATACCCCCTCTCTGAATGTCTGAGTGTGACCCCCTCCCCATGGGTTACTGCAGCTAGTGTTGCCAGCACTGCCACTGCCTGGGTGGGGGCACCCCACCGGAATCCCCACCGGCTAGGTACAAGGTCGTCAAGGTTCTCATTAGCAGCTTTGAGAATTCCTTGTGTAGTATGCTCTCCCTTTAGGGGGCTTTGGCTTTGCAGGACCAACCCTGCCAAGCGGGCTCAGAATCTTGAGGGGGCAGTGCTGCTCTTGGTCTCTGACCGCATTTTGGCTGCATAGAGACCGCTTACAGCAGGCACATAAAACAGTTAGGGACTTCTCCTTAGTATCTGGGTCATTCAGGTGGGTGTCCAGGGTATAGGGTTGTTGACCGTACCATTAAATTAGAATCATAAATAAATAGATATAATTTATTTTAAAAATGTAGATCCCAATGATAGGACAATAAATAAATAAATAAGACGTATAATTCATTATAAAAGTATATCCATCATCTGAGCAACATTGAAAGCCCTCTCATACCCCGGCTCACAGCAAGACATTGGTTCTGGGATATGCAACCATTTCATTACTCACTCACTCAACTTTCCCAATCATAACAAATAAAATAAAAAGATAAACACACACCCACCATCCACACATACTGCGCCTTCTGTTTACTTAGTATTTATCTTCACCATGTTGAATTAGTGCTTGTGTGTTCCAATTAGTTATATGTGAAGATATATACAAAAGCTATTTTTTTTATTGTATTGTTACAATCCATAACCGGGCTAGAATTGTGTTTCATTATTTTCCTCATCTATGAGAACTTTGTAATTTTTTAAGTACTATTTGTGGAGTAGTAGTATTTGTGGAGTAGTATTTGTGTCTCTGAACAACTGGTTATCAATATATAGTTTATCAACGACGAGAGCTACTAGTTTCCCCTTTAATCTATTTTCTTTGAAAATTGGATACAGAACTTTACGCCGTTCTGCAATTTCCTTCAGAAACTGATCATTCATGCCAATTTTGGTCCCAGCAAGTCTTTTACCCAGGCTTTTAACCATTATTTTATCTTTAAATGAAGCAAATTTGGCAACGATTGTGCGTTCACACCTTTGGCCTCTCTGTCTGAAGCGGTGTACACGTTCAAGTTGGATTTTGTCGATAGCTTCGCGTGGGATTTGAAGCGCTGTAAGGAGGAACTCTCTAACCACAGATTCAGGAACTTCCCCTTCTTTCTCCTGGATACCTGTAAGTACCAGATTCTCTCTCATGGTTCTAGTTTGTATGTCCAGTAAGGCTTCTCAGAAAGGTGTTCTCCTTTTTAATTTCATTCACTTCGGTTTCAATCTTGTTGACTGTCCCTTTTAGCTAGTGTGTTTCCTTCTCCAATGTCGCAGCTTTTTCATCACTCATCTCGAGGCTTGCCTTCAACTCTTTTATATCCTTACTAACTAATTCAAGTATACCCAGTTTGTCATTTATTGATTTTAACAGATCGGTTTCGACCTTTACCATTCCCGGTGGTGAAAATATTAAATCGTCTGTATCTGTAGAAGAGTCACGTTTTTGTTTTGAAATCAGTTCCGCTGTCTTACACTCCGTCATGTTTGGGTGTTGCTTGTTTTCGTAATATTTGTCGATAAATGTCTCTAGTCTTAAGATTTGTTTTGTGTTATTATCCAGATTGAAGATTATCACCCACCAGATTGTGAAGTGCTAATATTTTAGTCTAATTTACCGATATTGAATATTGTGTTTTTATCTTGAGGTGCTCTCCATAACTTTGTTCAGTCCGCCATCTTCCCTCCTTCCCGCTCAAATCATTTGATAGCGTTCCACATCTTTATTATAACGTGAATCTTCAGCAAAATACAAAAACAATAAAAGATCAAACAAAACGTCTAGACAGCGACGTGCAAATAGGCACCTACACAAAAAAATAATAATATCCCACAAACACAGGTGGGAAAAACAGCTACTTAAATATGATCCCCAATTAGAGACAACGATTACCAGCTGCCTCTAATTGGGGATCATACAAATCACCAACATAGAAATAATAACCTTGAACCCCACATAGAAATAATGAACTAGAATACCCCCCAGTCACGCCCTGACCTACTTCACCATAGAGAAACAATAGCTCTCTATGGTCAGGGCGTGACAGCTTGGGGTTCAACCAGGACTGTTACTTTTTAATTGAATGAAAACATTTAAAAAATGTGATTTAACCAATTGATGTTGGGAAAAAAGATGGCAAAAATACAGAATGGTGTTAAATGCCTGTAAACAGCATGGGAATATTTTTTTCTCTCTCACATATTTAATCATGTAATATTAAGACAAGTGGAGAGACGGGACAAAAGTAACACAGGGTGAAAGTAACACACCCATTTTGTCAGATAAGACATAGTGAAGTCAGCATGTTCCTAATGCGGAGGATGAACTCCCTGCAAAAAAACAGCCAAGTCCGACCATGTTTCGCCGAGTTATCAACAAAAAGTTGTTTTGAGCGATGTAAGTAAAAAAAACTGACCCGGAAGTGTTTCTCGGTTGTAGAATTGTGTTTAGTTCTTTAAGGTTCCAAACATACAGTATTTCATTTAATTAACCCATCTAGTGACAGGTTAGGTTTCAAGTATCATGCTACCTAGTCTTGGGTGTTAGCCTGGGAGAATTTACAGGAGAGACGGGTGGGACAAAAGTAACACAATGTTAACTGATGACCTGGAATAAAATAAAAGAACGTGTAAGCACAGGCCATTGTCGCCTCTAGTTCATTTTACTTTTATAATGTTAGCAAAATGTCAACAAGTGATAATGTTTGAAAATTAGATTTGACAATCAGAATTATGCCTCAATCAATTGACTTGATGGAGCAGCTTCTCACATAAGCTTTTCTTTTGTCGACAGGTTGGTTAGTGGTTAAAAATATATATCTTTATGATTCTGAGGGTTAATTACCTTGTGTCAAGCCATCGAAATGTGATAAGCCTGATGAGTTTGCTGATTGTGAAGAGAATATAAAAGTTGAATCTATCAAGACATGCATGGCAAGGACAGCAGGAGCTCACTTGATTGGTAGGGCAAAGCATGAATAGTCATTGAAAATGGTGAGAAACATATCCTACTACCTTCCCATTAAAACTAAGAACAACCTGTCATTCCTGCTCTGCCTCCCCCTGGCGCTCGAGGGTGCCAGGATCCCCAGCATTACACACTCAAGCCACCATCAGTACGCACACCTGCCTTCCCCCCGTCACGCGCATCAGCGATCATTGGACTCACGTGGACTCAATTACTTGTGTCATTACCTTCCCTATATCTGTCTGTTCCCAAGCTCTGTTCCCTGCTTCGGGATTAATTGTCTCATGTCCGTGTTCTGGGTGTTCCCCTTGTCTGTTCCCGAATAAATGTCTGACTCCCCGTACCTGCTTCTCCTGTCCGGAGTCGGTCTTTACACAACCATGGCATCGGTGACAGAGAGGGAGAAGTGTTTATCCATGTATAATGGTAAAATAATCTAGCCTGTCAAAAAGTCATTTTAATTGCAAGTTAAAGCGTACTGTTAGCTAGCTAACATTGTACCTTGCTAGTTGGTTAGCTTTAGCTACCTGTATATTCATGCCGGGTAGTAATGTTATGAGTTGGGATTATGGTTCATGTTTTAGTTAGCTAGCTAGCTACACTACCGTTCAAAAGTTTGGGGTTACTTAGAATTGTTCTTGTTTTTGAAAGAAAAGCACATTTTTTGTCCATTAAAATAACATCAAATTGATCAGAAATACAGTGTAGACATTGTTAATGTTGTAAAAAGCTATTGTAGCTGGAAAAGGCAGATTTTGTTATGGAATATCAACATGGGCATACAGAGGCCCATTATCAGCAACAATCACTTCTGTGTTCCAATGGCACGCTGTGTTAGCTAATCAAGTTTATCATTTTAAAAGGCTAATTGATCATTTGAAAACCCTTTTGCAATTATGTTAGGACATCTGAAAAGTATTATTCTGATTAAAGAAGCAATAAAACTGGCCTTCTTTAGTCTAGTTGATTATCTGCAGCATCGGCATTTGTGGGTTCGATTACAGGCTCAAAATGGCCAGAAACAAAGAAATTTCTTCTGAAACTTGTCAGTCTATTCTTGTTCTGAGAAATGAATGCTATTCCATGCGAGAAATTGCCAAGAAACTGAAGATCTCGTACAACGCTGTGTACTACTCCCTTCACAGAACAGCACAAATTGGCTCTAACCAGAATAGAAAGAGGAGTGGGAGGCCCCGGTGCACAACTGAGCAAGAGGACAAGTACATTAGAGTGTCTATTTTGAGAAACAGACGCCTCACAAGTCGTCAACTGGCAGCTTCATTAAATAGTACCCGCAAAACACCAGTCTCAACGTTAACAGTGAAGAGGCGGCTCTGGGATGCTGGCCTTCTAGGCAGAGTTGCAAAGAAAAAGCCACATCTCAGAATGGCCAATAAAAAGAAAAGATTAAGATGGGCAAAAGAACACAGACACTGGACAGAGGAACTCTGCCTAGAAGGCCAGTATCCTGGAGTCGCCTCTTCACTGTTGACGTTGAGACTGGAGTTTTGCGGGTTTTGCCATAAAATATGGTCTCTCTAGGAACAAAACAAAACTGTTACCCTCCTTCCCGGGTTCTCCCCTGCTGATTATTTCTCAGTATCTCTACGGAACAAAAATATAAACGCAACATGCAACAATTTCAAATATTTTACTGAGTTACAGTTCATATAGAAAATCAATCTATGGATTTCACATGACTGGGAATACAGATATGCATCTGTTGGTCACAGATACCTTAAAAAAAAAGTTAGGGGCGTGGATCAGAAAACCAATCAGTATCTGGTGTGACCACCATTTGTCTCATGCAGTGCGACACATATCCTTTGCATAGAGTTGATCAGGCAGTTGATTGTGGCCTGTGGAATGTTATCCCACTCCCCTTTAATGGCTGTGTATTGGTGGAAACTGGAACACGCTGTCATACACGTCGATCTAGAGCATCCAAAACATGCTCCATGGGTAAAATGTCTTACAGAGCATGTGAGCGGAGTTGAGCGGTCAGAAATCCCGTTCATTGCTCCTGGAGTGGTGCTTGCCCTCCACTCCAGCGCAGCATTTCCTTTCGCTCACGGGGTAAAAAAATGCCACACCAAATTCGCTTCATTCATTAAAATCACAATTTAACCAACACCCATCTATTTTTGTGACTACCTGGACCTACCATTTGGTTTTGAAGTATTGAAACCAAACCATATGGATTTGAATGAAAAGTATTTGAATACACTTGAAAAGGTGAATGTAAGCTTACGTAATTTCAAATAGGCTACATGTTATATTAAACAGCATATAAACACTCTAAATAGGTCAGGAGCCAGACAGAAGGAAGAAGGAACAAAAAATAATGATTTAGGCTATATTATTTCAAATATTTCAAGGCTATAGCCTACAAAGAAATAAATTGTGAAGAATTTGCGAGTGTGCAACATGGTAGGGACATGAAGAGCTCAGCATTTGTGACCGACCAGCTCGATCCGGTTTTATGTAGCAAAATTTGAAATTGTGTTTTTTACATTGGATAAAAGTAGAGATTCAAAGCTAGAAAATGATATATCATACACTACAGTTGAGGAACAATGGGAAAGTAATTCTGCTTTGAAAGTTGATAAACTTGTAATCTCACTTTTGAAAAATGGCTCTTCTTCATCTACACCCATTCAGCATCCTTCACACCCTCTTAAGCCTTAGCCTCGCCCATCTCTTTAAGGATTCAGATGTGAGGCCATGTACTAAACAACCAAAGATTTCAAGGCTGGTTTATACTACGGGTGTATTCGTCAATTCAATCTGGAGTGCCAGACTGTGCCCTGGGTGTTTGCAAACTCAGAACGTTGTCAGAATGTTCGTTCGTAAATTCAGAGCGTTTCGCTCTCGGAGTGTTCAGAGTGCACACTGGACGCTCTGGCCGAGGAGTAGGGTTGATCCGAGTATTCTGATCAAACAGCAGCAGTCAAACTCCCAAGATAACTGGCTAACGTTGGCTAGCTTGCTAGCTACTTCCAGACACATGAGAGAACAGCTAACTCTGACCCTTTTACTCGCCTTAGCAGAGCTGGTTAGAATGTTATGTTATCCAGAGCGTTGGTGACTGTAACTGTGCTGCTGTTAACAATTTAATTACACTTTTTTGCTGACATTTACTGGCACTGGCCATATTCAACGGGTGTTGAGTGTTTCTTAATTTCGTCAGTTATTCTGCGCTCTGGCACACTCAGAGGATAGTGCTCTGAAATCGGAGTAGATATCCAGTGCGAATTTACCAACTACGTCTATCGACAGTTGTCACAGTGACATGATAAACATTCTATTGAAATGGTTACTTGCATAGTGGAGTCTTTTGTTTAGACATGTAGCTAGCTAGCTAAACAATGAACCATAATCCCAACTCATAACATTACTACCCTGCATGAATCTGCAGGTAACTAACCAAACAGGTTCAATGTTAGCTAGCTAACATTAGGCTATAACTAGCAATGCAAATGGCTCTGAAATACGAATAATATTACTACACAGATCATACATGTAACGTTAGCTAGCAAGCCAGCCAGCTAACGCTAGCTAGCTACCCAACAGTGCGCTTTAACTTGAAACGAAAACGGCTTTCTGACAAAATTAGGAACGTGTAATATCTGAAAATCTAGCTAGCTAGACTATCTTTCCCGTATACATGGATGGACGCTTCTCCCTCTCTGTCATGAATGCCATGGTTGCCCTTAGTTTGAAGATGTAATCCA
Organism: Salmo trutta; assembly: GCF_901001165.1. Classification (NCBI taxonomy): domain Eukaryota; kingdom Metazoa; phylum Chordata; class Actinopteri; order Salmoniformes; family Salmonidae; genus Salmo; species Salmo trutta. The sequence goes on from NC_042991.1 coordinate 6,412,587, forward strand.
GAGACAGGTGTTTTATACAGCCTTCTGTGTGTTCTCTTTTCAACTCATATTTGCAATCAAAGGCCAGAATTTTCTCCATCTCCGTACATATCATATTCTAATGCCACCGGGCCTTCCACTGATTTCAAAACTTGGTCCTCCAGAAAGTGGAGAGCAACACTTTGATATCTTTAAAAAAAGCTGCGTTAGAATGGATTACCTACAAATACTGACCAGCTCATGTTATAGACAGAAGCGTGGCAGACCAATCCGAACTCATCTTTCGGCATGTCGAGCTCATCCATTATCTCAGTCAATCATGGCTAGCGGGAAGGTTCCTGACTTTTTCCATGGCTAAACCAACTAGGCTCGTAGTTTAACAATTTAATTTGTATTTACAGATGGCATACAGGTTTGTTATTAATGCACATGAAAGTTCACATGTTACAGAAGGCATTTCTGCCCAAAAACGCATACAAAAATAATAATATTTACGTTCAAATGGCTATCCTCTGAAGTAGTCACGTGCGACATAAGCACAGTTTCCTGAAACAAGTCACATGTTGTTGTATTAAATCATTATAGCTTATATATTGTGCATTATAGACTGTGACTTACTTAGAATAAATACAAAATAAATGAAAAATGACTAAGTACCTTTGAATTCATTTTTAGAAACACGAGTTTGGCTTCAGGCTCATGCGATGGTGCCTGGAGAGCAGGCCGAGAGCAGAGAATAACCTCTCCACACTTGCAAAGCCACTGGGGATCCTTTTGGTCATTCTTGCCAGCCTGGGCAGAGATGCAGTTAGTTTTTGAAATTTTTCTATTAGTAGGCCTAAAGGTTTTTCGGCAAAATATGCCAGGACTGTTGGGCCAAAATCAATTATGGCCTATTGTATAGACAATAGAACAAAAATGAAAGAAACGTTTAAGAGATCTGATCTTTAGTTTATAAATACTTTGCTACAATGACACACTTAGTTATCTACCCACCTCGTTCCTTCTTTTAGCATGTGCACGTAGTAAGTACACCATCATCATCTTTCGGGATGTGTCTTTTCAGATTCTATAATGATTATTTAGTTGTGGACACTACATCACCACACTCCCTCTCTTGCTCTTGGTCCTCATCTTTGTAAGTCACCTTGATTTACCACCTGTGTGTTTTATCAGTTCCTTATTGAACATTTTTAGCGAACTCCATGACAGCAGCTAAAGCAAGGGGCTATAGCAGCACACAAGTAGACTATAAATGCATGCTGGGCCGGGCATGCCCTAAGCTTGTGAAGTGAGTGCTACTGGAGCCCTACTGGAGAGAAATTGGAGCGAGCAAGAAGGCTGACGCTCCAGCCTTTGGAAATCCCGCTCCACGCTCCAGACATACTCTGATGTCTGGTGAGTATGCAGGCCATGGAAACAACTGGGACATTTTCAGCTTCCAGGAATTGTGTACAGATCCTTGAGACATGGGGCCATGCATTAGCATGCTGAAACATGAGGTGATGGCTGCGGATGAATGGCACGACAATGGGCCTCAGGATCTCATTACAGTATCTCTGTGCATTCAAATTACCATTGATAAAATGCAATTGTGTTCGTTGTCCGTAGCTTATGCCTGCCCATACCATAACCCCACCGCCACCATGGGGCTCTCTGTTCACAATGTTGACATCAGCAAACCGTTAGCCCACAGTACACCACGCACATGGCCTGCGGTTGTGAGGCCGGTTGGACGTACGGACAAATTCTCTTGGACGTATTGACAAAGTCTAAATGACGTTGGAGGTTGAACATTCAATTCTCTGGCAACAGCTCTGGTGGACATTTCCTGTAGTCAGCATGCCAATGTCACGCTCCTTCAAAACTTGAGACATCTGTGGCATTGTGTTGTGTGACAAAACTGCTAGTTTTAGAGTGGCCTTTTATTGTCCCCAGCACGAGGTGGACCTGTGTAATGACCATTCTGTTTAATCAGCTTCTTGATATGCCACACCTGTCAGGTGGATGGATTATCTTGGCAAAGGATAAATGCTCACTAACAGGGATTTAAACAAATTTGTGAACAAAATTTGAGAGAAATAAGCTCTTTGTGCATTTTATTTTAGCTCATTAAACATGGAACCAACATGTTGCTTTTTAATTTTTGTTCAATATACTTGAGCTACTCATTGACAGCCCACAAGCTACCAGATATGCAGTTTTCTGCAAAGTTGCAAACTTTGGTAGGCTGATGGAAGGAGAGAATCTCAGCGGGAGAATCTCAATTGAATACTCCTCGTGCCCTCTCTCCTTCTAAAAATCCATTGGATGAGAAAGCCAGAGGTCCTTCCCTACTGACCTTCTCCTCCAATGGGTTTTTAGAAGGAGGCGAGGAGAGAGGACACGAGCAATTTAAATTCTACCAGATGCTGTGATACAGTGAAGCCTAATCAGACATGCCCGTGCTCATCATACCTCTGACAGGTAAAGTGAAATGACAAAATTAGTTTGTGGTGCATACCTCTCAAATGATATATAACAACACCCTGAGAGCATCAGACATGAAATAACAATACAACAGCACAACCATATGTTATTTTGCAGGTGCCTATTCATTTTTAACACCAGTGGTGCAACTAGAGCTTTCTAACTGCACTGAACCAAAACAGTGGTGCAACTAGAGCTTTCTAACTGCACTGAACCAAAACAGTGGTGCAACTAGAGCTTTCTAACTGCACTGAACCAACACAGTGGTGCAACTAGAGCTTTCTAACTGCACTGAGCCTAGTGGTGCAACTAGAGCTTTCTAACTGCACTGAACCAAAACAGTGGTGCAACTAGAGCTTTCTAACTGCACTAAACCAACACAGTGGTGCAACACACTGGTCCAACACAGTGGTGCAACTTTTTCATTACCGTATATTTTTACTTTTTCCCTCACTCAACTTTTTTTTTTTCATTCAACTTTCCTACCCCGGAGGTTTTATCTGGACATGGTTCGTCAGGACTTCAAACAGCCGAAGCTAAGTAACATTAACATGATGCCTTCTAATTGCAGTCGTTGTACTCATAATATACAGGAGAACGATCGCCTTACGGCAAGGATAGCTGTGCTGCAAGCCCAGCTTCAGACGCAATCGTTAGGCAAGGGTCATTTCAGTGTAGGAAAGGATGAAACAGCGTCTGTGCCACCAGCAAGTACAGATAGTAACGTTAGTATAAACCCCCTCGCACGGTCCCCGCAGCCGGACATCTTTCTCATGGCTTCTGGAGGGAAACGCTGTAGGAATGCTCAACCGGTGTCGCTTATTCAGCCGACAGAAACTTTCAACCGGTTCTCCCCATTAAGCGAGTCGGAGTCGGAGGCCGAGACTTCTCTGGTCTCTGCTCCTCCCGTTGTGGGGTCTGAGACGCCGACGGCTCCCACCATTAGCTCTGACAAATTGAAAACCCTAGTCATTGGCGACTCCATTACCCGCAGTATTAGACTTAAAACTAATCATCCAGCGATCATACACTGTTTACCAGGGGGCAGGGCTACCGACGTTAAGGCTAATCTAAAGACGGTGCTGGCTAAAGCTAAAACTGGCGAGTGTAGAGAGTATAGAGATATTGTTATCCACGTCGGCACCAACGATGTTAGGATGAAACAGTCAGAGGTCACCAAGCGCAACATAGCTTCAGCGTGTAAATCAGCTAGAAAGATGTGTCGGCATCGAGTAATTGTCTCTGGCCCCCTCCCAGTTAGGGGGAGTGATGAGCTCTACAGCAGAGTCTCACAACTCAATCGCTGGATGAAAACTGTTTTCTGCCCCTCCCAAAAGATAGAATTTGTAGATAACTGGCCCTCTTTCTGGGATTCACCCACAAACAGGACCAAGCCTGGCCTGCTGAGGAGTGACGGACTCCATCCTAGCTGGAGGGGTGCTCTCATCTTATCTACGAACATAGACAGGGCTCTAACTCCTCTATGCAGCCTACTCAATCACTTTTTATAGCTACTGTTTACAGGCCTCCTGGGCCATATGCAGTGTTCCTTACTGAGTTCCCTGAATTCCTATCGGATCCTGTAGTCATAGCAGATAATATTCTAATTTTTGGTGACTTTAACATTCACATGGAAAAGTCCACAGACCCACTCCAAAAGGCTTTCGGAGCCATCATCGACTCAGTGGGTTTTGTCCAACATGTCTCTGGACCTACTCACTGCCACAGTCATACTCTGGACCTAGTTTTGTCCCATGGAATAAATGTTGTGGATCTTAATGTTTTTCCTCATAATCCTGGATTATCGGACCACCATTTTATTGCGTTTACAATTGCGACAAATAATCTGCTCAGACCCCAACCAAGGAAGATTAAAAGTCGTGCTATAAATTCTCAGACAACCCAAAGATTCCTTGATGCCCTTCCAGACTCCCTCTGCCTACCCAAGGACGTCAGAGGACAAGAATCAGTTAACCACCTAACCGAGGAACTCAATTCAACCTTGCGCAATACCCTAGATGCAGTTGCACCCCTAAAAATGAAAAACATCTGTCATAAGAAACTAGCTCCCTGGTATACAGAAAATACACGAGCTCTGAAGCAAGCTTCCAGAAAATTGGAACGGAAATGGCGCCACACTAAACTGGAAGTCATCCGACTAGCGTGGAAAGACAGTACCGTGCAGTATCGAAGAGCCCTCACTGCTGCACGATCATCCTATTTTTCCAACTTAATTGAGGAAAATAAGAACAATCCGAAATTTCTTTTTGACACTGTCGCAAAGCTAACTAAAAAGCAGCATTCGCAAATGGAGGATGGCTTTCACTTCAGCAGTAATAAATTTATGAACTTTTTTGAGGAAAAGATCATGATCATTAGAAAGCAAATTACGGACTCCTCTTTAAATCTGGGTATTCCTCCAGGGCTTCATTGTCCAGAGTCTGCACAACTCTGCCAGGACCTTGGCTCAAGGGAGATACTAAAGTGTTTTAGTACTATATCTCTTGACACAATGATGAAAATAATCATGGCCTCCAAACCCTCAAGCTGCATACTGGACCCTATTCCAACTAAACTACTGAAAGAGCTGCTTCTTGTGCTTGGCCCTCCTATGTTGAACATAATAAACGGCTCTCTATCCACCGGATGTGTACCAAGCTCACTAAAAGTGGCAGTAATAAAGCCTCTCTTGAAAAAGCCGAATCTTGACCCAGAAATTATAAAAAACTATCGGCCTATATCGAATCTTCCATTCCTCTCAAAAATTTTAGAAAAAGTTGTTGCGCAGCAACTCACTGCCTTCCTGAAGACAAACAATGTATACGAAACGCTTCAGTCTGGTTTTAGACCCCATCATAGCACTGAGACTGCACTTGTGAAGGTGGTAAATGACCTTTTAATGACGTCAGACCGAGGCTCTGCATCTGTCCTCATGCTCCTAGATCTTAGTGCCGCTTTTGATACCATCGATCACCACATTCTTTTGGAGAGATTGGAAACCCAAATTGGTCTACATGGACAAGTTCTGGCCTGGTTTAGATCTTATCTGTCGGAAAGATATCAGTTTGTCTCTGTGAATGGTTCGTCCTCTGACAAATCAATTGTAAATTTCGGTGTTCCTCAAGGTTCCGTTCTAGGACCACTATTGTTTTCACTATATATTTTACCTCTTGGGGATGTCATTCGAAAACATAATGTTAAATTTCACTGCTATGCGGACGACACACAGCTGTACATTTCAATGAAACATGGTGAAGCCCCAAAATTGCTCTCGCTAGAAGCCTGTGTTTCAGACATAAGGAAGTGGATGGCTGCAAATTTTCTACTTTTAAACTCGGACAAAACAGAGATGCTTGTCCTAGGTCCCAAGAAACAAAGAGATCTTCTGTTGAATCTGACAATTAATCTGGATGGTTGTACAGTCGTCTCAAATAAAACTGTGAAGGACCTCGGCGTTACTCTGGACCCTGATCTCTCTTTTGAAGAACATATCAAGACTGCTTCAAGGACAGCTTTTTTCCATCTACGTAACATTGCAAAAATCAGAAACTTTCTGTCCAAAAATGACGCAGAAAAATTAATCCATGCTTTTGTTACTTCTAGGCTCGACTACTGCAATGCTCTACTTTCCGGCTACCCGGATAAAGCACTAAACAAACTTCAGTTAGTGCTAAATACGGCTGCTAGAATCCTGACTAGAACCAAAAAATTTGATCATATTACTCCAGTGCTAGCTTCCCTACACTGGCTTCCTGTTAAGGCAAGGGCTGATTTCAAGGTTTTACTGCTAACCTACAAAGCATTACATGGGCTTGCTCCTACCTATCTTTCCGATTTGGTCCTGCCGTACATACCTACACGTACGCTACGGTCACAAGACGCAGGCCTCCTAATTGTCCCTAGAATTTCTAAGCAAACGGCTGGAGGTAGGGCTTTCTCCTATAGAGCTCCATTTTTATGGAATGGTCTGCCTACCCATGTGAGAGACGCAGACTCAGTCTCAACCTTTAAGTCTTTACTGAAGACTTATCTCTTCAGTAGGTCCTATGATTAAGTATAGTCTGGCCCAGGAGTGTGAAGGTGAACGGAAAGGCTGGAGCAACGAACCGCCCTTGCTGTCTCTGCCTTGTCGGTTCCCCTCTTCCCACTGGGATTCTCTGCCTCTAACCCTTTTACAGGGGCTGAGTCACTGACTTACTGGTGTTCTTCCATGCCGTCCATGGGAGGGGTGCGTCACTTGAGTAGGTTGAGCCACTGACGTGGTCTTCCTGTCTGGGTTGGCGCCCCCCCCCTTGGGTTGTGCCGTGGCGGACATCTTTGTGGGCTATACTCGGCCTTGTCTTCGGACGGTAAGTTGGTGGTTGTAGATATCCCTCTAGTGGTGTGGGGGCTGTGCTTTGGCAAAGTGGGTGGGGTTAAATCCTGCCTGTTTGGCCCTGTCCGGGGGTATCATCGGATGGGGCCACAGTGTCTTCTGATCCCTCCTGTCTCAGCCTCCAGTATTTATGCTGCAGTAGTTTATGTGTCGGGGGGCTAGGGTCAGTCTGTTACATCTGGAGTATTCTCTTGTCTTATCCGGTGTCCTGTGTGAATGTAAATATGCTCTCTCTAATTCTCTCTTTCTTTCTTTCTCTCGGAGGACCTGAGCCCTAGGACTACCTGGCATGATGACTCCTTGCTGTCCCCAGTCCACCTGGCCATGCTGCTGCTCCAGTTTCAACTGTTCTGCCTGCGGCTACGGAACCCTGACCTGTTCACCGGACGTGCTTGTTGCACCCTCGACAATTACTATGATTATTATTATTTGACCATGCTGGTCATTTACGAACATTTTAACATCTTGACCATGTTCTGTTATAATATCCACCCGGCACAGCCAGAAGAGGACTGGCCACCCCTCATAGCCTGGTTCCTCTCTAGGTTTCTTCCTAGGTTTTTGGCCTTTCTCAGGAGTTTTTCCTAGGGAGTTTTTCCCAGCCACCGTGCTTCTTTCACATGCATTGCTTGCTGTTTGGGGTTTTAGGCTGGGTTTCTGTACAGCACTTTGAGATTTCAGCTGATGTACGAAGGGCTATATAAATAAATTTGATTTGATTTGATTTGATTCTAACTGCACTGAGCCAAAACTGTGGCGTCGGGGGGGGGGAGCAAAACTTTCCAGCTGGCAAAACCATTAATCTTGAGGCAACGGGGGGGGGGGGGGGGGGGGGGGTGTAAATTGCCATTTGTTAATTATTATATAATATATAATATGGATCTAATATGGATCTATTTTAATACAGACTAGCTCAAAACATGACTAATTATTGAAAATGACAAATTGCCCAATGGATCATTATACTATTTTGGTTAAAAAGTGGGGGTATAAAAACATATGTGTGCTCCCCTATTTTGAAAGTGGGGATGCATCTGCTCCGTCTGCCCCATTGCTCGGGTGCCTATGTGAGTGTGCATATATGTGTGTCCTGACAGTGCAGCTATAGAGGATGGGACTCATTTTAAACCCTTCCCTTCAAAAGGAACATTGGATGGCTGTGGGAGGGCGAGAGGTGTGTAGTGGCGAGAGAGAGAGAGAAAGAAAGAGGGATGAGATCCATTGAGGCTGCTGTAATGTTCCGTTACACACATAATGTAAGTGCACAGAAGCACATACACGATTACACATTCAGTACGGTCTGGTCTGAATGAGGCTATTGAGACAAGGCAAATAGATAGACCTAGTCCAGACACAACATACAAACACCCAAACACAAAACATAAGAAACAACCACCCCCAATCAAACACAAACAGACATCCTCCACACAATCCCTCCCACCCACACATACCTACCCCACACAATCCTCCAGACTCATACCATTACCCACTACTCACATTGTACGATGAGCTCCACCACAGCTTCCCTGGGCTTCACATTAAACCCGTTGAACTGGCTGGTCTGGCAGCGGTAGGAGCCGGTCATCTCTCTGGACACGTTGACGATCCGCAGCACCCCGTCGTAGCTCTCAGCCTGCAGGCTCCCATCCGGCATGGGCGCCTCTTTATCGGCCCGAGACCACAGGATAATGGGCTTGGGCTTCCCTGAAACCAGACACTCGAGCTCCACCGTGTCGCCCTCCCGAACCACCAGGGGGCTCTTACCCCGTGGCACTGTCAGGTTGGGGGGAACTAAGAAAGAGAAAAACAGAGGAGGGACTGATATGGGGCTCTAGAAAGTTGGTTGGCGGGGTAAGGGGGAATGGTCGACGGGGGGAGAGGGGGAGGGATGGGAAAGCGAATGAGCATCCATGTTGCAATGGATTTGATGGAGTTTGAGTTGAGTGCTCGGTCACATACACACATTGCTAGTATGAGTTGAGTTGAGTCTCGGCCACACACACTGCTATTATGGAGAACCATGCCACGGAGAGAGTTGGAGTCATGGCTGTTAGCTTGGATTAAAGTAGGTAGGGAACAGTATGAACATTCACCAAACATGGTGATCAGCAGAGAAAGGGTTAAATGTAAGTAAGCAATGGTAAAACAATGGGCAATGCAATGAAGAGCTGACGCACAAACAGACGTCATGAACGAAGGTCAAAGAGAGGAATCAATAACTAAAATGCATCAGAAATCTGATAGATTTGCTTCGAATAAAATCAGACTTAAGGAGTCAGGTCTTGTCCTCTCTAAACATGAGGCAAAAGAGGAGAACTTGAACCACAAATCTATACCAATGAGACCTTCTCTCAGTCATTATCACCACCATGACCATAACCATGACTATCATCATCATCATAAATAATTCATTTTAGTTTTCCAGGTAAGCCATCTTTAAAGGTAGACTCAGTGAAATTACATTGCCATGAGCAGCACCGCAGATATACTGTCTGCAAGACTTCGGTCTCAAACAGTCACACACAATATCTGCACATGTGCACGGGTTCGCTTCACGCTGTTCACACCAAAACCAGGGGTTGAAACCAAAATGATTTTCCAATCACTTCGTTCTGAACAGAACCATTATTTTTTCGTTCCCTTCCACTGTTCCAACCAGAAAAGTTCTGAACTGGTTTGAGCCCCCAAAAAAGTAACGGTTTATATTGTTCCTTTCTGTTCCTTTTTAAACTTCTAAAATATGTATTATTTTACATTTCGCTCAACATTTAATTACTTCACCAATCAATGTGGATAGAGCAGCTTGCTGTGGAGTGGGTAAAGCAATATAATCTGTATTAGAAAGTTGTTAAGAGCAAGTTGTATTTTGCAGTAACAGCATGTTTAATCGTAATGAAAGACAAACACACACACTGTGCTCACAGTCACAGTGTAGGGTGCGAGGGTGAGGGGAGAGCGAGAGGATGGAGGAAGCTTGCCTTGAAGCGCTGGGCATCTTGTTATAACATGCATTAGGCCCACAGAATTATACCTACGAAGGAGCAGCTTCTATGGAGGAACTTTGAATCTCTTTGAACTTCCAAGTTGGTTTAATGTTGGACCAGAGCAAACATTAGCGAGCTAGCTAGCTAACAGATCAGAACTAAACTCATAAAAAAAAGAAACGTCCCTTTTTCAGGACCCTGTCGTAAAAATCTAAATAACTTCACAGATCTTCATTGTAAAGGGTTTAAATACTGATTCCCATGCCTGTTCAATGAACCATAATCAATTAATGAACATGCACCCGTGGAACGGTCATTAAGACACTAATAGCAATTAAGGTGACAGTTATGAAAACTTAGGACACTAAAGAGGCCTTTCTACTGACTTTGAAAAACACCAAAAGAAAGATGCCCAGGGTCCCTGCTCATCTGCGTGATCGTGCCTTAGGCATGCTACAAGGAAGCATGATGACTGCAGATGTGGCCAGGGCAATAAATTGCAATGTCCGTACTGTGAGACGCCTAAGACAGCGCTACAGGGAGACAGGACGGACAGCTGATCGTCCTCGTAGTGGCAGACCATGTGTAACAACACCTGCACAGGATCGGTACGTCCGAACATCACACCTGCGGGACAGGTACAGGATGGCAACAACAACTGCCCCGAGTTACACTAGGAATGCACAATCTCTCTATCAGTGCTCAGACTGTCCGCAATAGGCTGAGAGAGGCTGGACTGAGGGCTTTTAGGCCTGTTGTAAGGCAGGTCCTCACCAGACATCACCGGCAAGAACATCGCCTATGGTCACAAACCCACCGTCACTGGACCAGACAGGACTGGCAAAAAGAGCTCTTCACTGACGAGTCGCGGTATTGTCTCACCAGGTGTGAAAGACGGATTCGCGTTTATCGTCGAAGGAATGAGCATTACACCAAGGCCTGTAATCTGGAGCGGATTCAATTTGGAGGTGGAGGGTCCTTTAGGGCGGTGTGTCACAGCATCATCGGACTGAGCTTGTTGTCATTGCAGGCAATCTCAATGCTGTGCGTTACAGGGAAGACATCGTCCTCCCTCATGTGGTAGCCTTCCTGCAGGCTCATCCTGACATGACCCTCCAGCATGACAATGCCACCAGCCATACTGCTCATTCTGTGCGTGATTTCCTGCAAGGCAGGAATGTCAGTGTTCTGCCATGGCCAGCGAAGAGCCCAGATCTCAATACCATTGAGCATGTCTGGGACCTGTTGGATCGGAGGGTGAGAGCTAGGGCCATTCCCCCCAGAAATGTCTGGGAATTTGCAGGTGCCCTGGTGGAAGAGTGGGGTAACATCTCACAGCATGAACTGACAAATCTGGTGCAGTCCATGAGGAGGAGATGCGCTGCAGTACTTAATGCAGCTGGTGGCCACACCAGATACTGACTGTTACTTTTGATTTTGACCCCCCCTTTGTTCAGGGACACATTATTCCATTTCTGTTCATCCCATGTCTGTGGAACTTGTTCAGTTTATGTCTCAGTTGTAGAATCTTGTTATGTTCATACAAATATTTACACATGTTAAGTTCGCTGAAAATAAACGAAGTTGACAGTGAGAGGGTGTTGCTTTTTTTGCTGAGTTTAAAATTAAAAACCTATCTTACCTTTTTGCAGTTAATAAATCCAATGTGAAACGTGGTAGCTATAGTATCTTTAACTAGGATTGAAAAAGTACATCCATTCTTCTCTAATTAAACATATCACCTTAATTTATGAATTACGCTTGTAATGTCGTCAGTAGGCTACCATAAGCTATGCTTCAGATGGGAAGGGCAGGTAGCTTACACACACACGCACACCCAGTGTCAAAGATTCCCAGCTGGCAAGCAGATGCTGGAATACGTTTCTGAGTGACAGAGTGAGGGCTTTGCATAGGCGCTTTGTTGCAATTTTTGCAGAATGTAAAAAAACGTTATTAACCAGTTCCTATGCTTTTAAAATAACAGTTCTGTTCTGGAACAGTATAGATCACTTTTGTTTTCGGCTCGGGTTCTGTCCCTCAAACAATTGTGTTATTTATTTTCAGTTCTTTTCCCTTAACCGGTTTCAACCCTTGACGAAAGCAGAGAAATTGAACCCCGTGCGTCAAGTTGTTGGCCCGGAAATTGACCCATTATGCTGTTTACTTTCTGCATCTACATCATATCGCTGAGTCTACCTTTAAGCACAACAACAACAAATCTAGATCAAACAAGAAAATCTGTTCCCGCACACAGTTAAGGCTTCTCCTAAACTCTGAGGATACAAACCATTCAACAAAAAGTTATTCCTGAACTCTCTACATCTGGTGATGGATGCAGAACCATTAGCAGGGTCAAACAACAAAGTTTGTCCCTATAAATATGTCGTTGGAGGGAAGTTGAAGCGGCAAGTAGTGAGTGGACATTGAAGAAACGGGAAGGGTTCAGAGTAAAAGAGTTCCCTGTGTGTGTGTGTGTGTGTGTGTGTGTGTGTGTGTGTGTGTGTGTGTGTGTTGTGTGTATGTACTGTACATGCATGCGTGCATTTGTGTCCTGGGGCTGAAATACATTGGCACTGGCAGGTTGGATCAACAGGGTAATCTATTGGGCTGGACACAGTAAACTTGTTAAATTAGAAAACCTGCCTATAAAACACAGCCTCTTAGTGTGTGTGTGTGTGTGTGTGTGTGTGTGTGTGTGTGTGTGTGTGTGTGTGTGTGTGTGTGTGTGTGTGTGTGTGTGTGTGTGTGTGTGTGTGTGTGTGTGTGTGTGTGTGTGTGTGTGTGTTTATGCGTGCGTGTCTAAACTCAGAGACAGATTTGCAGCTCTGATCCAAATAAACAATACAATAAACACCAACCAGTCATGAAATCATACCCAACAAACCTCAGACATTACACCAAAGCTCTAGCTCTTGACTTCAACACAACCCTCAATGGACTCAAATGATGTTGAAATTCCACCCAATCATTTGAAGCAATATTGAAACTCCACTTCCAATAAATCTGTATGATGATGATAGTGATGAAATAACAGTCAATCTGACCCAGAAAGAATGAAATCCCTTTTTTTCTGACCCGGGTTACGTGATCTACGTGATGTTCGGTCTGAACCTAAAGACTAGCAAATAAAACACCCGTTTCACCATGTCTTCTTAAATGGGAAGACAGACGGGTACAATGCATACGGTACGTAACTAGTAAATGTCTATTAAACCACAACACATACATCAGTCGCTAATGAAGAATTTACCCAACGTTTAACTGCATCCATTATTTGTTTTCACTAGGTACATCACTGCAACAATGGGTAGTAAAAAAAAAATGTAACCACGATGAATGGTCAAGCACTAGCAAAGTAAATAACAACAAGATGGACTCGAGTCATTTTCTCACTATCTCTAGTGATCACGTAACACCAATCCATGACACACTTTCATAGTATATTGTCCCCTTTTGCTAATTTTACCCAGTTCTACACAACAGTTCTGAATATCCAGTGTGGCAATGCAACCACACATTTGGACAACAGGCCATTAGAGTTTCGACATGAGGCATATTCTCTGAGTTTCCATACCAGCATGAAGGCCGTCTTTCCATGTCTCTCTAGCCCAGTGGACAGTTACAGCTGCTGGACTGTGCTCTTGGCTGGAGAATGCCATCGTAATGAAACCATGTGGAGCTGTTGCTGCTGCTGCCATCGTTCTCGTGTGGCAACACACTCTCTCTGTCACTGGTTAGTGTGTGTGTGTGACAGTTAAAGAAGCACACGCATCTTGAACTGTGTGTGCCTGCTGAGGTGTGTGTGCTTGCATGCGTGTGCAAGGTGTGTTTGAGTGAAAGGGTTGATTTCCCCACAGACCCTCAGTGCCAGGCAGGGGCCGGACCCTCTGTTTGTACCGCAGCCAGGCTGTGCCTTCCAGGGATCTGCCACTACCACCACAACAGACACCTGGCTCTGTGAGCTGACTGCCAATATGGAATGTTTGCTGCTTGTTATTTTTATACAGCTCAGGCATATGTGTGGGGTCAGAAGGACTGCAAGCATGACACAAAAAATAAATAAACAACAACTCAACTGGCCTCTTTGGGTGAGTGCTGTGACATCACTTCCCATTGCTATGGTAACGCTGCACTCTGCTCAAGTGAGTGTGTTTTCGAGAAAGACAGAGAGAGAGAGAGAGAGAGAGAGACTGTGTGTGTGATGGCTCTAAGCCAGTGACTCGACTGCTCTGTGACAGCGCTCTCTGTGGAGCCACTCCTCTGAGCTTCACCCCTGTGGGGACAGTGTGTGTGTGTGTTGGCCTTCAGGAATATACTGTGTCTGTCCTGCGGGGGCTCAAAAGGGCTTAGCAGGCTGACAGACCGCGAGGGCACAGGGGAGAAACTAACACCACTCACAGGCACTGAGGCTCCACACACAGGGACATTCCTGCGCTTGGGTGAGTAAGTGCGAGCGTGCGTTCATGTTTGTATGTGTGTGAGCCCTGATGCCTATCGCGGTGCTTTCTTCTCCCAAGAAACTCCACACTGAACATCACTGAAAGGTTTGTGGTCTGGCCATATGATTGTCACCATGGCAAATGAGATTCTTCACAGGCATGATGATTGTCATTTCACAAACAGGGGCTCACAGCAGCCTCCTCCATCGTTGAAAGAGGTTTTATTTTTATGGTTAGACTTACAGACTATTTTACAAGAAAATATGATCTTTTAGAAGAGGATTTCATTAAGCTGACGTACAATATGCAGTTCATTAACTACAAGTCAACCGCAATAGACTTGGTTGGTTGAATCGACAGATAAAATAGAAACTAAATACAGTGACTCACTCAGCCCTACCTTCAGTGAGTCAGTGTGGAAAACCAATCCCACAGCTACCAACTGACCCACGGCAACCACAACACAAACAGGTACAGGGCTGTCAGGATTAGGTGTCCGCAGATTGGCGAGGGCGTATTTTTTTGTTGTTGATAAACTGAGCAAGACGCATCTGCAACAACACATAAAACCTCATTCAATTCTGCCCCAAAACAATGACAATTTCTCTCAACCAGTGGCGTATTTGCTTTTTAGGTAGCGCTGATGCTGACCTATGATAAGCAGTGCCCACTTTGTCAAAGGCTGGGACGCAAAATACTTACCTTGTCCATTCCCAGCACGCCTCTCGAGGAGGCTGTTGGAGAGACGCCTCGCTGCGGCACTCCACCAACATTCAGTATTTTTTTAATCTAACATAAATCATGTATAGTAGCAGATATACAGTTCATTTGGAAAGTACTCAGACCCCTTAACGTTTTCCACATTTTGTTATGTTACAACCGTATTCTAAAATTGATTAAATAAATACAAATTATCATCAATCTACACACAATACCCCACAATGACAATGCTAAAACCGGTTTTTAGAATGTTTGCAAATTTTCTAAAAACCTGAATACTTATGTAAATGTGATATTTCGTTCATAAAAAAAAAAAAGGTTTTGCTTTGTCATTATGGGTTATTATGTGTAGATTGGTGAATAAACAATACAAACATTTATACATTTTAGAATAAGGCTTGTGGAATGTGGAAAAAGTGAAGGGGTCTGAATACTTTCTGAATGCACTGATAGGATATTATAGAAAGAGTATGTGACCTTTTCTGTAGCCTGGAGACGGAAAATGTTTACATCAAGCAGGTTTCTCTAATCAAATAGCCTGAAATGGCGCCCAATCAAATAACAATGTGCTGACATGTTAACAAACAACATATTGTAACGGGGGTCGTAATGATTGGACCAAGGTGCAGCGGGAACGTGTATACGCATCTTCTTTAATTGGTAAAAAAAGAAGGAAAAAACAAACAAAACACGTATACAAACAACGAATGACACTAACAGTCCTGTCCTGTCCTGTCCTGTCCTGTCATGTCATGTCCTGTCATGTCATGTCATGTCCTGTCATGTCCTGTCATGTCATGTCCTGTCATGTCATGTCATGTCCTGTCATGTCATGTCATGTCATGTCATGTGCTCAGACACTAAACAAGGAGACAACTACCCACAATTCCCATTACAAACACACCCCTATACATAGGACCTTCAATCAGAGGCAACGAGGAACAGCTGCCTCCAATTGAAGGCCAATCCCAATTAACTAAACATAGAACTAAACAACCTAGATCTAACATAGAAATACACTAACCTAGAACATAACCCAAAAAACACCAGAACACTCTAAACAAACACCCCTCTACATAACACATAGCCCAACAAACCCCGAACCACATAAAACAGACACCCCCTGCCACGTCCTGACCAAACTACAATAACAAATAACCCCTTTACTGGTCAGAACGTGACACATATCCTAAAAACAGGACAGGTCAAAGTAAAATGGACAACATGGTATGGACAATCAGGCTACTCACAACTAGTGACCAGGAGTTTTATCCCGTGGGCTAAATTGTCATGATCTGTGGTTTCAAGTTTGTATACTTAAAATGTTTTATGAGCTGATCATAACGAAAAAGAAAATACTTCTGCATTTCCCGCTGTGTAAACACATTGCAAATGGGCTCAGGATAACTCCTTCTGAGCGGCTGATATTCAGAGCTCAAAAAGCCAAATTTAATCAGGAATCAGGACTAAAAAAGACAATGCAATGCCTGTTTTATAAACGGTGGGCCTACCACATGGATGGGCATTCATAAAATGATATTGCGGGCCGACATGGTAGGCTACACCCAGTAAGCACAGACCAACGCCTACCACATAGATGGGCACTCCTAAAATGTCATTTCAGACGACACTGTAGGCCAGGGATGGGATCTCCAGTCCTCTGGGGCCTGATTGGTATCACACTTTTCCCCCAACACATCTGACACCAATAATCAACTAATCATGATCTTCAGTTTAGAATGCAATTAGTTTCATCAGCTGTGTTGACTAGGGATGGGGAATAAGTGTGACACCACTCCGGCCCAAGGACTGGAGTTTCCCATCTCTGCTGTAGGCTGTACCTGAGTAAGCACGGACCGAAGCTGATGCCTTTTGGACATATTTATTTGGTGCAGTCTGGACCGGCATGATTTCCACGTCCATGGAGAAAATAATTGGTCCACTCCGGACCAAATCTGAACCAGTCATATACGTCTATGTTTGGTTGGACCAGCCTTGGTTTGGCCCAAATATAGACTACTAAAAATTACATATTTTCAACTTTTCATTCAGAACCGAAAATGAGGCTGATTTCAACATCCGGAAAATATGTATTTTCAATACACGGAAAATACACATTTTCAACGTTCGGGAAAATACCTATTTTCAACTTTCATTCAGAACCGAAAGTGAACCTGATTTCCATGTCTGGAAATACGTCTTTACACCTTTCATTCAGAACCTAAATTGAACCTAATTTCAACATCTGGAAAAATACATATTTTAGAAGTCTTTTCAGCGACATTTGGTTACTAGGAATATTCTTGTAGGGGTGGCAATTTTTTGTCTCCCCTAGGGCGGCAGAATGGCCAGGACTGGCCCTGAACAGGTAACTGAAGGTATCATGAGTCAACGTGAATGTGCCATCCAGGATTCCTTTATCAGGCTCAGTGAGCCGGACGGAAGGCCTAGAGCAGATCAACAAACAGTTCACATCACATCAGCAACGTCTGCAGTGGCAGCCATGACAGTTCACTACAGTCACCAGATAACATGGTCACTGGGATGATCAGAACCTCTCACTTCCTGTTAGTCCTGATGAGAGAGGGATGGACGGAGGGACGGTTGAACTAAGGACAATGTGGCATCAATGAGTCAAACATTTGTTCTAGTATCAAAATTGACTAAAATTGTAAATAGGATAATTCTGGTCATGAAGTCAGTCCCGTCTAAAACGGAGTTTGGAACCTAAGTGCGTTACAAATCATGCCCCCTTTTGCCAAGCTCAACATTCAAATCGCCCTTCCGCCCAGTTCGCTTCCATTCATTGAATGGGGCTCCGTTGATTCATCGCCCCCAACCAACGCGTTCAAAGGATCACAGACCTTTTAAACTGAAAAGTCCTTTACGAATTGACATAAAACGCATGCTTCCAGCAGGATGCTCAGCCAACAACTATGGTTTGCATGCCCTGCTGAAGGACCCTATCAAGTGGGAATAGGTGGTTGTAGTTCGTTGGTCCCCAGTGGTGGTGAGTATACCAGTAGCTAGACCATAGACTGCTGGTTATGTATATTTTGAATGCATACATTTCATGCATTTATTTATTTTTATTTATTTTTTTGCACTGGCCCCCCATGGGAATCAAACCCACAACCCTGGCGTTGCACACACCATGCTGGCATTGCAAGCACCATGCTCTACCAACTGAGCCACAGGGAAGACTAATACAACTCGGATTTGGCTTAGAAACACAATAACTTTTGAAAAGGAGGCAAATAATTAGTAGGAAAACCTTTTATCATGATTGTGAAGACACCAGAATGACTTTAGATGCAGTAGTGAGATCCTATTGGTGCGTTTTAGCATACTTACGTTAGGTAACGTGTGCAACAACTCAATTTGCCCTTGCACTCCTTCTAAACAATGCAATGTTTTGAAACATAGTGTAAAGTCTAAAACGCAGTCCACTCTGTTTGTTAAAAGATTCTAGTTTTGGAAACAGAAAACTGTATGGAGATCAAATGCTTCATCAATGGGACAATATGCAGAATGTCGGCCAAAATCCATATGGCTCCATCTTCTTCCACTGCCGGCCACTGGGATTCCTCTCATCACCATATTTGGTAGTGAGTGGAAACACCAACTGGATGCTTCACATTTACACATCCAGTGAAATATCTGGCTCATTGTTCTATCTGTGGTATAACTTTAGCAAGCTAACTAAGATTGAGGGGACCACCGTATTTTAGCTAGCTAACATTAGGATTGCTGGTTATTTTTGACACACTTTGCTAATAACAGTAATGGCAACATTGACATCTCTCTCCTCATAATATGGCAAAGTTGTTTCCTATGAATTATTTACATTTTAGCAGACGCTCTTATTCAGAGTGACTTACAGAAGTGAGTGCATACGCTTTTATATTGGTTCCCCGTGGGAATCAAACCCACAACCCTGGCGTTGCCAGTGCCATACTCTACCAACTGAGTTACATGGGACTGTTTGCCTATTTTAGCAATGTCATCATATTTCCATGCCACTCTAAGTTAGAGTAATTAGACAAAATAGTCACGAGCCGCCGAGGTGCAACCCATGTCTAGGGCACAAATAAATATTGGATGCAGCTATGGTGGTAGTAGCTAACTCACATCTGTTTACAACAGTGTACTAACTAGCAGCCCCAAACTCAAGCCAACCCAGGGCCATAGCAAAACACGGCACAGTTTGTCGCATAGTGTAACGGTTTCACCGGCCTGAATCTAATCCAATCTGTGGCCAGTCAGCCTACATCTGTAAAGCATAGAATTAGCTTCCAAATGATTTCTTGAGCTATGTTTATAATTAAGGGATAATGGCAATCGTTGATCCTGTTTTTCTGTTAGACAAAGTGCACAGTTGGGCGCCAGACAGATCCCCTGGTCATTAACGGATGCCGGTGACCTACCAGAAGGAGCAAAGGTGGGTATCATAACATGTCCAGCAATGTGATTGCGATGGATTAGCGACTTCCAAAAATAATTTCATGCACTGTTCACTTGCTATTTTCACAGCTTGTCAGGCAAGAGCTCATAATAAAAATGTGTCATGCGACACAAGTACCCTTGTGACACCTCCTCCGTTGTTGCCAGTCTCCCTAGACTCCTATGAAACAAAATGCAATTGACCACTTGGCTGTGTATTATATCACCCGGTCACAGGCCCTCCCAGTCAACACTACCTCATAAGATTGTCTGCTGCAGTTGTTCGAGAGATGTCCAGTTTGCAGCCGAACATGCAGCATAAAGTTGACCAGCAAAGTGGCTCTCATCAGCATCATGCAGACATACCCTCGCTGTGAGCATTCTTATGAATGGAACAGTCAGCTGCATGTTGGCAAGTATCCGGCCAGCAACCTTCACCTGTCAGCGGTAGCTTTCACAGGCTCAACATTTGTACAAATTCAGAAGGTAACCCACTTCCTTACTTTGATACATTTGATAACCCAATTGTGAAACACAATTTATATGTAAACTGAAATGATTTGTTTCTTAATTTCCACTTTTTAGATAACATAGCCTGGTGGAACCACACTGATCTCTGTGTTCACCATTCTATTTCACTTCACATTTTATGGTATCTGAAGTGAAATTTAAACATGAATGCAGCGATCATGTAGGTTCCACCAGGCTAAGCATAACCACCATTGATAATGTAATCAGTGCTCTGTGTGTGCGTGTTTGTGTGGCACCGACCACTAACTTTGATAAGGGGCCAGGAGCTGATCTGCACTGCTATGACCATCAATGGGGTTCTGGCAAAGACCTCACCTCCAGCCTCACCTCTTGCCTTGCTCAGAATTATAACAGAATTAGGTAGGTTTAGTCTGACCTCTTCAAACTTCAACATAGTACCTGTTTGTGTGTCAGATATGACCTATCCTAAATGACATTGGTAATATAACTATGTGAGTATGTGTTCACATAAACATGTATGGAGCCAGAACATGGAGACTTGCAAGATGATGTGATGAAGTCCAGACTGACAGACAGGCTTGATGCTGATGTCTCTGAATGGAGAGAGACCTGGCACTCAGTATAACATTTTTACTAGACACGACTTTTACGTGTATTGCATTTCTTTTATGTTATTGAATTGACTGGTATCAGTCAATATGGGGAGGGAGAAACCCTGTGTATTCTGCACCAGGACCAGGGAACTCCTGTGGTATACAGGACACCACACAGGAAGGTGTGATCACTCTGACATGTTTGCCAAGGTAGCCCCATTACCACCGACAAAATGCTGATAGGCACAGTATCCGTATCAACTGGGAATGACAATGATTAAATGTTAACATTGAAATATTAGCAGAACACTGCTTCTATGGTATTACATAAAGGGTTGTTTATTCTACATGAACCTGTTACTACATGTGAAAGTTATCAAAACACTTAGTTTAGAATATCTACATAAATTCAGCAATTGCATTCTTCTCATATTACTCTGTAGGCTACTGACCTATTCAAAGCTTCCTCTGGCACCTCGCCCTGCCTGTAGTTATTGAACTCAACCTGCAGGAGGTTTGTTTTTTTTGTAACAGCTGGGGGCAAGGTTCTGACAGATTGGTGGTGGTAAGGACACACCCAAGAAACACCCACAGCAAACCAAATTACGTTTGGATTCTGTCATGGCCGCCAGCATTTCTTGAGCAGCAAGACAAAAAAACAAGGCCAAATCAGCGGGTGCAGTTCCCCTTTAAGTGAGTGCACTGGGGCTGAATTAAGTAGAGGAGGGTCACATAGAGTAATGTTACCTGACTCAGATATCTCAAATTAAATAAAACAAATTAGAGGTTGTCTCCAAGTCTAACCATGCTTCTGGAAGGCCAGTGGCTCTCACCAGTGTTTATTATTAATACAGCTTGGTGCCTTATTTTCAATCAGCCCTTAATTTATTTTTATGAAGTGCAGTTATTAATTTGGTTGGAGAGCCGCCGTGTGCTGTTGGGTACCCCAGGTGTGGAACTGGCCGATGATTGAGAAACTGCTTATCAGGACCAGATTCATTACTTAAACATGGGAGAGATGGAGGTGATTTTCTAACCCCAAAAGGATTCTTGTTAATCAATTACTACATGGCTCAGGCCGAGCTAGGAGCTAGGATGAAAACCAGTGGAGCTTGTAGCTCTCTGGGACTGGGTTGGAGACCACTGGGAGTAAGATGTGGAATTACAAACGTTTGTATCCCATCGCTAACAGGCAAGGTTTTCTGTCTCTTGTGTGTGCAACCACAGGTGTAATACTGCTACAATGTTCTGTTTATGAC
The DNA here is from genome assembly GCF_901001165.1 of Salmo trutta. Classification (NCBI taxonomy): domain Eukaryota; kingdom Metazoa; phylum Chordata; class Actinopteri; order Salmoniformes; family Salmonidae; genus Salmo; species Salmo trutta. Next base: position 6,434,340 of record NC_042991.1, read on the forward strand.
CAATGTACCACGGGTTTTAATTAGGAGCTCAATGGGATTTAAAGACAAAGTGAAGAAGTGTAGGGCTAACTGAAAACAGGTGTGTCTTATTCTCCTACTATTCCAAAAATGCTTTAACTTGCGCAATCCACTGATAAAGTTCAGCACATACTAGTTTTGATGAGGAATCTGTTTCAGAGTCAAAGTGAAGGAGGATAGGAATAAGGACAGTCAGGTTTTATTAAAGGACCACTTCTGGCTCGTGGACACCACTTTCAAATCTACTGGCTGAAATTACACAAAGTTCCAGAATGCATCTTTAAGTACCTTACTGCAATTGCATTAAATTAAAATGCAAAAAAAGTTTAACAAAATTGCTTCTAAGCAAAGAACTTTAACTTAAGTATGTTTTGAATGAAGTACTGTACTACCTTTTCAAAACCATTCATTACTCAGTACAATTTTATAGGCTATCCATCATAATAGATCATGATGGCACTAAACGTTTGCGGGCAATTGCCCCTCGGAGCCAGAAAAACTGCTCATCGCTGTTTAGTCAGTGACCAATCAAAACATGTAGTGGTAAGATAGCTAACTAGATATGAATGGTCATCAATTTAGCTATGGATGGCTTTAGCAGCTTGTAGCCTAGTTGTCTAGCATTCTAGCAGGCTAATGTTAGCTAGCTATACTTGCAGCTAAGTTAGCTAGCTAGCTACATGACTAACGACCACCCAATTGTAATAGCCGTTACTGTGGCTAGCACGTCAGTGTCACTATGTGTGGTGGTGGCTACCTAACTAGCCATGTAAACTATCTGGGCTAGCTTGCAACATTAGCTAGGCTAACATCAGTAAGTGAACTAGCTAGCTAGCTAACGATAGCTTGCTTGGTCATCACACATTTAGAGAGACCTAGCTAGGAATTTTAGCTATGTACTTTGTCCAAATTAGGATAACGTTCACCTAAAAGTCAGACTCAGTAAGTCTCAGATAGAATAGGTGTCACGTCCTGACCAGTATAAGGGTTATTTGTTATTGTAGTTTGGTCAGGACGTGGCAGAGGGTATTTGTTTTATGTGGTTCGGGGTGGTGGTTTATTTAGTATTATTATAGAATTGATTATTTCTGGGTTTTGGTTTGTGTTCTATGTTTTGTACTTCTATGTTCTTTCTGGGTTGGTGTATTTCTGTGTAGGTTAATGGGAGGTTGGACTCTCAATTGGAGGCAGGTGCTTTCTCGTTGCCTCTGATTGAGAGTCCTATATATGGGTAATTGTTTGGTGTAGTGTTGTGGGAGATTGTTTCTTGTTTTGCCTGTGTGAGCCTTTCAAGACTGTTTTGTTGTTCGTGCGTTCTTTGTTTTGTTGTTTTTGGTGTTCTCTTCATTTAAAATAAATGATAAGATGAGCATCCACATTCCTGCTGCGTTTTGGTCCTCCATTCCAGACGACAACCGTTACAATAGGTCCATTTGTATTATTCCTTTAGCTACCTATATTTGGTTAGATCACTCAGATGATGTATGAAAGCATATAATATCCAAATGTCACATAATTAAATCACATATAATGTATGTTCGCTGGGTAAAACTACTATAACTGGGGCCTGGGGCCTAACCTTTACATAAGCATTCATAACACCTTTATGAAGCAGTTCATGACATATTAATGAGAGTTTAAGTAGGCCTATCATTCATTACATTAACGTTCATGATTGATGTATTCATTCAACATCAGTGTCTCTCACAAGTAATGTTTGGTCAACTCATTATTCTAATTTTATTGTGTGTGTTTGTGAAGTGAGGGAGAACAATAGATGGGCTGGTTTAAATTAATTAATCTTGCATATAATTGTGTGAGTCTACACAAAAGGCACAGATAGACAAGGACTCCACAATATTAGACAACTTTTTAGAGCAGAGAACATTTGACAAACTCACTTCAAGCCTCAGTATCTGAGAATAACAAGTATGGAAAGTTTGTGTTCGGGCTATTGTAATGTCAGTGATATGATGAACTAAGTGGCCACATGAAGCAGAATATGCAGAAATATGACATTTTTCTGATGTTGTGCAATTGCCACTATGCAGGTTTGGTCTACCTGAAGCATCATCTTGACACAATAACATAGGACGAGACAGAGCAGTGAATGATGCCCAAAAGGTCACAAGGTACAGGGGAGCTGGATGGGTACCTTGCCTGTGTGTCAGTCAAGATGGATCTGCTTCATTCCTTTCCATACATAAAGAAGCTGTCTCTCAAACTGAACACAGTCCTGCCTGCCTCTGCAGCTTGTAAGTGTATTTTTAGCTGTGTTGGACTGCTCTTCACTGCAAAGACTCGATTCACTTTGAAAATCAGCTTCTGCTGAAACTGAACAGCAAGTTTAGAGAGAAGTGAAGGCGTTATAACAGAACTCCTTTGTTTTTGCTGAAGGAACACTACATAACCTAATGTACTTCATAAATGTAGCCTAGAATTTATCAATCTATTGCAACATCTATAGACCATTTTCTATTTCAGGGGGTCTCAATGGTTTGCTCATTCAATTAAGCTAATTATCAAGGTCAATGATTTTATTTGAAAAGTAACGCCATTTATTTTACCCCGTTTTTCTCCCCAATTTCGATCTTGTATGATCGCTGCAACTCCCCAACGGGCTCAAGAGGCGAAGGTCAAGTCATGCGTCCTCTGAAACATGACCTGTCAAACTGCGCTTCTTAACCTCATGGCTAGGGGGCAGTATTTTCACGGCTGGATAAAAAACGTACCCGATTTAATCTGATTATTAGTCCTGCCCAGAAACTAGAATATGCATATAATTAACTTTGGATGGAAAACACTCCAAAGTTTCTAAAACTGTTTGAATGGTGTCTGTGAGTATAACAGAACTCATATGGCAGGCCAAAACATGAGAAGATTCTGTTCAGGAAGTACCCTGTCTGACCATTTATTGGCTTTCTTTGTCATCTCTATTCATTACAAAGGATCTCTGCTGTTACGTGACACTTCCTACGGCTCCAATGGGCTCTCAGAGCCCGGGAAAAACCTGAATGACGTAATTCAAAGCCCTGGCTGAAACACACGAGCGCTTTTGCTAAGTGGTCTATCAGCAGACAAAAGGCTTAGGCGCGTGCACTGGCCGCCCCCGCCTTTCTGTTTTTCCCTCTTTTTAACGAAACGTAGATTCCCGGTCGGAATATTATCGCTTTGTTACGAGATAAATTGCATAAAAATTGATTTTAAACAGCGGTTGACATGCTTCGAAGTACGGTAATGGAATATTTAGAATTTTTTTGTCACGAAATGCGCCATGCGCACGACCCTGATTTACCATTGGGATAGTGTCTAGAACGCACGAACAAAACGCCGCTGTTTGGATATAACGATGGATTATTTGGGACCAAACCAACATTTGTTATTGAAGTAGAAGTCCTGGGAGTGCATTCTGACGAAGAACAGGAAAGGTAAGACCATTTTTCTTATAGTAAATGTGATTTTGGTGAAGGCTAAACTTGCTGGGCTATGTACTTAGAATATTGCAAAATGTGCTTCATCCGAAAAGCTATTTTAAAATCGGACATATCGAGTGCATAGAGGAGTTCTGTATCTATAATTCTTAAAATAATTGTTATGCTTTTTGTGAACGTTTATCGTGAGTAATTTAGTAAATTGTTAGTAAATTCCCCGGAAGTTTGCGGGGGGTATGCTAGTTCTGAACGTCACATGCTAATGTAAAAAGCTGTTTTTTGATATAAATATGAACTTGATTGAACGAAACATGCATGTATTGTATAACATAATGTCCTAGGTGTGTCATCTGATGAAGATCATCAAAGGTTAGTGCTGCATTTAGCTGTCTTCTGGGTTTTTGTGACATTATATGCTAGCTTGAAAAATGGGTGTCTGATTATTTCTGGCTGGGTACTCTGCTGACATAATCTAATGTTTTGCTTTCGCTGTAAAGCCTTTTTGAAATCGGACAGTGTGGTTAGATTAACGAGAGTCTTGTCTTTAAATAGCTGTAAAATAGTCATATGTTTGAAAAATGGAAGTTTTCGGATTTTAGAGGAATTTGTATTTCGCGCCACGCCCATCATTGGATATTGGAGCAGACGTTCCGCTAGCGGAACATCTAGATGTAAGAGGTTAATACCTGTTCGTTTATCCCGGATGCCAGCTGCACCAATGTGTCGGAGGAAACACCGTTCAACTGATGACCGAGGTCAGCATGCAGGCGCCCGGCCCGCCACAAGAGCGCGATGAGCCAAGTAAAGTCCCCCCCGGCCAAACCCTCTCCTAACCCGAATGACGCTCGGCCAATTGTGCGCCGCCCTATGGGACTCCCGATCACGGCCGGTTGGGATCGAACCCGGGTCTGTAGTGATGCCTCTAACAATGCGATGCAGTGCATTAAACCGCTGTGCCACTCTGGAGGCCTATTTTTACTTTTTAAATGAGTTACTTTTACATGAGTTGTTTTTTACTCGTACACTAAAAGGGCACTATCATAACAATTTTCACGGTATTATTCCAATCTCATAGTGTGAAAATATATACAAAACACAAGAAAATCTGTATTTTGACTGCAATAGGCCTTTAAAAGGGGACACTAAAATGAAGATTAATTGCATTTTATCTCATAGCATGAAAATGCGCCCTCCTCCGTTCCTCTCTTCCTCTTTTCTTTTCGGCAGTCTTTTAATTCTGTTGTTATTGGATGGGGAAATCTGGGCTCTCGTTTGGATACTGCCCATGAATAAACCATTAACTGTGCAATCTCAGGGTGCCCAAAAGAAAAAAAAGAGGCTTGGATACTTAATGAGTGTGCGATGATTGTAAATATTAGCACTATTTTGTGGGGGGGGGGGGACTAATGAAAGCTGTGGGGATAAAAGTGTAGTTAAAAGTACAGTAGAGTAGGAATATTCCCTGTCTGTGTTGTAGATAATGAGTGTGGGGCTTGGCTGGGGATGGGGGACTAGGACTGCAGTAGGGTAGAAGAGGCTAGGGTGGGCTGGAGGCTGGGCTGGACATGGCAGGGGGTGGTTAAGCATGACTACGGCTGGAGCTGGGATAGACTGAGCTGTGCTAGTTTAGTTGGACTGGCCTGGGTCCGCGCTTGGCTGTGAGAGAGTTTCACAGTGTTCAGGATTGAGATACTTTAGACTCCATCTCTATCCAAACACTTCTAGGGCGTGAGCCCCCCATCTCTTTCCAAATACATCAACAGCGTGAGGCCCCATCTTTTTCATAACACTTCCATGGCTAGTAGCCCTGGCAGAGCTGCAGTGTAATCTGCTCTAAATGCTTATATTAAGAGACTGTAATTACCACTAGTCTCTCTCTCCCTTCTGGAGAACATCAGAGACGGCTTAGTTAGCCTAAACAGACCGCCAGCCAGGACCGAGACTAACCACTCAGTGCACACCATTGGCTAATAGGCTAATAAACCGCTGCGTCATTGGCTAACAACAACATAGCGACAGCCAGGATACAAAACAAGGAGATACAACAATTTATCTCGACACAGTGATCCTACTACTTCAGAACTTCTCAATGTAGTCCTCAAATAAAACTACGGAAGGGCAATGACAAAGGCAGCACACAGTAGAATTGTATGTTCATTTTCTCTTCTACCTGTACATGAATCACTGTGTCTTCACGCAACTCTTTCATCGTATTCAAACCGCCGCAACTTAAAACAACCTTCACCTTAAAAAACAAGTACGCTAAAAAACAATCCCATCCAAGCACAAAAAGCCCTTTCATATTATATGATAATCATAGACAGGTATTTCCTTTGTGTTTCTCTCTTCTTCTCTCAGACAGCAGCAGTGATGGTTCACATTAAAGAGTGTGTTTCTGCATCGGTGTGTCTCGGCCAGGCACACACACACACACACACACACACACACACACACACACACACACACACACACACACACACACACACACACACACACACACACACACACACACACACACACACACACACACTCCAAAGGGAAAGGCTGCACTACTTAGAAGATAATGAGGAAACAAACTGGACAAGTACGATTGATTCCACTGTTTTATAGCACGGGGGATTATCAAAGGATTATTTTAGGGTAATTATGCACGAAGGTCGACAACAGGCTTTCATGTTGCTGCAGTGAATGGCAGCAGGGTGTGTTGTCACAGAGTGTGTGTAGTAAAGAGAGAGAGGAGGCTTGCCATAGCTACACACACAGAGGCAAGCATGCGCAGGCAGACACACACACACACACACAAGCGCACACGCACAAACGCACGCACGTGCACACACACTTATCAGGAAGCTACCATGCCCTGGCGCCTTTCAAACACACCAAATCAGCAGCCAGCAAACCCGGAATGTTTCTTCAGGAACACAACCGCCTCCCTTTGGTCATTCCAATCTCGGAGCGACAACGGTCAAGATGAGAAACTGCATGCCTGTTTGGCAGAGGAATTCCAAGTGGAAATTCCCAATCGGAGCACCTCTCTTCTGAGGCATGTTATCGATCAGGTCCCGTCCATTAGCAAAGGAGATGAGCAGTGGGGTAATGGGAGGCGGCACAACACAGCAGGGTGGGAGATCATTGATTGACCTCTAAGTGGTAATTACACATGATACCCCCCCAACCCTCCTCCCGACCCAGTGTAATCACTTCTCCTTGTTAACCCATAGCTCTCTTCTCCTCCTTAACGCCTACTATTCGTTTCCTAACCACTACCAATACAAACGTCTGCCCTTTTCTTTTCCTACTGTATCGATGGTACCCTCCACAAACTCACTGTGTTGGGTCTGTGCTGTATATCTTCAGGTTATTCTCTTGTAATGAAGCCACCCTTCTAATCACCAGAATATCCTTATCTAAAGTCTCCCAGAGACATGATGCATGTAATGAATGTATGTCATGTTAGTAACACAAATGGTAGTAGCAGCAGCCAATTAGATGAAAGGAGGGAATGGATTTAGTTTTGGAGCATGTCTGCATTCCAAATGGCAACATTCCAAATGGCACCCTATTCCCTATTTAGTGCAGTAATTTTGATCAGAGCCCAGGTCAAAAGTGGTACACAATATAGGGAACATGGTGATATTTGTGATGAAGCCCATAAATTGAGTTTGGATACCAGGCAATAGGATTGGATGTTAGGTTCGGATTAGTTTCGGGTAGGAAATAGGTCACATTGTGGAAACAATACCACATGCTAATTGATAGGGGCAAATTCAATAGGTTACCATTTTATGTGTTTGTGGGAAATAGAGGAATTATGAAAGTGTATTTCTCCAGAGTGTGTATGTTTCAGCAGAAGGGAACATTTATATTGCTGTGTGTGTGTGTGTGTGTGTGTGTGTGTGTGTGTGTGTGTGTCTTGATGATGTACTGTATGTATGCACGTGTCTGTGTACATCCCAAATGGCACCCTATTCCCTATATAGTGCACTACTTTTGACCAAGGCCCATAAGGCTCTGGTCAAAAGTAGTGCACTATACAGTATAGGCTATAGGATGCAATTTGGGATGCATACACTGTGTAGTCTTACGGAAGTCTCTATCCGCCACAGTGGCGAAATGCTGATGTATGTGTGTTATTGCTGAGTGTGGGGAAGTGTATAAGTCAATCTCCTGCTCTGACATGGCGGTGTGTGAGACTCACCAGTAGTGGAGGAGATGTTGACGTCTATGCTGATCTCAGGTATGCCCCCTCCCTTCAGCGCAGCCACACAGGTGTAGGTGCCAAAGTCAGTGAACTTCAGGTCAATGATGTCCAGGTTGGTGGTGCCTGGGGAAATGTCAGGGTCCGTCTGGGTGATCACCATTCGCTCAGAGCTACGCATGGCGCGCCCGTTCTTCAGCCAACCAAATATCAGCTCCTCAGGGGGCGTGGCCTCCACCTGGAAGGAGTGGATAGTTGAGTATGCATGTGAAAAGGGGATGGTGTGTGCGTGTGCGTGTGTGTGTGTGTTCTTACCTGGCAGGAGATCTTGACCTCGCGGCCAATTTGGATGTTGTCGTCATTGTGGTAGGGGTCAGGGGTGATCCAGAAACGCCCCTTCTTCAGCGCTGTGGAGAGAACATACAGACAGACACACCAAAAAGTGAGAGAGGTACAATCCATGTGTGTGTTTAAGTGGCAGCCACAGGAGTAATTCCATATTTCCCTTTATTTGACACTGTAGACAAAAGATACACTTAAAAGTGTTTTTCTGATATTTGTAGAACAATAATGGAGAAAATGGTTTCCCTTTTTTAGAAAGGAAATGTGTATTTTTGCTTTTCCCCAACCTCTTGAGACAACAAACACAACAGTTGAGAGGTTAGGGGCAGCATGGGGTCAGCAACAGTGCAACACTTTTTAGAAGGGTGCAGTGAATTGATTTTGAATGGGGCGTCAAATTGTAAAGTAGCAAACTGCTGGCTGATCAGACTGAAATACTGTATGTTTGTCTGAGATTCACTTTATCCAGTCACAGTCTGTCTGAGATGTGATTCATCCAATCACACAAGTGTTGCATTCATTGATTGGAGAGGAAGTCATTACACAAACAAACACACACACACGGACATGTGCACACGCACACACGCACACACACACACACACACACACACACACACACACAGAAAGCAGAACATTTGAGAAATATCAATGGAAAGATACTTATGGCTAATCCAGTTTAGTTTTCAAACAGCGTCATCAAATCAGAGCGAAAAGAAAAGCGGGCTGATTTCATTCTAATCTACGTCGCATTGTTCCCAACGCTGCTGCTGTACAATTCATCTCGTCTGCACACAAAAAAAAATGATGGCGCTACAGAAATCTTTTCATCTAGCAATTCCCTTGAGACATTATCATATTCAGTTTGGCGAAAAAGGAAAATGAAAACAAAACCTGCATGTCAGATTTAAACACAGGAAATTGAATGTGCAAAACATTGCGATGCTGGAGCCGAGCAGAGGGAAGAAGGGGGGGGGGGGCACAGAGGGAAAGAGAGTGACACAAGCCTGCACACTAAGAAACCACACTCAAACCAGACTTAAATCAATGTCAGCAGGTGGGTGAAAGACTGAAGACTGTTCCTGACACGTCTCAACAAATGTTGTTATTTGATTTTTATTAGGATCCCCATTAGCTGTTGCAAAAGCAGCAGCTACTCTTCCTGGGGTCCACACAAAACATGAAACATGAGATAATACAGAACACTAATAGACAAGAACAGCTCAAGGACAGAACTACATCAATTTACAAAAGGCCCAGATAGTCTGTGTGTATGTATTGATATGTAGGCTATCTAAGTCAAATAGAGGAGAGGTGTTGCTTGCCGAGAGGTGTTGCTTTATCAGTTTTTTTAAACCAGGTTTTCTGTTCATTAAATGAGATGGGAGTTCCATGCAATAAAGGTTCTATATAATACTGTATGCTTTCTTGAATTTGTTCTGGATTTGGGAACTGTGAAAATACCCATGGTGGCATGTCTGGTGTGGTAAGCGTGGTAAGCGTAAGGAGTTCCGTCTTCCGAATGAATTCTTAGAGATCTAAAGATCCCTTACATTTCAGTCATGAGTCATGAATTATTCTTTACCTTCTTTCAGTCTCATCTGAACGTCGTACAATTCTTGGTTATATGCACGAACCCTAGTTTCCATAATGAATCAGCAATATACAAATTGGCTTAATTATTTATTTACTAACTAAATAATCACAGAAATACGTAGCAAACAAACAATAGATATTGGTTACTAACAATGATAGAAAAGTCCCTAGTGGGCTAAACAGATATGACAGCTTGGTAGACAAAAGGAAAGGGGTGGGACTGAGAAAGAGCGGGAAAGACAAAATGGATTCGTTACACAGTCTATAATTATATTCATTGAAATGCTAATCCTTTCCACATGAACGGCCGCTCATTCGAGAATAATTGCAATGTATATATATTTACGCCCGTATGTCGTTGTTGGCTACTCTGTTGGAATCCTCGATCGTCTTCTAGGGTTCATCAGAGTCTCTGGTTAACTTTCATTGAAGTCACAAAGTCTTTCGCGGCCCTGGCGGTTAGAATGGATACTTCAGAGTACCATTCAGAAATGTTCTCATAGATAGATGCTTCGGCGGTTGTCAGTATTCTCGTTCTAGGTTAACGTAATTTCTAACTGCAGACTCTAACTGTAATTCGTGTTGTCTAGAATTTGCTCCTTCTGTAGTGAATCGATAGTCTCAGAGTCTAACCATCTCCAGACGTGTAGCTAACGCTCCACGTGGGATGCTTTTCTAGTATTATGGTTTGCGTGGTCTTAACCTTTAGAGACGTCTGGCTTACCTTGGGTTGCTTTGGCTTGCTGTAGTTTAAAACACTTCACACATCAGCGTCACCCGGAATGTTTTTGTCTGGTGTGAATTTTTTCAGGAGTGGGTTTAATCCTCTGTCAAAGAAGAGGTGGATCTATGATGCCTCATGTGATGTCTGGGCTCACGGGTGTGTGGCCACTGACTAGTTAATCTTTATATGAAAATCCATACTCTCATTTAGAATGTTAATATATTACATTTTTTCACAAATAGTTTCATGTTTAATCACATACGTTTCACAATATTTAGATGTAAACCTGACAGCTGGGAAATGTACACTTTAAAAGATACCGTTATTTGTGTTTCCTGTCCTTCATGAGATCACCAAATGAAACACACTCGTCATAACTGTCCCTTATGTGTCCACGGACCATTCCCACATTCTCAAAAGTATAAATATTATTTAATTCTCCCATTTTGGGGATTTAGAAGTTTGGCCAAGTGAAGGCCTTTGTTCTCTCTCTGTGCTCTCTCCCTCTCTTTCTGCATGACCAGGGGGAGAGAGTCTCTGCCAAGAATTTATGACCATTCGATATTATATATAGTATTGTTCAACATTTGATGCGTATGTAATTACATGTCTGTTGATATTGAAAAAGTGGTGCTGTTCAAAATATAGCCATGGATCGATTACAGTGTAGGTGTTCGACTATAGTGTAGGCCTCCGACTATAGTGTAGGCGTTCGACTATAGTGTAGGCGTTCGACTATAGTGTAGGCGTTCGACTATAGTGTAGGCATTCGACTATAGTGTAGGCAAAAGCTCTTTTGATATTATATATAATATTGTTCAAAAGGAGTTGCGTACGCAATTATGTCTGTTGATATTGAAAAAGTGGTGCTGAATCTCAATATATCCATGGATTGACAGTGACCTTCACAATTCAAACATCAGGTATTAACGAAAAGCCACATCACCGCTCTGTCTGTACGCTCTCAATATAACAGCCTAGTATGTCATCATGTTGGAAAGGCAATTTTCCTGAGATGTAATATAATATAATACAGTAATACTATTGGACGTATTTACACAATGGTGGAAGCAGTATACACTTGGTTCCAACCATATAAAGAGTAAAGCACATAGAGGTACTGTATGTGGAATCAGTGAATGAACTGGTTTAGAGTGGATACTACCAGTGTACCTTAACAGTGTGAAAGGCTATTTTCTGTTGCCTCTGTGTTGAGTTGATCTATTACAGCATTCCATTAATACTAGTACACAGACTGTATCCTAGGGGGTGGACTACTATAATCCAATCAGATCCCATTTATGCTCCCGAGTGGCGCAGCGATCTAAGGCACTGCATCTCAGTGCTTGAGGTGTCACTACAGACACCCTGGTTTGATTCCAGGCTGTATCACAACCGGCCGTGATTGGGAGTCCCATAGGGCAACGCACAATTGGCCCAGCGTTGTCCGGGTTTGGCTGATGTAGGCTGTCATTGTAAATAAGAATTTGACTTGCCTAGTTAAATAAAGGTTACTTTTTTATGTTGTGTGTGTGTGTGTGCATGTGTGTGCATGCGTGCACGTGTGTCACAAAGGTGGCAGTGTACAAACATTGGATTAAGATGGTAACAATTCACTCTACCTTAGTTAACTGTCTAGTGTGAATACTCCGACACTGTCAAGTCAAATTCAAGGTCAACACAGTGTGGACTGCCTCGCCTCTTGAAAACATATTGTCCACTAAACCCCAAATCCTTCCCCAAAACTCTACACACATTCCTCAAGCCAGGATACAGGAGACACAGGCAAGCAAGCACGCACGCAATCACGCATGCACGTACACACAAACACCTCTATACAACAACAACAATCATTACAAATGCCCAGTGAATCTTTAACGCGGGCACCACTTGGAAACAAAACTTTCCCATTTACTGTTGGAGAGGGTAAACCCAACACTCTGCTTGTCTCTGCCTGTTCTTACATCACTTCCAGCACTTCATCCATACCTCAAAAGAACATGTGACTATAGAAGCGGTGTGGAGTAAGCTGGTGGAGCATGTTGGTATACAGAGAAGGCAGAGCCCAGGCTCAGAAATCGAGTCCTACAGAACGGCTGAGTCACTTATTAAGAAGAATCCTAGCAAATTGGAGCGGGAGAGGGGAGAAGAGGTGAGGAGACAACCTGGACTCATGGTTAGATGTAGCATAGTAAATAAAAATCTGGGCCACTTAAATTAGTATGATATGTTACATTATGTATAGTATGTCCATCATCCATTTCGTATGATATGTTGCGAATTACAATTCGTATGATATGGTACGAATTTGCAATTGGCTGTGGGTAACATTAGCTAGGCTAAGGGTTAAGTTTAGGGGTTAAGGTTAGGGTTAAGAGATAGGTTAAAGGGTAAGGTTAGGGTTAGGGGAAGGGTTAGCTAACATGCTAAGTAGTTGCAAAGTGGCTAAAAGTAGTAAGTAGTTGCAAAGTGGCTTCCGGTTGAGCAATGTAGAAAGAAGATGCACAAGGTCTCTCCTGCGACAACTTTTTGCAACTAATCCTCAATTTAGCCTAAATTTATACTTTTCATTGTGGGTCTGCTGGATGTTTTTTTTATTGTATTTTTTATATGGACATTCTGAACTACTCTGGTTCACACTGACCTTAATTGGTGATGTTGGTCACTGATAGACCTCAGTCACATTCCCTTTATCTTGGGCTCCACTATGACATTGGAGTCTAAAACTATTACTCTTCTCTTCTAATTTTACTCTTGTTTAATAAATCCTCTTAAGGACACGCCCCCGTTTTTTACATTTTCGCCTAAAACGACATACCCAAATCTAACTGCCTGTAGCTCAGGACATGAAGCAAGGATATGCATATTCTTGATACCATTTGAAAGGAAACGCATTGAAGTTTGTGGAAATGTGAAATGAATGTAGGGGAATGTAACACATTAGATCTGGTAAAAGATAATACAAAGAGAAAAAAAGCCTACATTAGCTCAACCGTCCCGCAGGGGACCCACCAATCCAGTAGAGGTTTGTTGCACAAGCTGAAGAGTTTAGACCCATGGTTCGTTTGCTTAATTGTACATATCCAAAATGCTAGTTGTTATTTAATTATTTACCCCTAAGGATGTTTGTAATAATTTACCAACAGGGGCTGACTGTTTTCATAGCCTACTGGTTCATTTCGAATGTTTCTCATTACTCTGCCCTTTGGCGACACCTAGTGGACTACCTCATATTATAGCCATTGAAATGCCACTGATCGCTGTTAACATTGTTCAATAACTAAAGCTGAAGGTTATACTCTTTGTTTAAAGTGTGACCGAAACCCAATGAGTGCACTTGCCTACTGATATATTTTATTTTTTAGTTTCAAGGGTGTATGTAACTTCTTTCCTAGGTCAGTTTGACCTCACAGCACATTAGGGTAATCAACGGATGCTGAGTAAGAGAATTCCTGCTGCTCGTCTTGTTCATAATGATGAGTTTAGGATTAGGATTTTTTTCTTTAAAATGGTATTGTACTATCACTTTTCAAATTTGTATTGTCTATGTTGGGAATGTTGGGGGGGGGGGGGTGTATGTTGGCATTATCCAAAGATTCTTGTGCTCTGTTTCTGTTTCTCTAAAGGATTTGAGTTTTTTTATTCAGATGTTTTTTTTTCATTCTGCTCCTCTCTCAATCTCTCTTTTCCTCTTTCTTTTTCATTTGACTTCTCCTCTTATCAATAATTGAGTTTCAAGTTTCAGCCTCTCTGCGTATAATTCAGGGGATGGTGAAGTTGAATATTGCCGGTCTATTGTCATGAATCCACAAGTCCTTGACGATTCAGTTTTCTTTGTTTGACATAATGAGCATTGTAAGAAATGATATATTCCCGTAATACAGCTTTGAACGTCTCCCAAAGAAGAGAGGGGGAGGTGTCGTCATTTTTATTCATTTCAATGAATACATAGGGTCTTGTTAAATCTATTTTTTTTGCGTTCGGAGTAAGAGCTAAGTCCAGAATGTGTGGGGGGGGGGGGGATGTTCTGAAATTACTATAGCAGAATACGTCGTTTTAACTGAGGGGAGAATGTTACTATCTAAAAAAAAAGTTGCCTATGCGCGAGTAGGTTTGATGAACATGAGAAAAGTAGGAGAAGTCCTTTGTGTCCGGGTGGATGAAGCGCCATGGATCAACACAACCCGTTTGGGTCATGAATGTAGAAAGCGCTTTTGCAGAAGTACTTTCCAATTGTTCCTCAAATGCAGTGTATGATATACCATTTTGTAGCTCTGGGTCTCTGCTTTTAATCAATGTAAAAAACACAATTTCAAATTTTGCTACATAAGACCAAATCAAGGCAGCCGGTCACAATTTAATCTGCTTCCACTGATGAAGCAGAGTTTCTGTTGCAACAAACAAAGGGGACATACTATGAATATGGTAACAAGGCCAGCCACCTTTTGGCAAACCAACTTAAACGCCAGTAGGCATCTCATCTCTCAGGTATATGACTCTTCCCATAATCTTACAAGTGATCCCCCTAATATTAACTTTTGTGTCATTTTATTCTAACTTCTACAAATCCAAATCCCCATCAGATAATACGGCTATGGACAACTTTTTAGATAACTTGGATATTCAATCCATTGATATGGACATGAGTAAAGTTCTGGATAACCTTCTGCATCTAGATGAGATAACAAAGGGTCTAAAGTTAATGCAAACTGGCAAGGCCCCAGGCCCTGATGGCTTCCCCGTCGATTTGTATAAAACATTCTCAGATCAACTCACCCCATTACTATTAGATATGTTCATGGACCCCATATCACAGGGCTCTCTCCCCCCGATGCTAACTCAAGCCTTTATCTCACTTATACTCAAAAAAGATAAAGATCCGGCGAAATGTTGTTGATATCGGCCCATTTCACTTTTGAACGCTGATGTTAAACTATTATCTAAGGTTCTAGCATGCCGGTTGGAACCCTGCCTTCAGGATGTCATATCTGATGATCAAACGGGTTTCATCAAAGGTTAACAACTGTTTTCCAATGTATGCTGTCTTTTGAACATTAAATTATCTCCTTCTGTCTCTCTAGACCCCAAAATTGTTGTTTCTCTTGATGCGGAGAAGGCTTTCAATCGGGTGGAGTGGGATTATTTCTTTAAGATTTTGGGAAGATTTGGTTTTGGGTCCAATTTCATCTCATGGATACGTCTGCTCTATTCTTCTCCTATGGCTAGGGTACACACCAACTCTCAACATTCAGAATACTTCCCCCTCTCCAGAGGGACCGGTCAAGGGTGTCCTATGTCCCCGCTCCCTTTTTGCAGTTCCGAAAGAACCGCTTTCCTTGGCCTTTAAATTATCATCATCATACACTGGAATCCAACGAGCTGGTGAAGAACACAAAGTGTTCAAAGTGGAGATTATCTACAGTTATATATCACTAACCCTGTGAACTCTGTCAATAACATACTGCATATTTTAGACACATTCGGGTCATTCTCAGGTTACAAATGAAACATTCAGAAAAGTGAATGTTTTCCGATCAACCCCACTGCCAAGCAAATTCCCTCTGGAGCCCTCTGGTTTTTCCTGTTTAGGTGTGAATATGACACATTCTCTGGCTACCCTCCATAAAACTAACTTTGCAAGTCTAGTCACATGAGTTAAAGCAGACTTAAAACGCTGGGATAGTCTGCCTCTCTCCTTAGCTGGCAGAATTTATCTTTCTGCCGAAATCATTTTTTACCAAGTTGGATAGGCTCGTCAGTCTTTTTATCTGGGCAGGCAAATCACCTAGGATACATAGAGAAAGAGAAACTTCAAAGAAAGAGACAAGATGGAGGTGGGATTGGCACTTCCAAATGTACTGCTTTACTATTGGGCAACCAATGTTCGAAAGATTATGGTCTGGTGTAATGCTTCAAGTACCAACTGGTGCTCATTAGAAGCACACTCCTGCCAATCATCCTCCCTTTCTGCTCTTACTTGTGCCTCACTGTCCTTGTGTCCTTCAAAGTATACTGGAAACCCCATTGTGCTCTCTACTTTGAAGATCTGTGGATAATTTCGTCAACATTTTAGACTTTCTGCCCCTTCTCTTCTAAGCCCTATTTGTAACAACCACCTATTTTTTTTATTTTTTTTTGCTGTGGAATCAGCAGGGTCTGATTTCTAGATTATATGACATTATGCTTTCCTCTGAACCCTCTCCAATAAACAAAATCAAGACAGACTGGGGTAGTGAACTTGAACTTGACCTTACAGGTGGGAGGAGGCCCATAGGGCTAACTCCACATCCTCATGTACTCATTAAGTTTAATTCAGTTACAGGTCTTGCACAGAATTCACTACACCAAAGAAAAACGTTGTAAACTCCTCCCAGACACAAATGACGTGACAGATGTTCAATCACTCTGGCAACCCACACCCATATGTTTTATTCATGTTCTAAGCTGTCTGAGTCTTGGTCATCCTTTTTTAATACTCTCTCTAAAATTCTAGATCTTGACCTGCAGCCTTGTCCTTTGATTGCTATATTTGGAGTTCCATCTTTGTTACCTAGTCTCACTAAAAGTAAAGCAGACGTTGTAGCGTTTGCTTCCTTGATAGCCGCCAGCAGATCTTGCTTAATTGGAAATCCTCCAAACCTCCCACTGTAACATCTTGGTTGAAAGATCGAATGTCTTTTCTACACTTGGAAAAAATTACATTTTGAGAGGTTGTATTGATTACTTTTTCTTGAGATGGCAGCCTTTAATTTCCTTTTTGAACAATTGCCTTCTATTTATCAGGAGTAAGAATGTTGGCCAACAGGGGATATGAGAGGATGTGGGAGGGAAGGGATAGTATGTTGTGATATTGTGTTATTTATTTTTGTGTATGTATGTATGTATGTATGTATGTATGTATGTATGTATGTATGTATGTATGTATGTACAGTACCAGTCAAAGGTTTGGGCACACCAACTCATTCAAGGGTGTGCCTTGAATTCTAAATAAATCACAGACTGTGTCACTAGCAAAGCACCCCCACACCATCACACCTCCTCCTCCATGCTTCACGGTGGGAGCCACACATGCGGAGATCATCTGTTCACCTACTCTTTGTCTCAAAAAGACACGGTGGTTAGAACCAAAAATTGCAAATTTGGACTCATCAGACCAAAGGACAGATTTTCACCGGGATATTGTCCATTGCTCGTGTTTCTTGGTCCAAGCAAGTCTCTTCTTCATATTGGTGTCCTTTAGTAGTGGTTTCTTTGCAGCAATTCGACCATGAAAGCTTGATTCACGCAATTTCCTCTGAACAGTTGATGTTGAGATGTGTCTTTTACTTTAACTCTGTGAAGCATTTATTTGGGCTGCAATCTGAGGTGCAGTTCATTCTAATGAACTTATTCTCTGCAGCCGAGGTAACTTCCTTTCTTCATGAGAGCCAGTTTCATCATAGCGCTTGGTGGTTTTTGTGACTGCACTTGAAATAAAAATCGAGGTTCTTGACCTGGATTGACTGAGATTCATGTCTTAAAGTCATGATAGACTGTCACTTCTCTTTGCTTATTTGAGCTGTTCTTGCATAAATATACACATTTTGTGTCCCAGATTTTTGTTTACTGTGTTAAGTCTAGTCTATGAGACAATGCTGGAGGAGAAGAGAGGAGAGAGCCTGAATAGAAAAAAACGGCTCAGAAACAGGAAACACTTACTGAATGTAGACCTTTCCTGCATTCAAATGACCAAATCGGCCTCTAGTGACCTCATGGTTGGAATGTTATTAATTTCAAAATGTTTTGTTACATTTCAGTCTTCTGTGATGTATATATAGTGTCATATTGGGATACAAACTCAAAATGTAATACATTTCAACTCTATATCTGACATGGTACAGGTGTCTTCTTTTTTAAGCCCATAACCATGTGTGTGAGGTGTATACTTTGGTTTCAAAGTAGATGTGTTTAGGACTACCAAGAAACACTCTGTGTGACCCTGATTTAGCCCACTGCAGTAGTTAAAATCATTTAAGTACCGTGAGCACCGAGGCACAAAAAGAAAGTTAACGCGCACAAACACACATTCACCATGCATTATTAATGAAAAGGCTTTTGGAAGTTGGTTCTCTTCACCGCTCTGAACATTTCTGTCACAGAACCAGGGCCATGGTTGTGCGTGAGAGAAAGAAATGATCAATAAATACTGTATCCAGTAAGACTTTTCTTTTAAAGCTCTTTACTCCTACCTGTGCTCTACAGAAGCCTTTTCTACTCTGGTTTATCAGAAGGACAATGGAAGGAACTGTTTAAACACTTACTACACTCCACTATGCCACACATTTTCTTTCTTTCTTCTATGATCTAAAGAGGTTACACTGATTACATTGTAGCTAGGGCACTGATGAATAGGATACTTTCTAGTTACCTGGATTTTATTTACCTCTATGAATATGAATCATGATGCAACCTCCTGCGTGTTTTGTTTAGCCAAAGTGCTTGTGCCTGTAAAGAGAGTGTACTATTCTCCCTCGCTTTAAGACATTAGTCGTGTGTGTGTGTGTGTGTGTGTGGGTGTGTGTGTGTGTGTGTGTGTGTGTGTGTGTGTGTGTGTGTGTGTGTGTGTGTGTGTGTGTGTGTGTGTGTGTAATAGTCTCCATGGTGGTACAGTAGCTGTGGTGAATAATAACGGGTGGCCTGTAACATGAATAAGTAGATAATGACACAAAGAAAGAAGTCTCTTTTGGGGTTTGGTCCATAGAGGACTCTAGTCACACGGCTGATTACAATACCCCCTCATGGGAGCTGCTTAGCTTATGAAGGGATACATGCCCCTGACGTGAGTACAATGACACAATTACAGGCACGTACACACACACACAAATTCACATACACACAGAGACAGACATACACACACTATCCCTGAACCCTCCTCTTAAGACTGGCTGACAAGATGGCACTGACACCTATATCTCTCTTTCTAACCCCCAGTCTCTCTCCCTCTCTGTCTGTTCCTCTCTCCTTTGGCACCACACAATGGCCTTCATCCATCCAGTCATCTCTCCCACTAGTAATCAGCAGGTTTAGCTTAGCGGTCCTCTCAGGGCCAGATGGCTCTCTCTCTCTCTCCTCTACTTTACCTACCTCCTCTCGGGGACATTAGTCAAGGGTAAAGACATACAGGGGACAGAGATATTAGTACCAGACCCCAGCCATACAGACCCCCGCCAGACACACACACACACCGTCCAACCCCAGACCCCGACCACACACACACACCCCTCTCTGATTATCATCATACTATCACACATTCACACCATGCCTCCACATGTTAACGCTCACACACACACACACACTGACACATGCCAATGTTTGGACGTGGCGAGTGACAGGCCGTTGTGCTGTAGATTACCTTTTGGTTGACCTCAAATGAACTTGACAAGTTCAGTCACAGGCCAGCAGGATGCACACACACAAACAACCGCACTTACACACACTGACAAATAACCCCAGTCTTGACGGCCGCTGCCCAACTCTCTAGTCTGTCTGCCAGGCCCAGACCATTACACCCAGACCATTACATTTGCCATTTATGAATGGAAATGTATGCAGCTCCGGACCAGAATGTATTCCAGAGCAAATTTGAGTCATTCACATGTTGATTTACATGCTGACATCCAGGTTGTTACAAGTCACGTCATGAGGGGTTTGTTTTTCCCTAACAATTCCCAACAACAGCCTAAATAATATCAGCAGGCAAGCTCACTATGAAACCCATTGCAGTTTTTCTCTGCTATTAATAACACAGAACCCCCCTCACAGAGAGTGTATGGCCTGTGTGTGTTGTGGAGGGGTTGCCTGTGTGTGTGAGTTGGTGTGTGTTCGCTGACTGAAATGGCTGATGTCTCATTTGGAGTCATTTGGAAGGAAGAAAGTCCTGGAGGAATTGTCAGGCGAGACAACGAGACAACAGCAGAACATTGTTTGTTTCTGAATGTTTGCTACCTCCAGCACCACTAATTTCTCCACATCACACACCTGCAAAGCACACTGTTTTAAGAACGCACAGGGAGGAAACGTCGGTACAGTGCTAGGAAACGTAGGTACAGTACTAGGAAACATAGCTGCAGTACTAGGAAACATAGGTGCAGTACTAGGAAACGTAGCTGCAGTACTAGGAAACGTAGGTACAGTACTAGGAAACGTAGGTACAGTACTAGGAAACGTAGCTACAGTACTAGGAAACGTAGCTACAGTACTAGGAAAGGTAGCTACAGTACTAGGAAACGTAGCTGCAGTACTAGGAAACGTAGATACAGTACTAGGAAATGTAGGTACAGTACTAGGAAACGTAGGTACAGTACTAGGAAACGTAGCTATAGTACTAGGAAACGAAGCTACAGTACTAGGAAACGTAGCTACAGTACTAGGAAACGTAGCTGCAGTACTAGGAAACGTAGCAATAGTACTAGGAAACGTAGCTACAGTACTAGGAAAAGTAGCTACAGTACTAGGAAACGTAGCTGCAGTACTAGGTGTGTAAATGGTATTGGTGGGGAAAAAGGAAATGAACACAAGGCAATGTCTCTTAGACGTTCCTCTCACTGCATGCTGTCGCTTCACGTTTGATAAACCCGTGTAGTGAACAATTCACAGACATGCAGTAGTTACACACACATACACGCAAGCACACACACACACACACACACACACACACACACACACACACACACACACACACACACACACACACACACACACACACACACACACACACACACACACACACACACACACACACAAAAACAAACCTTACAGCAAACACATTCTCTAAAAAATCAACTTAGTGTTGACAGAGGTGGAGAATATATCTCATTGTCCAGGTCATTGTGTCACTAAAGTATCCTTTTGTTGCCAAACATTGTTGTGTGATCTGGACTAAAAACACAGGGTATTGACCTGCGTTTACAGACGTGTCTCCTTCCTTTAATCCATGAAAAGATCATGGTAGTAGAGCTGCGGTGAACCAACAGCATGCTGAGCTGTCCTAGGGGGCAAGGCAAACACACACACACAGCACTGTAAGAGGGGGCGAGCCAAATGGCGAGCCAGCACGGCTGGTGGGACAGCATGGTCAGAAACGCCACCATCTGCTGACGACAGATCTGTGGAAAACACAGACAGTCCCTTTGGCAACACCAGCACGAGAGGGCTTCTCAAGGACTAGAGTGTGATCAACAAAAAGACACACAAACATGTGTACACAAATATACATACTTTAAACATGTAGTAACACATATACTGTGTAATATCTGTTCACACACACACACACACACACACACACACACACATAAAATATGCATGCTCATACACACACGTGCATGCCCACACACACACACCACCACTATCTTAACCAGCTGTCATATTCAGCATGACCAAATGAACTGTGCTAAGTGCTTGTCCTACTTCACTGAGTTCATCCCAGTTTCTCCGGCAACACAGTCTTCACTCAACTCACCACAACACTTAAGACTCACACTATATAAATCAAACATTTAAATGTCTCATCCTACTATACGGCCGGAGAACCAATGGCTCCTCCAAAGGCAAGTCTATAATTATTGGCTGTTCCATGTATGAATTACCTTGAGGGAAAGCGCATTGGACACTAAATCCTTAACACATTGGCAGCTCCCAAAGGCAAGTCTGCAATTATTAGCTTCTTCGTGTGTCAATTACCTTGAGGAGAAGAGACTTGGACGCTAAGTCCTCATCCCAGTTGATTGGCAAACAGCCTGTAGTGCCTTCAGCTTGACTGCCATGGCTTAATGACTCTAATTGACCGTTAATAAGTATCTTTAATGAGTGGTTTCACATGCATCCCCATGCTATTGGCTTCACCCTACCGTTTATTGCACAGAAGTCGTAACACTGTACGGAATACGTTGATATACTCTCAATGTGTCTCCAACTATAGCACCGTGTGTTGTAGGATCGTACAGGCAATACAGCTTTCCTAATGCAACATCAAAAGTGAGATATGTCAATTGTAGTAAAACAATGCTCGCATACTGTATTAACTCTGTAGCAGCATAGGAAAGTTGTAACCATATTAATAACCATTCCTTTCACTTGAATGTTGAACATCGGATTAGCTCATAAAGAAATAGCCCATGAGCAGCCTAAGCGGGACTAAAATCTCTGACCTTGCCTCTGTCAGCCCATTACATACAGTAAGTCATTATACCTAGAGGTCGGACCCTCTTGACAAGGCCGACAGTGCTGTTCTAAGGATTCTACAATATATGTATTGTACACTCCACCTACAACAAACACCCCACTCCTGCTCCCCTCTCACCTCTGACCACTATTGTGGTAGACTTCTTGGCTGGGTTGCCCACGTTGTTACTGGCCACACAGCTGTAGACCCCAGCCTCATCTGAAGTGATGGCTGGCAGGGTGAGTGTTCCACCCTTCACCACGCTCTTCTCAGGCAGGCTGTCGGAGCTGCTGACCCAGCTCAGCGTGGGGTTGGGCTCCCCACCCGTAGTGATACACACCAGGGACACCGTCTGGCCAGGGTTCACCACGATGGGATCCTCCACCAGCAGCTTAATGGAGGGAGACGCTGGAGAGGAAGAAGAAGAGGATGGAGGTTTGCTGTTATCTGATAAACCTTATGGTGCATGTCTTGTTGGTGAGTTTGAAGACGAACCTGTCTTGTTGGTGAGTTTGAAGACGATGTTTCGGTCGGAAATGCCACAGACGTTCCTAACAGAAGCGATGCAGCTGTAGTTGGCGTAGTCCTGCGGACGAAGGTTCTTCAGCTTCAAGATTTTCGTCTCCCCCTGCAGCTCAGATACACAACCACAACAACACTAGTGTGCAAATGTGTGCAAATAGAATTAACACAATAATAAACACGCTTCATGAAGTATCTCCATTTAATTCAATGCTTGCAAAATTCTGGAAACTTTCCCATAGTTCACAGGGGTTTTCAGAAAATATTAAAATGTTGAAACTCAATGCCATACACATTTACTGTAAATCACGAAACAAGGAAGAAATCTGCATGAAGTTCACTGTAAAACAAGTCATCATAATACATCAAAGCTTTTCCTTATTTCACCCGGTGCCAAACCACAGTGCAAATCACACCATGGATCACACAACGTGGTCCACATGCTACACCACTCCACATCGGACAGTGGGGATCTTTCAGATTCACTGTGTGTGTCTGTTTGATTGACTCCTCCACCACCACACAGTAGCCTGACAAACAGAGACAGGGAATCCAGGGTTGTTCCATGTCATTTCAGCAAGCCATGGCACCCACCACCGCAGATTGTTCTGAAACAATTTCTGTACTTAGAAACAGGTAAGCATTCCTGAAACATTATTACATTTTTTATGTAATTTGAAATCTGAGAAATTAAGCTAATTGATTGCACCCAAATTGGCCATTTTAATATATAGGATTCATATAATATTCAATAAATATAGCAACTCACATCCAATTTGGACAACACTTTTTCCTAACTATAGCTAGGTTTTCACCCAAATGATGACAGATTTTCATGCGAATATTCTAAAATGTACATTAAGAAAATAACCTACATGATCAAAAGTATGTGGACACCTGCTCATTGAACATCTCATTCCAAAATCATGGCCTATTGTAAAGTGGTTGTTCCACTGGATATCATAAGGTGAATGCACCAATTTGTAAGTCGCTCTGGATAAGAGCGTCTGCTAAATGACTTAAATGTAAATGTAATGGCCATTAATATGGAGTTTTGCTGCTATAATAGCCTCCACTCTTCTGGGAAGGTTTTCCACTAGATGTTGGAACATTGCTTCCATTCAGCCATAAGAGCATTAGTGAGGTCACCAATGTCGGGTGATTAGGCCGTGCTTGCAGTCGGCATTCAAATTCATCCCAATGGTATTCGATGGGGTAAAGGTCAGGACTCTGTGAAGGCCAGTCAAGTTCTTCCATACTGATCTCGACAAAACATTTCTGTATGGACCTCGGTATGTACACTGGGGCATTGTCATGCTAAAACAGGAAAGGGCCTTCGCCAAACTGTTGCCACAAAGTTGGAAGTACAGAGTCGTCTAGAATGTCATTGATGCTGTAGCGTTAAGATTCCCCTTCACTGGAACTAAGGGGCATAGCCCGAACCATGAAAAACAGTCCCAGACCATTATTCCTCCTCCACCAAACTTCAGAGTTGGCACTATGCATTCGGGCAGGTAGCGTTCTCCTGGCATCCGCCAAACCCAGATTTGGCCGTTGGTCTGCCAGATGGTGAAGTGTGATTCATCACTCCAGAGAACGCATTTCCACTGCTCCAGAGTCCAATGGCGGCGAGCTTTACACCACTCCAGCCGACGCTTGGCATTGTGTTGACGTTGGTTCCAGAGTCTTGCAACCAAGGACAGATGATTTGTACGCACTGCGCGCTTCAGCACTTGGTGGTCCCGTTCTGTGAGCTTGTGTGGCCTACCACTTCATGGCTAAGCTGTTGTTGCTCTTGCAGGGTGGAAATTTGCCGAACTGACTTGTTGGAAAGGTGGCATCCTATGACTGCGCCACATTGAAAGTCACTGAGCTCTTCACTGAGGCCATTCTACTGCAAATGTTTGTATATGGAGATTGCATATCTGCGTGATCCATTTTATACTCCTGTCAGCAGCGGGTGTGGCTGAAATAGCAGAATCCACTAATTTGAAGGGGTGTCCACATACTTTTGTATATACAGTGTATGTGCATTTTCCCACCAGTAGTGTGTTTCCACCAAACGGCCTTGTTGTGGATAAAACACCAGTGTGTACTTTTTTCATGTCCCGAATAAAAATCTAAAGTTCAATGTGTTTCCATCGCATTTTGAACTCTACCAATAGTTTTGTCACCAAAACTGCTGCGTTAAATAGCAAACTCTGGTCTAGGCACATGCGTTCTAGTCAACTGCTCACAGATATAGTGCGGGTAGGTTGTGCGGGTAGGCTAGTCTACATAATGAGATTATTATAGATAATAGTGAGAATATTTGTATTTGTCAAACGGCAGTCAAGCATTGATCATCCTGTCACCAGAATCAGACTCTCGATATTTGTTGGAAAGGCGCATCAAGATCACTGTGCACTTTCACCTCCCTGTGAAGTTCATCATAAGTTATTTAAATCGGTAGCCTAATAAACTGCATGCTTTCCTGAGACATATTGGGAGGACCACACACCATATCGTCGAGTGACTCCAAGTTTACGTCGATATCATGTTATTACATCAATATTTGCGCATAAACACGTTTCCACCGCCATTTACTTCATTATTGATTTACAGACATAAAAAGATCCCAGCATGTCGAACGAACAAATGATCTGGCAGCATTTATAAAATTGTAACAAAAATTCCTGTTTTCATCACAGTTGTCTTGGGTTTTGTTTTATATGGTATGACTTTAATCGCATAAAACTGTGGATGGAAACTTGATTAGTAAGTAAGACATGAGGAATCCAAAGAAATTGTCAACCCACAGAATCCCCACACCCCACGCCAACCCTAACAACGAGTATACAGTATCAGTTCTCTATGTCTGACAAGTAGTATGGAGCTGAGGCTCGGAGTATTGTTTCTTCATCCTATGTAATGAATTTTGTGATGTCTTTCTTTCCCTGTTAAGAGAAATGAGTCATTCAATTTGTTTGTTTTATGTCCCATCCTGCATGCTGATATTACCAGGTTCTGACCATTAGATGGTGTTCCTACTTTTAGGTGTTTTTTTAAGAACCCCCCCCCCCCCAATCATTGTTAAAGGGATAGTTCACCCAAATTACCAAATTACATATTGGTTTCCTTACCATGTAAGCAGTTTATGGAGATGGTATAACAGCAACCCATGCTTTGGTTTTGTTTACCTGGAGACTGTTTCAAATGCTAACTTTCTAGCATTTATGGCACAAATCCAATGCAAGTCAATGGTACCTACAGTATATTAGCATTTCCGTGCTTCATATACAAATCATCTATAAGGAACATTATTGAGTTACACAATAAATGTTTTCATACTTCAGGATGATTTGGACATGCTTGTATGCTAATATAGGTACCATTGACTTGCCTTTGTGCCACAAATGCTAAAAATGTAGCATTTGAAACAGCGGACAACAAAACTATTGCATGGTGCTGTCATACCTTGTCCACAGACTGCTTATAGGGTAAGGAAACCAATATGTAATTTAGGTGAACTATCCCTTTAACATTGAGGGGGGATTATTTAACACTAGAACTGCTCATTAATGAATTTTACTTTTAAAGTCATGCCACCCTCCATCCTTGACTTTTCCTAAATAAGTCTATATAACACACTGCCATTGTTAGAATAATAATATCACAAACAGAACTGGAGTTCTAACCAGTTTTAGGAGGGCATGTCATTATTTGAATGGTTTTCCGACAGTAGGGCCTGCTCCACTCACTCTCCCGACATTGGAAAGTGCAGTGCTCAGTTGATAATCACCCCAATAATTGCCTCGAAACTGAACCTAAACTATACCAAAATGTATTTCACACATAACAGATGAAATAAAATGAAGTAAAGTACGATGGGTGATAAAAGGGGAGAATAGGTGAGTTGATGAGTGAAGGGAAGTGAAAATATAATTATGTAATCACCAACTGTGAATGAAGAACAGGGCAGGCCGTTCTATTGAATAGGTATATTCTAATTATAATCTCAAAATGATATGTACCCTATATCAGTCCACCAAATCCACCAAATCCAAGCAATTGTATCAGTCTACTCTGGCCTATTTGGAGTACACAGTGTGAGCCTGCATAATGTAGAATGGCAAGATAACCAAGACGAATGGATGCATATGCTGCGTTAGCACCGCTACAAGATCTGAATGAAAATATCTCAGATGGAGGGGAACAAATTAATCCTGACATCTCTGATGACTATTTTTCTGATTCTGAGCCTCGACTTGAATAACCTACACCTCCGAGGCCTATGCGCAAAAAAGCCAGAACAGTGCGCACTGAGCAGGTGCCTGCTCCACCACCAAATGAAACCGTGAGACAGAAAAGAGGGAGGGATGGCACCATTTGGATAGAACAAACCGATGACAACAGCACAACATGTCATCACTGAGAGAGCAGGCCCTACACATCAAGCAAAAAACAACATCAGCAATGCACTCACCAGTTTTCGTTTTTTATGTTACGTGGACATGCTACAATACATCAGAGACTGTACTGTAACTGAGGTGCACAGGGATCAAGGAGACACTGCCTGGGATCTGTCTGTGTTGATGAGCTGGAAGCGTTCATTTCAATCCTGTATGTCTATGGAGCATTCAGTGGAAAGAGCATGTATATGTAGCATGGTGAGCTTCTGGTCATACATGTATAGGATACCATTCTTTGGAGAAACCATGTCAGAGGATACCTTGAGAAAGATCATGCATTACCTCTGTTTTGATGACAAAGAAATGAGAATGCGACGCATGGAAACGGTTGGAAGAAGTTTGTACAGAACAGCATTGGATGTTACAAACCAGGAAAGAACATCACTGTTGATGAACAATTGTTCCTAACAAAAGCTCGTTGTGGCTTTACGCAATACATTGCGAGTAAACCCGACAAGTTTGGAATTAAGTTTTGGTTAGCCACTGACATCGACACCAAGTACATGCTGAATGGCTTTCCATATCTGGGAAAACATCCACGTTGGGCAGCAGGTGAGCGAGTGTCGGAGAATGTGGTGATGAGGCTTGTGGAAACTTATGTTGGCAAGGGGAGAAAAGTCACCATGGACAATTTCTTCACCGTCATTGGTGAACAAGTTGCTGGCAAATAAAACAAGACTAGTTGGGACCATGAACAAAGTGAGACGGGAGCTCCCTCCCTCTGCGCAAAATAAGGCACCTGCACAGCCATTGTACTCCACAATTGTGCTGAAGAATCATAAGACAAAACTCACACTATACCAATGCAAGGCAAGAAAGAACGTTTCTGCAATGATCACCATGCATCCGACAGCTGCAATCTATACTATTACGCACTACAACCAAACAAAGGTATGTCAATATTACTTAAAAACTCTTAAGGCTAGGGGGCAGTATTTTCACGGCTGGATGAAAATCGTACCAAATTTAAACAGGTTACTACTCTGGCCCAGAAAATAGAATATGCATATTATTAGTAGATTTGGATGGAAAACACTCTGAAGTTTCTAAAACTGTTTGAATGGTGTCTGTGAGTATAACATAACTCATATGGCAGGCAAAAACCTGAGAAAAATTTAACCAGGAAGTGGGAGAAATTAGAATTGTAGTTCTTCTTTTGAATCCCTTGAGAAACTACAGTGACATAGGGTTCATGTTGCACTTCCTAAGGCTTCCATTGGCTGTCAACAATCTTTAGAAACTGGTTTCATCCATCTCCTGTTACCGGGCAGAAAATTGTGGCCAGTCTGAGGACAGGTGTCTCGTGAAGCGCATGCACGTGAGTTCGCTGTTCCTTCTTTTTCTTCAGGGATGAATACCTATTGTCCGGTTGGAAAATTATCGCAATTTTATGTTAAAAAATACCCTAAAGATTGATTGTAAACATCGTTTGACATGTTTCTACAAACGGTAATGGAACTTTTGAACTTTTTGTCTATGGATTTGCGCCCACGCCTCATGGCATTGTAATAGTGTTCTGGATGGGCCAACAAAACGGAGGTATTTGGACATAAATGATGGACTTTGCAGAACAAATGAACATTTCTTGTGGAAGTGGGAGTCCTTCCGAGTGCATTCCGCCGAAGATCAGCAAAGGTAAGAAAATATTTCGAACATATTTTAGAGATTTGTCGACGCCGTGGTTGTAGGCTAACTGTATAGCTTAGCATTGAAGGCTAAGTTCTGTACTCAGAACATTGAAGAAAGTGCTTTCTCCATAAAGTTATTTTGAAATCTGACAAAGCGGTTGCATAAAGGAGTTCTTTAAATAATTGTTATAAATTTTGTCAACGTTTATGATGAGTATTTCTGTAAATTGATGTGCCCATTCACCGGATGTTATGGGGAGAATACATTTTCTGAACGTCACGCGCCAATGTAAAATGGGGTTTTTGGATATAAATATGAACTTGATCGAACAAAAAATGCATATATTGTCTAACATGATGTCCTAGGAGTGTCATCTGATGAAGATTGTCAAAGGTTAGTGCTTAATTTTAGCTGTATATCTGGTTTTGTGACGGCTATCCGTGCTTGGAAAATGGCTGTGTTTTTTTTGTTTTTGCTAAGGTGCTATCCTAAAATAATCTCATGTTTTGCTTTCACCGTAAAGCCTTTTTGAAATCGGACAATGTGGTTGGATTAACGAGAAGATTATCTTTAAAATGCTATATAATACTTTAATTTTAATTTTGAGATTTTTGTGTTTTGAATTTCGTGCCGTGCTATTTCACTGGTTGTTGTCCAACCAATCCCGTTAACGGGATTTTATCTCGAAGGGGTCCTCAAGAGGTTATTAACCTGTTTGGGCTAGGGGGCAGTATTGAGAATTTTGGAAAAAATATGTGCCCATTTTTAACTGCCTCCTACACCAACTCAGAAGCTAGAATATGCATATTATTGTTCAGGTTTGGATAGAAAACACTCTGAATTTTCTAAAACTGTTTGAATGGTGTCTGTGAGTATAACAGAACTCCTATGGCAGGCAAAAACCTGACAAGGTTTCATGCAGGAAGTACCCTGTCTGACAAGGAGTCGTGCGTCTTGCATCTGTTTATTGAAAAGTAAGGATCTTAGCTGTAACGTGACAATTCCCAGGGCTCCGATAGGCTCTCAGAACCCGGGAAATACCTGAAGGTTGACGAGGCAGCCTCAGGCTGAAACACATTATCGCCTTTGGTAAGTGGCGGATCAGAGGACCTTTGAATGAGGCGCGTGCACGATTCGCTCCTGAGGAGAAATTTAATTCGGCTGTTTAGGCTCATAGCATATTCCCGGTCGGAATATTTTCGCTTTTCTACGAGATAAATGGCATAAAAATTGGTTTTAAACAGCGGTTGACATGCTTCGAAGTACGGTAATGGAATATTTAGACATTTTTTGTCACGCCAATGTGCCATGCGCGAGACCGTGATGTAGCATTCTGATAGTGTCTAGAACTCACAAACAAAACGTCGCTGTTTGGATATAACGATGGATTATTTGGGACCAAACCAACATTTGTTATTGAAGTAGAAGTCCTGGCAGTGTATTCTGATGAAGAACAAGCAAGGTAAGAACATTTTTCTTATAGGAAATGTGATTTTGGTGGAGGCTGACCTGGGTGGGTGTCTAAATAGCTAGCCCTGTGATGCCGGGCTATGTACTTAGATTATTGCAAAATGTGCTTCATCCGAAAAGCTATTTTAAAATCGGACATATCGAGTGCATAGAGGAGTAATGTATCTATAATTCTTAAAATAATTGTTATGCTTTTTGTGAACGTTTATCGTGAGTAATTTAGCAAACTGTTAGTAAATTCCCCGTAAGTCTGCTGACATAATCTAATGTTTTGCTTTCGTTGTAAAGCCTTTTTGAAATCAGACAGTGTGGTTAGATTAACGAGATTCTTGTCTTTAAATAGCTGTAAAATAGTCATATGTTTGAGAAATTGAAGTAATAGTATTTCTAACGATTCAAAAATCGCGCCACTGGATTTCAGTGGCTGTTACGTAGGTGGGACGAGTTCGTCCCACATGCGCCAGAGAGGTTAATAAGCATCATCACATATAAACTTATGCAAAATTATCCTAATGTTTTCTATTCTTTTCTGTTTCATAGGTTGGTGTGGATATTTTGGATCCGATGGCACGGCTATACTCTGTGAAAGGAGGCACCCGCCGTTGGCCTGTTGCCGTGTTCTATAACATGCTTGACTTGGCTGCTATTAAAGCACACCTGTTGTTCAAGCAGTGCATGAACAACACCATGCCCAGGAGAGACTTCATCATGAGTCTGGCATACGGGGCTACGTGAGAGACATACTGTATGAGGGCCTCCCGGGGTGGAGACAGTGCCTGGTGGCCAGACGCACAAAGAACAGAACCCATGAAACATGTGTCACCTGCAAGAGACGTGTTTGTGGGAAGTATGTCAAGCAAGTGAAAGTGGCGAAGATCTGTGTTGACTGTTAGGACAAGGGATAGCCGCTAAATGAAATCCAACTGATACCATTGCGTGAAAGCAAGAGCTGATAATAATTGACGTTTTTTACTGCTCTCATATTGACGCTTATATTCATTATAATACCATAATTTTTTTATGCTGATTTTTACCATTTATCAAGCACACTTGGAGCTTATAATAATGTTTAGGCTACTGTTTCCATCCTTTGATGCGCGTTTTGCTGGCGTTCATCATTGTCGTTTGGGTATTTTGTAAAAAAAATAAAAATAAGCTGTTACCAAGTTCCAACAAACATGCTTTCTGTTTCATAGTTAAAACGAAGGCACTCCATGAATAATTTAAATGTTATTTTTACATATTGCCTTCACTAACTTAAACTAATGAAAATGTTATTTTGTTATTTGAAATGAAAAAAATGTACAGTACCAGTCAAACGTTTGGACACACCTACTTATTCAAGGTCTTTCTTGATTTTTTTCTATTTTCTAGATTGTAGAATAATAGTGAAGATATCAAAACTATGAAATAACACATAAGGAATTATTTAGTAACCCAAAAAGTTACACCAGTCCCTCCTGCAGCAAAGCACCCCCACAACATGATATTGCCACCCCCGTGTTTCACGGTTGGGAAGGTGTTCTTCGGCTTGCAAGTGTCCCCCTTTTTCCTCCAAATATAACGATGGTCATTATGGCCAAACAGTTCTATTTTTGTTTCATCAAACCAGAGGACATTTCTCGAAAAAGTACGATCTTTGTCCCCATGTGCAGTTGCAATCCGTACTCTGACTTTTTAATGGCGGTTTCGGAGCAGTGGCTTCCTCCTTGCTGAGCGGCCTTGCAGGTTATGTCGGTATAGGACTGGTTTTACTGTGGATATAGATAATTTTGTACCTGTTTCCTCCAGCGTCTTCACAAAGTCCTTTGCTGTCGTTCTGGGATTGATTTGCACTTTTCGCACCAAAATACATTAATCTCTAGGAGACAGAACGTGTCTCCTTCCTGAGTGGTATGACGGCTGCGTGGTCCCATGGTGTTTATACTTGCGTACTATTGTTTGTACAGATGAACGTGGTACATTCAGGCATTTGGAAATTGCTCCCAAGGATGAACCAGACTTGTGGAGGTCTACAATTCTTTTCTGAGGTCTTGGCTGATTTATTTTGATTTTCACATGATTTCAAGCAAAGAGGCACTTAGTCTGAAGGTAGGCCTTGAAATACATCCACAGGTACACCTCCAATTGACTCAAATGATGTCAATTAGTCTATCAGAAGCTTCTAAAGCCATGACATAATTTCTTTGAATTTTCCAAGCTGTTTAAAGTCACAGTCAACTTAGTGTATGTAAACTTCTGACCCACTGGAATTGTGATACAGTGAATTACAAGTGAAATAATCTGTCTGTAAACCAATGTGTGAAAAATTACTTGTGTCATGCACAAAGTAGATGTCCTAACTGACTTGCCAAAACTATAGTTTGTTAACAAGAAAAGTGTGGAGTCTTTGAAAAACGACTTTTAATGACTCCAACCTAATTGTATGTAAACTTCCGACTTCAACTGTAAACATAACTTCAATGACTCATTTCTATGAACAGGGGAAAAAAACATCACCAAATGAACTGGGAATACATTACATAGGATGAAGAAACAATACTCCGAGCTGCAGCTCCATACTACTTGTCAGACACTGTCAGGGCTGTGCGCTGCTGGTGAGGAAGTCAGGTGCAGGAGAGCAGGGAGTATTGAGCAAGTGCACACTTTATTATGGCAGTAGAGAAAATAACAGAACGCAGCTTCTTGAAAACCTCCAGCCCACAAGGCAAAAGTGTAAGGCGCAAATAAATGTTCAATACAAGACACTGTAATACAAAATAAACAAACCGTGTGCAAAAAACACGCAAACATAAAAACCCAGTCGGGCGCGTAACGATAACCACGTAACACGAAACAATTACACAAAGACATGGAGGGGAACAGAGGACTAAATACATACAGTGTGATTAAGGAATGAAAACCAGTGACGTCGATCGCCGAACGCCACCCGAACAAGGAGAGGAGACAACTTCGGCGGAAGTCGTGACAGACATAGACATGCTGGGGTGGGATTGGGTCCAAGGGTGGCTTTTGAAAATATCTTTGGATACCTCATGTCTAACTCATTGTTAGAAAAAAGTTTGGCCCAAATCGGATGTTAGGTACCACATTTATTGAATGTTATATGAATCCTATAAATTAAAGTGGCAATCAATTATCTTAATTTCTCAGAGATCTAATTATATTTCAACAAAATAATGTTGCAGGAATGCTACTCATCTGTTTCTAACAACAGAAACAATTTCAGAACAATCTGCGATGGTGGGTGTCTAAGTTATGTTTCTTCGACCCTCCACGAAGACCAAGCTCTGTGATGGGATGTGATAAGAGTCTTTAATCTCCTTCCTATCCACCAAGGGTTCAGATTAGGTCTTCAGTCAGCCTGGCACATCAGTCCTCACTAGCCACAATCACAGTCCACACAAATCCCAGTGAGAGGGATGGACAAGGATATGAAAGAGGTTAAGGAAAAGGATGGAGAAAAGACATGGAAGGACGGATGAAAGATTAAGGGTCGTGTGAGAAACGTAACAGATTGGAGGGAACCATGAAAAGATGGATGAAGGGGTAAAGGATAGAGAGAGGAGTGGCTGTAAGAGAGAGGGTTGGATGGAGGAATTAAGAAAAGGGACATACAGGAGCAATTAGGGTTAAGTGCCTTGCTCAAGGGCACATCAACAATCGGCTTGGGGTTTCAAACAAGCAACCTTTCCGTTACTGGCCCAATGCTCTTAAACGCTAGACTAGCTGCCGCCCCCAGAGATGATTGAATGGATGAAGAGACTGCTTGATTGTTGGTCTGGGTGTACAGACACACAGCTGTGTGATCAACACACCCACGCCAGAAAAGCTTTCAACAGCGACCTCAACAAGACCTTGTCACGGTGTTCTAGAATGACCTCCCAACACAAGTTAACACCATCCCCCTCTGCTCTCCACCCATAACACCATCCCTCTCTCCTCTCTTAACCTTCGCCAGAGAGAAACGGTAAGCTGGTATTTAGCAATGGGGGAAAAAACACGGTGGCTTCAAACGCGTCCCCTGATCTTTCTGTTCTTCTCATGCTCGCCACAGGGAATAAGGCAGGGAAGAGGAGAGAAGGGAGATGAGGAGGGAAGAGAGAGCAGGAGGGAGCCCTCAATGAAAGCGTGTCACTTCCTGGCTAATTACCAGGCCACATTCCCATGCTGGGTTTGAAATGCCACGCCTGTGTTTTATCTCTGCTCTGTACAAATGCTTGGTGGGCTGAGGGAAGGAAGTAGGATGGAGGGAAGAGAGAGAAGGGAAGAGGAGAGAAGAGGACAGAAAAGGAGGGAAAAGAAGTGAACTAGGAGGGGAGAGGAAAATGAGGGAACTGGAGACTGTTAGGTTTGTTCCTTTCCTCCTTGTCAATCATCATTGGCTCATTGGTGAAATTAGCATTATGACAATATCTTTAATTAAATCATTCAAAAACCTTTATGAATGCAATTGCAGACAGAAGTTGACAAACAGGAACATAGCACGAATGTTGCTGAGTAAGTTCTGCATCAAACACAAGGTCTCAAGTTGTTTTATCAAACCGAAGTCCCGCCTTAGTGATGTCACTGACTACGTCATTGCCTTTTTACTCCTGAGACCAAAACCCTGCATCCATAGCTGTACAAACATAGAGTTTCAGTGTTTATCTAAAAGCTAGGCAATAATGTCCCCTCCCCTTCTATTAATATAACATAAGCATAATAAATTATTCTAATACATCAAACATTTGTACAGCCCCAAATCATGACCCCTAGGTGAATCCTGACAAGACTCAGAAGGGCAGCCAACTACTGTACCTCAGGCTCGCTAGCTTTTCTCATCTTTGATAGTGTTGCGCTCACTCCTACCTCTTTCTGTCTCTATTTCATTCTCATTCCCTCTTTTTCCCATGTCTCTGGGGACACACTTATTTATATAAATATATATCAGCCCACCCAGGGGTCACCGCACCCAGAGTCTATAGTATATTGAGATCTCTACATTGACCCCACCCTGATATACAGTAATTGTATAGTATATTGCCTCCCCCTTACCTGTGTGAAGAATGGTTCATAGATCTCCACTCCCTTGTCGGAGCCCTGTGAGAGGACGTCTCGTCCGCGGTGCCAGCTGTAGCGGACTGGGGGGTTGGAGTTAGCCACGCAGCGCAGGAACACTGTCCTCTCGTAATAGAACTGTTCTTTAGCCTCTCCTACACTCTGGTGCACCGTCACTAAAGGGTCATCCAGGTCTGGAGACAGAGAGGAACAGAGGAAGAGGAGAGGTAAATCCATTGATGAATCAATGAACCAATGAATGAATCAATCCATCATGCATTCAGTTGTACAACTGACTAGGCATCCCCCTTTCCCTCAAAATCCACCGTGCAAGTAATGAATCCATTGAGAAATCAATTGAATGGCTACCTAACCAATATGACATTTGTATTATTGATCATTAACACGGATATCATACTTTATTGTATTTCAATGACCCCAATTTCTCTTTTAGGCCAACTCTGTACAAAAGGGCAGAGTAAAATCAATTAATTGGTCACTCAGGCAAGAAATCAATCAAATAAATAATCAATCAAATGGCTTCATTACCATAAACAAGAAAGACACATTCAACACAAATATAGTCCTATTGCATATCTGTCACCTGCAGGCAGCCTAATAGAGGTGAAAAGTGAGGGAAAGAGTAAGACAAGCTCGACAGTGAAACAGAGGTCCAAACATGCACGCACACACACACACGCACGCACCCATGCTGCACACACAGACTCTCAGATCTCCTGCCTCCACATGAACTCCAGGATCAATACATCCCCTTGACTTTCCTAATCGATGAGCTAGCATGCACAGCCTTCAAAGTGAAAGTCCTGTAAGAGACAGACATGGGAAAGGGCCGCCAAAAAAAATCTCTAATATCCTGCGCAAACACTTCCCTGATGCGCATCACTCTTTAAGATACTATTTAGTTGCCCTCTTGTCCCTAACAGGAGATCAGTAAATGAATATATCTGTTTCCTCGCTCCCATTTCCCAACGCATCAGAGGGAAGTTTTCCCCGTCTGTCTGACAGTTAGCTATTTGAGCAAAGTGCTCGCGGTTGATTAAACAGATTCAAAGTTAATCATCTTGCTCGCCTGACGATTAAAGCCTTTGGCAAATGGGTGTTCATCATAACTCTCTCTGTCTTTTAGCATGCTAATGCTCACCTTTTTAAGATCATGTCAAAGAAACTTAAAGGGGGCTAGTCCATTTCCCCTTTTCATCTCCCTCTGAGATGCAATCAGTTCTCAACGCAGCGAACAGGCAATTTAAATGGAATTGATTAAGGAAAAACCAATGCAAGTTA